>NC_091983.1:246852131-247194708 GCF_044704955.1 Pristiophorus japonicus
GGCTATATTGATGTTGATGATGGATCGGATTACGCGGTGGTCGTCCAGCAGTCATCAGCTCCTGTCATGGCATGGGTGATGCGCACATCCTTGTGATCCTTGGCTCGAACGATGACGTAGTCGAGCAGATGTCAGTGTTTGGAGCGAGGGTGTTGCCACGATGTCTTGTACTTGTTCCTCTGGCGGAACAAAGTGTTAGTGATGACAAGGTCGTGTTCTAGGCATTTTGTCAGGAGCAGGGTACCGCTGGAGTTAGTTTTCCCTAACCCCTCTCTTCCAATTATGCCTCTCCAGAGGGATGAGTTCTTGCCAACCCTGGCTTTGAAGTCGCCGAGGAGGATCAGTCTGTCGTCTGTAGGGACGCAGGACAGGGATTGTTCGAAGCTGGCCTCATCTGTTGCATCGTGTGTTGGGGCATATGCACTGATGACTGTGGCACACTGGTTTCAGAATAGGGTGAGTCGGAGATTCATGAGACGTTCGCAAATCCTGCAGGGGGAGTCTCTGAGGCGGTCGACCAGCTCGTTCTTGATGGCGAAACCGACTCCGTGGAGGCGGCATTCTTCCTCTGGTTTTCCTTTACAGAAAAAGGTATAACCTCCACCATGTTCCTTGAGCTGGCCTGCCCCTGCCCGCCGGGTCTCGCTTAGGACGGCGATGTCGACAGTGAAGCATCTAAGTTCCCGGGCAACGATGGTGGTACGGCATTCCGGTCTGTCGCTGTTGGAGTTGTCCATGAGGGTCCTGATGTTCCAGGTCCCGAATTTCATTTTGAAGGGTGGAAGATGCCTATGCGTGAGTTCTTTTAACATGGGGTAGCCGCTGCACACCAGCAACCACATAGTAGAGCAAGGTCTTGGTCCAGTAGCAAGGGGGTCCAAGACGACTGTCGACCAGGCACTGCTGTATGAGCCGAGTTGCCTACGGCGAGATGCAAGCCCTAGCTTGGCGCTGAGCAGCACCTTTTGGTGACGTGGTGAGAAAACCGAGGCCTGGCTGAGGGCAGGCATTGGGATGGTCAGAGGTCCATTTTGTGAAAGGAGGAGAGGTCAAATAGATCAGAGTGACCACAGCCATTGTGCACACCATGTGCTCGACAGAGGCCCCGCCGTTGAGTGGGGCCAGGGAGGAGGCCACAGCGTTGTTGGAGGAAGGGAGGCCAAGACGTCGCCGTTGGAGTGAAAGCCAGGACTTCGCCGGTGGAGTGAAAGCCAGGACTTCGCCGGTGGAGTGAAAGCCAGGACTTCGCCGGTGGGATGAAGGCCAGGATGTCACCGGTGGAGTGAGTGAAGGCCCAAACGGCGCTGGAGGGAAGGCTCGCGTGTGAGGTGGGGCCCAAACCTGTATTTGAAGCTGGTCGGAGGCTCACCGCCGTTGAGATCGCTGGGGGTCGATTGCAGCAGCTGAGTCAGCCAGTGAGGAGCGAGCAAGAAGCGAGGGTCCAGCTGGAGAGACTTGGTAGCAGGGAGGTCGACCTGGAAGGTAAGCCAAGGTTGAGGGATAGGAAGTGGGCCCTTGCAGCACGAGATTTTAGGGTTTTAGGGGTAGGTAAAATACTTTGGGGGGTCGAATTAGGGCCAGATGGGGTTTAGACAATGATGGGGGAATGGTTTAAGGGAGAAAGAGGTGGAGGATGGCAGCAGATGTCAGAGGAAGGTTTGTTCGGGGAGAGCTTCCTAGGGAGCTATATTCTCATCTGCCATCTTGTCCTGGTTCTAGGGAAACTCCTTCCTATCCACTCTATCCAGACCCCTCATAATTTAATGCACCTCAATCAGGTCTTCCCTCAGCCTCCTCTGTTCCAAAGAAAACAGACCCAGCATCTTCAATCTTTCCTTATAGCCAAAATTCTCCAGTCCAGGCAACATTCTTGTAAATTTCCTCTGTACCCTTTCCAGTGCAATCACATCTTTCCTGTAATGTGGTGACCAGAACTGAACACAGTACTCTAGCTGTGACCTAAACAGTGTTTTATACCGTTCAAGCATACCACCTTGTTCTTGTATTCCATACCTCAACTAATAAAGGCAAGTATTCCATATGCCATCTTAACCACCTTATCTATCTGGCCTGCTACCTTTAGGGATCTGTGAACCTGCACTCCAAGGTCCCTTTGTTCCTCTACACTTTTCATTGTTGTACCATTTAATGTCTATCCCTTGCCTTGTTAGACCTCCCCAAATGCATTACCTCACACTTATCCGGATTGAATTTCAGTTGCCACTGTTCCGCCCACCTGACCAGTACATTGATATCTTCCTGCAATCCACAGCTTTCTTCTTCATTACCAACGACACAGCCTATTTTAGTGTCATCATAATCCCAACATTCAAGTCCAAGTCATTGATATATACCACAAAAGTAAGGGACCCAGCACTGAGCCCTGCGGAACCCCACTGGATACAGCTGTCCAGTCACAAAAACACCCATCAACCATTACCATTTGCTTCCTACCTCTGAGCTAATTTTGGATCCAACTTGCCACTTTGCCCTGGATTCCTCGGGCTTTTACTTTCGTGACCAGACTGCCATGTGGGACCTTATCAAATACTTTGCCAAAATCCATATACACACTGCCCTCATCAACCCTCCTGGTTACCTCCTCGAAAAATTCAATCAAGTTAGTCAGACACGACCTTCCCTTAACAAATCCGTGCTGACTGTCCTTGATTGATCCATTTCTTTCCAAATAAAAATTTATCCTGCCCCTCAGGATTTTTTCCGATAATTTTCCTACCACTGAGGTTAGGCTAACTGGCTTGTAATTACCCAGTCTAGCCCTGTCTCCCTTTTTAAACAAAGGTGTAACATTAACAGTCCTCCATTCCTCTGGCACCACACCTGTAACCAGAGAGAACTGGAAAATGATGGTCAGAGCCTCTGCTATTTCCTCTTTTGCTTCTCTCAACAGCCTGGGATACATTTAACCCGGGCCTGGCGATTTATCCACTTTCAAAGCTGCTAAGCCCCTTAAATACTTCCTCTCTCACTATGTTTATCTCATCTAATATTTCACACTCCTCCTTCCTCATTGCAAAGTCTGCATCACTTTCTCTTTTGTGAAAACAGTTGCAAAGTATTCATTAAGAATCATACCCACATGTTCTGCCTCCACACACAGATTTCCTTTGTGGTCTCTAATGGGCCCTACTCTTTCTCTAGTTATCCTCTTGCTCTTAATGTATTTATAAAACATCTTTGGGTTTTCCCTGATTTTACTTGCCAACATTCTTTCATGCTCCCTCTTTGCTTCCTGATATATTTTTTAATTACATCTCTGCACTTCTTATACTCCTCCAGAGTCTCTGCAGTATTGAGTTCTTGGAATCTGTCGTAAGCGTCAATTTCTTTCTTAATCTTACCCTGTATGTCCCTTGATATCCAGGGGGCTCTAGATTTGTTAGCAGCACTTTTTTTTAAGGGAACATACATGCTCTGTATCCTCAGGATCTCCTCCTTGAATGCCTCCCACTGCTCTGACACTGATTTACCATCAAGTAGCTGTTTCCAGTCCACTTTGACCAAATCCCATCTCAGCTCAGCAAAATTGCTTTACCCCAATTGAGAACTTTTTTTCCTGGTCTACCTTTGTCCTTTTCCATAACTATCCTAAATCTTACTGAATTATGATCACGAGCACCAAAATTCTCTCCCACTGATACCCCTCCCACCTGCCCCTCTTCGTTCCCCAAAATCAAGTTTAGAACCGCCCCATCCCATGTTGGGCTTGTTGCATACGAGCTAAAGAAATTCTCCTAAATGCATTTTAGGAATTCCACACCCTCTGTACCATTCACACTGCTTTTTTCCCCGTTAACATTAGGGTAGTTGAAACCCCCACTATTACAGTTCTTTAATTTTTGCACTTCGCAGCAATTTGCCCACATATTTGTTCTTTTATCTCCCTCTGACTGTTTGGGAGCAAGGTGGAGTAGTTCAGCTACTCCTTTTAGGTGAAGTCCTCAGAGAATTTCCAGTATAAATGTTGCTCGAGTGTTGGTGAAGTCTTGACAAAATGTCCCAGAAAGTGTCCCGATTTGTTTCAGAGGTCCTCTTCACAGCTCCAGCAGCAATGACCATGAGTGGTGAGTATCTCTTTAAATGGTGAGTATCCCTTTAAGTAGCGCTTGAAATCGGCATTAACGGCGTCTTTACTCCCAGACAGCTGGTCGCTATTAGGAGAGGGCATTAGATGAAACTCTTTTAGAGTCTACCTGCAAAACATAAAACATGTATCCGTGCCACCCGACCTGGATGACACACCAGACATTTACAAGGCCCTTTTTTTCTTTTTTTTTTTTTTTTTGTTTTTTTTTTTTGGGCACTAAAATCAAATTTTTCCTTTTTCCAGTGCCCCCTATAAAAGGAGAGGGGGACACTAAAAGCACCGGCAATTAAAACAAATTAAACTTTAAAACGTAAAATCAAATTAAAATTTGGTTGCCGGGCGTGATGATGCACTCCAGTCCCTCCGGTGCCCACCTCTCGCGGAAGGCCGCGAGCGTACCGGTGGACACCGCGTGCTCCATCTCCAAGGACACCCTGAACCGGATGTAAGAGCGGAAGAGAGGCAGGCAGTCAGGTTGAACGACCCCCTCGACCGCCCGCTGCCTGGACCGGCTGATGGGCATTAGATGAAAAGCTAGCCACCAAAATGCCATGCAGCATCGTTAATGATTTGAAGCAGGCCTTTTAAGTGGCAATTACCTCCAGGCAGCCATTCCGAGCACTGGCTTCAACTCCTTTACAAAGGTGGTGTCGTGCACTAAACGCTAAACCAGTGTTTCAACTTAAAACCTCTTCCTGGCTTCCTCTTTAGGGCCCAAGGTATTCGGCGAAAATCACCCCCAGGGACTGATGAATAAGAACATAAGAATTAGGAGCAGTATTAGTCCATACGCCCCCTTGACCCTGCATTCAGTAAGATTGATACGTCCTTACTATATAGTATAAATGCACACAAGGCCCATGCTTGAGAGAAGGTCAATCTGTGACTTGTCCTTTATTCCTTAGCACTCAAGTGCAGGAAGTGGGTGGAGCTTCCCCTTTTATATCTGAAGGTCTAGGTTAGGAGTGTCTCCCACAAGTTCACCACCTAGTGGTCAGTGTTCTCACGGTGTACAACTTAGGTCAGTTTATACATGGGTTACAATGCTGGTTGAATACATGACATCACCTCCCCCCCCCAAAGTCTTATTGAGATCACAGGTTGAGTCTCTCTGGTGGTTTACGCTTCCTTGTAGAGCGCCTGAGTTGGGGCCCCGGTTGTTGGGTGCTGGCCTGAGTGTCTGCTGTTTGCGGTGCCTCAGGCCTGTCTGGACTGCCCACAGTGACTGGGCTCTGCTCCCTTTGGTTCCTGTGTTCGGTCACCTGTGGTGGAGTGAACTCTACATCGTGTTCTTCCTCTGCTTCTTCTATGGGGTTGCTGAACCTCCTTTTTGTTTGATCCACATGTTTGCGGCAGATTTGTCCATTGGTAAGTTTAACTACCAGAATCCTATTTCCCTCTTTGGCAACCACAGTGCCTGCGAGCCATTTGGGCCCTGCAGCGTAGTTAGGACAAAAACAGGATCATTTACATCAATACATCGCGCCCTTGCATTCCTGTCATGGTAGTGATATTGTGACTGGCGCCTGCTCTCGACAATTTCTTTCATGGTGGGGTGTATAAGGGATAACCGGGTTTTGAGCGTCCTTTTCATTAGCAGCTCTGCGGGTGGAACCCCTGTGAGCGAGTGTGGTCGGGATCTATAGGCCAACAGGAGGCGTGATAAGCGGATTTGTAGGGAATCCCCTTGGATTCTGAGCATCCCCTGTTTGATTATCTGCACTGCTCGTTCTGCCTGGCCGTTTGAGGCCGGCTTGAACGGTGCCGTTCTAACATGGTTAATTCCATTGCCTGTCATGAAGTCCTGGAATTCAGTGCTTGTGAAGCACGGGCCATTGTCGCTGACCAAGACGTCCGGTAGACCGTGGGCGGCGAACATTACCCGTAGACTTTCTACCGTGGAAGAGGATGTGCTTGAATTTAAAATGTCACACTCGATCCATTTGGAGTAGGCGTCTACTACAACCAAAAACATTTTTCCCATGAAAGGACCTGCGTAGTCCACATGGATGCGTGACCAAGGCTTGGCGGGTCATGGCCAGGGGCTAAGGGGGGCTTCCCTGGGCACATGGCCCAGCTGGGCACACGTGTTGCACCTGCGAACACAAAGTTCCAGATCTGCATCTATCCCTGGCCACCAAACGTGTGACCTGGCAATTGCCTTCATCGTGACAATGCCCGGGTGCTCATTGTATAGTTCTCTGATGAACACCTCTCTGCCCATCTGGGGCATGACTACGCGGTTTCCCCACAGTAGGCAATCGGCCTGAATCGAGAGTTCATCCTTGCGCCTGTGAAATGCTTTAAATTTCTCAGGGCATGCCCTGTACGTGGCTGCCCAGTCCCCATTCAGGACACATTTCTTGACTAGAGACAATAGCGGGTCTCTATTTGTCCAGACTTTAATCTGACGGGCTGTCACGGGTGAGCCTTCGCTTCCGAAAGCTTCAACAGCCATGACCATCTCAGCAGCATGCTCGGTAGCCCCCTCAGTGGTGGCTAGTGGGAGCCTGCTGAGTGCATCGGTGCAGTTTTCGGTGCCCGGTCTGTGCCGAATTGTGTAGTCATAGGCGGCTAACGTGAGTGCCCACCTCTGTATGCGGGCCGATGCGTTTGCATTTATGGCCTTGTTGTCGACCAAAACGGACGTTAGGGGTTTGTGATCTGTCTCCAGCTCAAATTTTCTGCCAAACAGGTACTGGTGCATTTTCTTTACCGCATATACACATGCGAGCGCCTCCTTTTATACCATCCCGTAGCCCCTTTCTGCCTGGGACAGACTTCTGGAGGCATAAGCTACCGGCTGTAACTGACCCTTGGCATTGACATGCTGCAACACACACCCGACACCATAGGACGACACATCGCACGTTAACACAAGTTTCTTACATGGGTCATATTGCGTTAACAGATTGTTGGAACATAACAAATTGCGTGCTCTATTAAAAGCCCTTTCCTGGCTGTCCCCCCAGACCCATTTGCGACCTTTGCGTAGGAGCATGTGTAGCGGCTCTAGCAGCGTGCTCAATTTGGGAAGAAAGTTACCAAAATAGTTCAGGAGCCCCAGGAATGAACGCAACTCCGTCATGTTACGGGGTCTGGGTGCTCTCTGGATCGCTTCCGTCTTGGACGCAGGAGGGCTGATCCCGTCTGCTGCTACCCTCATCCCCAGGAATTCTACCTCTGGAGCTAGGAAGACGCACTTCGCCTTTTTCAGTCGCAGCCCTACCCAGTCCAGTCTGCATAGCACCTCCTCCAGGTTGTGGAGGTGTTCTTCATATCATAACCCGTAATGAGGATGTCGTCCTGAAAAACCACCGTCCCTGGAATTGACTTGAGGAGGCTTTCCATATTTCGTTGGAAGATCGCGGCAGCCGAGCGAATCCCGAATGGACATCTGTTGTACTCAAACAACCCCTTGTGTGTCATGATGGTGGTCAGCTTCTTCGACTCACTCGCCAGCTCCTGGGTCATGTAAGCTGAGGTCAGGTCCAATTTTGAAAAAAGTTTGCCACCGGATAGTGTCGCAAAGAGGTCCTCCGCTCTCTGTAGCTGGTACTGGTCTTGGAGTGACACCCGATTGATGGTGGCCTTGTAATCGCCACATATCCTGACCGACCCATCCGCCTTGAGCACTGGCACAATCGGGCTCGCCCAGTCACTGAATTCGACTGGCGAGATGATGCCTTCCCTCAGCAGGCGGTCCAATTCGCCTTCTATCTTTTCCCGCATCACGTACGGCACCGCTCTGGCCTTGTGGTATACTGGACTGGCATCCGGGTTTATGTGAATCACTACCTTGGCCCCCATGAAAGTGCCAATGCCGGGTTGAAATAATGAGTCAAATTTGTCCAGGACCTGTTAGCATGATACTCGCTCCACAGAGGAAATTGCATTGACATCGCCCCATTTCCAGTTCATGATAGTAAGCCAACTCCTCCCCAGTAGTGCGGGACCGTCCCCTGGGACAATCCAGAGTGGCAGTCTGTTCTCCGAATCTTTGTGGGTCACGACTACGGTGGCGCTGCCTAGCACCGGAATGATCTGCTTTGTGTAAGTCTATAGCTGTGCGTCAATCGGCGATAATTTTGGCCTCCTGGCCTTGGACGCCCACAACTTTTCAAACTGTTTGCGGATGACACTAAGTTGGGTGGCAGTGTGAGCTACGAGGAGGATGCTATGAGGCTGCAGAGTGACTTGGATAGGTTAGGTGAGTGGGCAAATGCATGGCAGATGAAGTATAATGTGGATAAATGTGAGGTTATCCACTTTGGTGGTAAAAACAGAGAGACAGACTATTATCTGAATGGTGACAGATTGGGAAAAGGGGAGGTGCAACGAGACCTGGGTGTCATGGTACATCAGTCATTGAAGGTTGGCATGCAGGTACAGCAGGCGGTTAAGAAAGCAAATGGCATGTTGGCCTTCAGAGCGAGAGGATTTGAGGACAGGGGCAGGGAGGTATTGCTACAGTTGTACAGGGCCTTGGTGAGGCCACACCTGGAGTATTGTGTACAGTTTTGGTCTCCTAACTTGAGGAAGGACATTCTTGCTATTGAGGGAGTGCAGCGAAGGTTCACCAGACTGATTCCCGGGATGGTGGGACTGACATATCAAGAAAGACTGGATCAACTGGGCTTGTATTCACTGGAGTTCAGAAGAATGAGAGGGGATCTCATAGAAACGTTTAAAATTCTGACGGGTTTAGACAGGTTAGATGCAGGAAGAATGTTTCCAATGTTGGGGAAGTCTAGAACCAGGGGTCACAGTCTAAGGATAAGGGGTAAGCCATTTAGGACTGAGATGAGGAGAAACTTCTTCACCCAGAGAATGGTGAACCTGTGGAATTCTCTACCACAGAAAGTTGTTGAGGCCAATTCACTAAATATATTCAAGAAGGAGTTAGATGTAGTCCTTACTACTAGGGGGATCAAGGGGTATGGCAGGAATGGGGTACTGAAGTTGCATGTTCAGCCATGAACTCATTGAATGGCGGTGCAGGCTCAAAGGGCCGAATGGCCTACTCCTGCACCTATTTTCTATGTTTCTGTGTTTATCTACTTGTGCCATCAACTCATCTATTTTGTTACAAATGCTGCGTGCATTGCGATAAAGAACTTTTAAGTGTGTTTTTTTACCGTTTTTCCATGCTTTGATCCCACTTTCTGATTCACCGTTATGTTTATACATTCTGCCCCTTCCTGTCACGCTCTGGTTTTCATTTCCCCCAGTGCGACCCTGCTCTATTGACTTCTCCTTATTCTTTGACTTTTTACATTTTCGCTCACCTGAATCGCCATCCCACTAATTAGTTTAAAGCCCCATCTGCAGCCCTAATTATTAGATTCGCCAGCCTTTGTCAAAGTAAGACTTTTAAAGGACAGAAAAAGACATTTTATTCACAGAAACAATACTGCTAGGGGGATCAAGGGGTATGGCGAGAAAGCAGGAATGGGGTACTGAAGTTGAATGTTCAGCCATGAACTCATTGAATGGCGGTGCAGGCTAGAAGGGCCGAATGGCCTACTCCTGCACCTATTTTCTATGTTTCTATGTTTCTATGTGTCATCCGCAAATTTGGAGATACTGCATTTAATCCCCTCATCTAAATCATTAGGGGATCAAGGGGTATGGCGAGAAAGCAGGAAGGGGGTACTGAATTTGCATGTTCAGCCATGAACTCGTTGAATGGCGGTGCAGGCTAGAAGGGCCGAATGGCCCACTCCTGCACCTATTTTCTCTGTCTATGTTTCTATTAATGTACAATGTAAACAGCTGGGGCCCCAGCACAGAACCTTGCGTTACCCCACTAATCACTGCCTGCCATTCTGAAAAGTACCCATTTACTCCTACTCTTTGCTTCCTGTCTGCCAACCAGTTCTCAATCCACGTCAGCACACTATCCCCAATCCCATGTGCTTAAACTTTGCACATTAATCTCTTGTGTGGGACCTTGTCGAAAGCCTTCTGAAAGTCCAAATACACCACATCAACTAGTTCTCCCTTGTCCACTCTACTGGAAACATCCTCAAAAAATTCCAGAAGATTTGTCAAGCATGATTTCCCTTTCACAAATCCATGCTGACTTGGACCTATCATGTCACCTCTTTCCAAATGCACTGCTATGACATCCTTAATAATTGATTCCATCATTTTATCCACTACCGATGTCAGGCTCACCGGTCTATAATTCCCTGTTTTCTCTCTCCTTCCTTTTTTAAAAAGTGGGGTTACATTGGCTACCCTCCACTCCATAGGAACTGATCCAGAGTCTATGGAATGTTGGAAAATGACTGTCAATGCATCCGCTATTTCCAAGGCCACCTCCTTAAGTACTCTGGGATGCAGTCCATCAGGCCCTGAAGATTTATCAGCCTTCAATCCCATCAATTTCCCCAACACAATTTCCCGACTAATAAAGATTTCCCTCAGTTCCTCCTTCTTACTAGACCCTCTGACCCTTCTTATATCCGGAATGTTGTTAGTGTCCTCCTTAGTGAATACCGAACCAAAGTACTTGTTCAATTGGTCCGCCATTTCTTTGTTCCCCGTTATGACTTCCCCTGATTCTGACTGCAGGGGACCTACATTTGTCTTTACTAACCTTTTTCTCTTTACATACCTATAGAAACTTTTGCAATCCGTCTTAATGTTCCCTGCAAGCTTCTTCTCGTACTCCATTTTCCCTGCCCTAATCAAACCCTTTGTCCTCCTCTGCTGAGTTCTAAATTTCTCCCAGTCCCTGGGTTCACTGCTATTTCTGGCCAATTTGTATGCCACTTCCTTGGCTTTAATACTATCCCTGATTTCCCTTGATAGCCACGGTTGAGCCACCTTCCCTTTTTTATATTTACGCCAGACAGGGATGTACAATTGTTGTAGATGATCCATGTGGTCTCTCAATGCCTGCCATTGCCCATCCACTGTCAATCCCTTCAGCATCATTCGCCAATCTATCCTAGCCAATTCACGCCTCATACCTTCAAAGTTACCCTTCTTTAAGTTCTGGACCATGATCTCTGAATTAACTGTTTCATTCTCCATCCTAATGTAGAATTCCACCATATTATGGTCACTCTTCCCCAAAGGGGCCTCACACAATGAGATTGCTAATTAATCCTCTCTCATTACACAACACCCAGTCTAAGATGGCCTCCCACCTAGTTGGTTCCTCGACATAATTGGTCTAGAAAACCATCCCTTATGCATTCCAGGAAATTCTCCTCCACCGTATTGTTTCCAGTTTGGTTAGCCCAATCTATATGCATATTAAAGTCACCCATGATAATTGCTGCACCTTTATTGCATGCACCCCTAATTTCCTGTTTGATGCCCTCCCCAACATCACTACAACTGTTTGGCGGTCTGTACACAACTCCCAGTAGCGATTTCTGCCCTTTGGTATTCCGTAGCTCCACCCATACCGATTCCACATCATCCAAGCTAATGTCTTTCTTACAATTGCATTAATTTCCTCTTTAACCAGCAACGCCACCCCGCCTCCTTTTCCTTTCTTTCTCTCCTTCCTAAATGTTGAATACCCTTGGATGTTGAGTTCCCAGCCTTGGTCACCCTGGAGCCATGTCTCCGTGATGCCAACCACATCGTATCCGTTAACTGCTATCTGCACAATTAATTCGTCCACTTTATTCCGAATACTCCTCGCATTGAGGCACAGAGCCTTCAGGCTTGCCTTTTTAACACACTTTGACCCTTTGGAATTTTGCTGCAAAGTTGCCCTTTTTGTTTTTTGCCTTGGTTTCTCTGCCCTCCACTTTTCCTGTTCTCCTTTCTATCTTTTGCTTCTGCCTCCATTTTATTTCACTCTGTCTCCCTGCATAGGTTTCCATCCCCCTGCCATATTAGTTTAACTCCTCCCCAACAGCACTAGCAAACACTCCTCCTAGGACATTGGTTCCGGTCCTGCCTTGGTGCAGACCGTCCGGTTTGTACTGGTCCCACCTCCCCCAGAACCGGTTCCAATGTCCCAGGAATTTGAATCCCTCCCTGCTGCACCACTCCTCAAGCTACTTTTTCATCTTAGCTATCCTGTGATTCCTACTCTGACACTCTGACTAGCATGTGCCACTGGTAGCAATCCCGAGATTACGACTTTTGAGGTCCTACTTTTTAATTTAGCTCCTAGCTCCTTATATTCTTTTCGTAGGACCTCATCCCATTTTTTACCTATATCGTTGGTACCAATGTGCACCACGACAACTGGCTGTTCACCCTCCCTTTTCAGAATGTCCTGCACCCGCTCCGAGACATCCTTGACCCTTGCACCAGGGAGGCAACATACCATTCTGGAGTCTCGGTTGCGGTTGCACCCTTACAATTCCCCTTACAATTGAATCCCCTATGACTATCGCTCTCCCACTCTTTTTCCTGCCCTCCTGTGCAGCAGAGCCACCCACGGTGCTATGTACTTGGCTACTGCTGCTCTCCCCTGATGAGTCATCCTCCACAACAGTACTCAAAGCAGTGTATCTGTTTTGCAGGGGGATGACTGCAGGGGATCCCTGCACTACCTTCCTTGCATTGCTCTTCCTGTTGGTCTTCCATTCCCTATCTGGCTGTGGACCCTTTACCTGCGGTAAGACCAACTCACTGAGCGTGCTATTCACGTCATTCTCAGCATCGTGGATACTCCAGAGTGAATCCACCTGCAGCTCCAGTTCCGCAACTCGGTTCGTCAGGAGCTGGAGGCGGATACACTTCCCGCACATGTCGTCGTCGGGGACACCAGAGGCGTCCCTGATTTCCCATATGGTACAGGAGGAGCATATCACGTGTCCGAGCTCTCCTGCCGTGACTTAACCCTTAGATTAACTTAAATTGGCAACAGTGCTTCAAGTTACTCACTCATAAAGAAAAAGAAAAGCTACTCACCAATCACCAGCCAATCACTTACCCCCTTGGCTGTGACGTCACCTTCAGGTACAGTATGCATGAGTTACAGTTACATACTTATAGTCATTGCAAGATGGTGAAATACATGACAGACCTCATCTTCAAAGCACCAACGGGGTGCAGAAAAGTATCGGAGGATTTTTTTTACCACAGCACACCTCCCCTTTAAGTTACGCCACGTGAGAAACCAGCTGCCCCCTACACGTCCACAGAAGCTGTCGCTGTCATTACCCAGCGGAGCTTCCTATACCCAATTTAGGGTCTGGGTCACTAACACGGCACTGTGCACTGTCGCAATTTCGTTTACGCCCCATTAGGGCCCCCCGGAGATGCTAATGGGAGGCACAAATGACCCTAATTTCTAGGCCAATGTGTTTGCTCAGCCCGCATTGAGAGAGATTGAAAATGTACATGTGCAAATCATGAAATCATAGAATGGTTACAACACAGGAGGCCATTCGGCCCATCGAGCCTGTGCCGGCTCTCTGTAGAAGCACGTCAGCCACTCACCCGCCCTTTCCCCGTATCCCTGCAATTTTTTTCGTCAGGTCCTTATCCAATTCCCTTTTGAAAATCACAATTGAATCTGCCTCCACCATCCTTTCAGGCAGTGCATTCCAGATCCTAACTACTCGCTACGTAAAAAAAAGGTTTTCCTGATGTTGCCTTTGGTTCTTCTGCCAATCACCTTAAATCTGTGCCATGGTTCGCGACCCTTCCGCCAATAGGAACAGTTTCTCTCAACCTACTCTGTCCAGACCCATCATGATTTTGAACACCTCTATCAAATCTCCTCTCAACCTTCTCTGCTCTAAGGAAAACAACCCCAGCTTCTCCAGTCTATCCACGTAACTTAAGTCCATTCCGATAAATCTTTTCTGCACCTTCACATCCTTCCGAAAATGCGATCCCCAGAATTGGACACAATACTCCACTTGGGGCCAAATTGGTGTTTTATAAAGGTTCATCATATCATCCTTGCTTTTGTACTCTTTGGGGTCGAAATTGCCCCTTTGTGCAATTCCCGTTAGTGCCACCAGCCGGCGCTAGCGGTGCACTAAAGGGTTTTTACCCGGGCGCTCCACACAGAGAGGAATTGCCCCCGGGGGTCACTGGGCGAAAAGAGGTTTGCATGCGACCCGACGATGACGTGCTGACCCCTTATTGCCCCATGCCAACCCCTTTGCGCCCCGCGGGCATGAGGTCTGTGCATGGCGATGACACCGACAGCTTCTCGGTGCAACAAGCTGTGGTGGCTGTGGTGTCCCGGTCGCCCTTAAAGGCGAGGTGCCATCCTTTTTATGTCAGCCGACTTTTCAGTCGGTCCAACAATGGCAGCTGCTGGTTTGGCCGTGCCATCAACAGGCAGGCTTGCACCCCCTCCCTGGCCCGGCGAATATCCTTCCTGGTGACACAGTGGGCGGCACTGAAGGTGCTGCTCAGATTGCAGCGGCACTCCCCTTTAAGAGAAGGGGAGGGACATTGCGATGCAACGGCATGACATGGTGCATCAGCACCACGCTAATGTGAGTAGCGCGGCAGAAATGCCACACGAGTGCCCCAGGAGCATGCAAGAATGCACAGTTACCACCCGTACTATTTTTTTCTCCAAAAGAGGGCAAATCCGTGCCGGCTCCGGCATTTCCCACATCGGCGCAAAATGAACTACTAATTAAAATTATGCGCGGCAAATCCTTCGCGGGGCAATTTCAGCTCCTATGTCTCTAATTATGAAGCCCAGGATCTCATATGCTTTTTTAACCGCTATCTCAACGGACTGGAAAACCGCAAATGTAACGCCCCTATTTAAAATAGGAGGCAGACAGAAAGCAGGAAAATATAGACCAGTTAGCCTAACATCTGTCGTTGGGAAAATGCCGGAGTTCATTTTTAAGGAAGCAATAGCAGGACATTTAGAAAAGCATAATTCAATCAAGCAGAGTCAGCATGGTTTTATGAAAGGAAAATTATGTTTGACCAATTTGCCGGAGTTCTTTGAGGATGTAATGAGCAGGGTGGATAAGGGGTAACCAGTGGATGCGGTGTATTTGGATTTCCAGAAAGCATTCGATAAGTTGCCACATAAAAGGTTACTGCACAAGATAAAAGTTCACGGGGTTGGGGGTAATATATTAGCATGGATAGAGGATTGGCTAACTAACAGAAAACAGAGAGTCGGGATAAATGGGTTATTTTCCGTTGCCAAACAGTAACTAGTGGGGTGCTGCAGGGATCGGTGCTGGCACCTCAACTATTTATAATCTATATTAATGACTTTGATGAAGGGACCGAGTGTAATATAGTCAAGTTTGCTGATAATACAAAGATGGCTGGGAAAGCAGATTGTGAGGAGGACACAGAAAATCTGCAAAGGGATATAGACAGGCTAAGTGAATGGGCAAAGATTTGGCAGATGGAGTATAATGTGGGAAAATGTGAGGTTATCCACTTTGGCAGAAAAAATAGAAAAGCAAATTATAATTTAAATGGAGAAAAATTGCAAAGTGCTGCAGTACAGAGGGACCTGGGGGTCCTTGTGCATGAAACACAAAAAGTTAGTATGCAGGTACAGCAAGTGATCAGGAAGGCAAATGGAGTGTTGGCCTTTATTGCAAGGGGGATCGAGTATAAAAGCAGGGCAGTCCTGCTACAACTGTACAGAGTATTGGTGAGGCCACACCTAGAGTATTGCGTACAGTTTTGGTCTCCATATTTAAGGAAGGATATACTTGCATTGGAGGCTGTTCAGAGAAGGTTTACTCGGTTGATTCCGGAGATGAGGGGATTGACTTATGAAGATAGGTTGAGTAGGTTGGGCCTATACTCATTGGAGTTCAGAAGAATGAGGGGTGATCTTATCGAAACATATAAGATAATGAGGGGGCTCGACAAGGTGGATGCAGAGAGGTTATTTCCACTCATAGGGGATATTAAAACTAGAGGCCATAGTCTCAGAATAAGGGGCCACCCATTCAAAACTGAGATGAGGAGGAATTTCTTCTTTCAGAAAGTTGTAAATCCATGGAATTCTCGGCCCCAGAGAGCTGTGGAGGCTGGGTCATTGAATATATTGAAGGCGGAGATCGACAGATTTTTGAGCGATAAGGGAATAAAGGGTTATGGTGAGCCGGCAGGGAATGGAGCTGAGTCCATGATCAGATCAGCCATGATCTTATTAAATGGCGGAGCATGCTCGCGGGACAAATGGCCTGCTCCTGCTCCTGTTTCTTATGTTCTTATATTCTTATGTTCTAACGCTTTTCTTCCTTCACTTTCCTCAGCGTCCTCAGAAGCATTCCATCTGGTCCTGGTGACTTATCTACTTTAAATACAGCCAGCGTTTCTAGTACCTCGTCTTTATCAATTTTAATCCCATCCAGTATCTCCTCTACCTCAGAGTCAGAAAGTTGTGTGTTCAAATCCCACTCCAGGGACTTGAGCACAAAAAAAATCTGGCTGACACTCCAGTGCACTGCTGAGAGAGCATTGCACTGTTGGAGGTGCCGTCTTTAAGATGAGACATTAAACCGAGGCCCCGTCTGCTCTCTCAAGTGGACGTAAAAGATCGCATGGCACTATTTTGAAGAAGAGCATGAGAGTTATCCCTGGTGTCCTGGCCAATATTTATGCTCAATCAACATAACAAAAAAAATGATTATCTCGTCATTATCACATTGCTGTTTGTGGGAGCTTGCTTGTGTGCAAATTGGCTGCCGTGTTTCCTATATTACAATAGTGACTATACTTCAAAAAGTACTTAATTGGCTGTAATGGTCTTTGAGACGTCCGGTGGTCACGAAAGGCGCTATATAAATCCCTCTCATTCCTTCCCTCCCTCCCTTCTGCCCTTCCTTCCTCCCTTCCTTCCATCCTTCCTTCCTTCCTTTCTTGCTTCCTTCCTTTTTTGCTTTCTCGCTTTCTTTTCTTGCTTTCTTATGTCTACGGCAGCATTTTCTTCCTTGTTGTAGACAGATGCAAAGTACTCATTTAGTACCTCAGCTAGACAATCTGCGTCCATATGTAGCTCTCCTTTTTGGTCCCTAATCGGCCACGCCTGTCCTCTTACCACCTGCAGGGTTACGGACCTAGAGCTGGTAATTGGGATTAGACTGGATGACCTTTTGTTGGACGGCGCAGATATAATGGTAAGTACTGCAGGGAATAGAATACGACCAAGGTGATCTCCTGGACTAGTTTTGATCGCCTGGATGGGTCGGAGAGGAATTTTCCAAGATTTTTTCTCTCTAAATTGGCCTGGGTTTTTATCTGGTTTTTGCCTCTCCCAGGAGATCACATGGCTCCTGTTGGGATAGAGTGTAGAATGTTTCAGTATAAGGGGTGTCGCAGTTGTGTGAGGCGGACTGGTTGGGCTGGGTGCTCTATGCCTTTCCGTCATTGTTCATAGGTTAAGATGTAACCTTTAGGGCTGCTGACCAAGGGCTGTGCGGCTCTTTGTCGGCCAGCACGGACACAATGGGCCAAAATGGCCTCCTTCTGCTCTGCAAATTTCTATGTTTCAATGCTTACTATTTAAATGCCAATACTTTTGCATTACCTTTTTATGTTAGCTGCCATTCTATTCTCATACCCTCTCTTTACCCCTCATTTTATTTTCACTTCTCCTCTGAACTTTGTATATTGAGCCTGATTCTCAGATGTGTCGTCAACCTGAGACCTGTCATACGCACTCTTTACATGCTTCATCTTACTCTCTATCTCTTTTGTCACCCAGGGAGCTCTGACTTTAGTTGCCCTACATTTCCCCCTAGTGGGAATGTACCTCGACTGTACCTGAACTATTTCCTCTTTAAAGCAGCCCATTATTCTTCTACAGTTTTGCCTGCCAATCTTTGATTCCAACTTACCCAGGCTAGATCCGTTCTCATCCCACTGAAATTTGCCTTCCTCCAATCAAGTATTTTTACTCTAGATTGCTTCCTGTCCTTTTCCATAGCTAATCTAAATCTTATGATACTATGATCGCTGTTCCCTAAATGTACTGACACTTGCTTCATTTGACCTACCTCATTCCCCTAGTTAGGTTTTGCGAGGTTGATAGGGATTGGGAAGCTGATTAGCATAGAAAAGGATTGGGAAGTTGAATATGGTAGATAGGGATTGCGACAATGATTAGGGTAGATAGAGATTGGAAATGTGTTTAGAGTAGATAGGAATTGGGAAATTGATTAGTGTAGATAGGGATTGGGAAGTTGATTCGTGTAGATAGGGATTGGGAAGTTGAATAGGATGGCTAGGAACTGGGAAGTTGATTAGTGTAGCTAGGGATTGGGAAGTTGATTAGGATGGACAGGAATTGGGAAGTTGATTAATGTAGATAGGGAAATAGGGATTGGGAAGTTGATTAGTGTAGATTGGGATTGGGAAGTTGATTAGGATGGATAGGAATTGGGAAGTTGATTAATGTAGCTAGGGATTGGAAAGTTGATTAGTGTAGATAGGGATTGGGAAGTTGATTTGTGTAGATAGGTAAATAGGGATTGGGAAGTTGATTAGTGTAGATTGGGATTGGGAAGTTGATTAGGATGAATAGGGATTGGGAAGTTGATTCGTGTAGATAGGGATTGGGAAGTTGATTAGTGCATATTGGGAAATAGGGATTGGGAAGTTGATTAGTGTAGATTGGGATTGGGAAATTGAATAGGATGGATAGGGATTGGGAAGCTGATTAATGTAGATAGGGATTGGGAAGTTGATTAATGTAGATAGGGAAATAGGGATTGGGAAGTTGATTGGTGTAGATTGGGATTGGGAAGTTGATTAGGATGGATAGGAAGATAGGGATTGGGAAGTTGATTAGGATGGATAGGGATTGGGAAGTTGCTTAGTGTAGATCGGGATTGGGAAGTTGATTTGGATGGACAGGGATTGGGTAGTTGATTAGTCTAGATAGGGATTGGGAAGTTGATTAGGATGGATAGGGATTGGGAAGTTGCTTAGTGTAGATAGGGATTGGGAAGTTGATTAGGATGAATAGGAATTGGGAAATTGATTAGGTTAGATAGGGATTGGAAGGCTGATGAAGGTAGATAGGGGATGGAAAGATGATTAGGGTGGCTTAGGTTTGGAAAGTTGGTTAGGGTAGACAGGGATTGGGAAATTAATTAGGGCAGATGGAGATTCGAACGTTGATTAGATTAGGTAGGGATTGGGATATGTTTTGATTAGATAAGTATTGGGTAATTGATTTTGGTAGATATGGATCAGGACATTTTTTAGGGTGGATAGGGATTGGGTAGTTGATATGTGTAGATATCGATTGGGATATGTTTAGAGTAGATAATGTCTGGTAAATTGTTTAGGGTAGATAGTGATTGGGATATATTTAGGGTAGGTGAGTCTGTAGAAATTGATTAGTGTAGATAGGGATTTTGAAGTCTATTTGAAGTCTATTTGGAAAGATAGGGTATGGGAAGATTTTTTTTTCCTCATTTGGGATGTGGGTGTTGCTGGCAAGGCCAGCATTTATTCCACATCCCTAATTGCCCTTGATGAGGTGGTGGTGAGCCGCATTCTTGAATCGCTTGAGCTGGTGAAGGAACTCCTACGTCATAGGCAGTCCTTCGGGATCGAGGAAGACTTGCTTCCACTCTTAGCATGAGTTCTTAGGTGGCTCTACAGTCCAATACGAGAACCACTGTTTCTGTCACAGGTGGGACAGATAGTCGTTGAGGGAAAAGGTGGGCAGGGAGCCTGGTTTGCCGCACGCTCCTTCCGCTGTCTGCATTTGATTTCTGCATGTTCTCGGCGACGATACTCGAGGAGCTCAGTGCCCTTCCAAATGCACTTCCTTCACTTAGGCCAGTCTATGGCCAAGGACTCTCAGGTGTCAGTGGGGATGTCGCACTTTATCAGGGAGGCTTTGAGGATGACCTTGTAACGTTTCCTCTGCCCGCTTTTGGCTCGTTTGTCGTGGACGAGTTGCGAGTAGAGCGCTTGCTTTGGGAGTCTCGTGTCTGGCATGCGAACTATGTGGTCTGCCCAGCGGAGCTGATCAAGTGTGGTCAGTGCTTCAATGCTGGGGATGTTGGCCTGGATGAGGACGCTAATGTTTGTGCGTCTGTCTTCCCAGGGGATTTTCAGGATCTTGCGGAGACGTCGCTGGTGGTATTTCTCCAGTGACTTGAGGTGTCTACTGTACATGGTCCACGTCTCTGAGCCATACAGGAGGGCGGGTATTACTACGACCCTGTAGACCATGAACTTGGTGGCAGTTTTGAGGGACTGATCTTCAAGCACTCTTTTCCTCAGGCGGCCGAAGGCTGCACTGGCGCGCTGGAGGCGGTGTTGGATCTCATCATCAATGCCTGCCCTTATTGATAGGAGGCTCCCGAAATAGGGGAAGTGGTCCACATTGTCCAGGGCCACGCCATGGATCTTGATGTTTTGGGGGTAGTGCTGTGCGGCGAGGACAGGCTGATGTAGGACCTTTGTCTTACTAATGTTTAGCGTAAGGCCCATGCTTTCATACGCCTCGGTAAATACGTCGACTGTGTCCTGGAGTTCAGCCTCTGTGTGTGCACAGACGCAGGCATCGTCCGCATACTGTAGCTCGACGACAGAGGTTGGAGTGGTCTTGGAACTGGCAGGGAGTTCCAGGATGTTGGCCCAGCGATGATGAAGGAACAGCGATATATTTCCAAGTTAGGGTGGTGTGTAATTTGAAGGGGAACTTGCAGGTGATGGTGCTTCCATGCGTTTGCTGCCCTTGTCCTTCTAGGTGGTAGAGGTTACGGGTTTTGGAGGTGCTGCAGTGCATAGATAGGGATTTGGAAGTTTGATTAGGATGGATACGAGAGCCGACTAAAAAGCCTTGGTGAGTTCCTGCAATGCATCTTGTAGATGGTACAAACTGCAGCCATGGTGTGCCAGTGGTGGAGGGAGTGAACGTTGAAGGTGGTGGATGGGGTACCAATTAAGCAGGCTGCTTTGTCCTGGATGGTGCCGCGCTTGTTGAAGCTGCACTCATCCAGGCAGGTGGAGAGTATTCCATCACACTCCTGATTTGTGCCTTGTAGATGGTGGAAAGGTTTTGGGGAGTCAGCACGTGAAACATTCACTGTAGAATACCCAGCCTCTGACCTGCTCTTATTGTCACAGTATTTATGTGGCTGGTCCAGTTAAGTCTCTGATCAATGGTGATCCTCAGGATATTGATGGTGGGGGATTCAGCGATGGTAATGCCATTGAATATTAAGGGGAGATGGTTAGACTCTCGCTTATTGGAGATTGTTAAGTATTGAAGTATCGAATAACTCCACGAGGCTAAGTATGGTGAGCTAGTTCAGGCATGACCTTACTCCAGTTTATTTATTTTCAAAGTGAGGATTCAACATGGCTAACAACATTATATACACGGCTTGCACGTGTCTGCCAGTAACCATTAGGATTCCGACAGTCGCGCCTTCCGGTGGCAGGTAAAACCCAGTGAACATACATCACATTCCCCCCAAAGTCCTTGCTACAGGTTGTATTTACAAACTGAGACCATCCAGGGTCTTCCACTCCCTGGTTGATCTTCTCAGTTCGAATCCAAGCTTGGGTGAGTTAGTAGGACCATTGCTGCATTGCGGAGCGGTCGGTCTGACAGGACTGTCGGGGATGGTCGGTTCATCTTTGTGAATGACACAAGGGTCAACTGATGGGTGGATTGCATTCAATCCATTTGGAGTAAGCGTCCACTACCACTAAAAACATTTTGCCGAGAAAGGGGCCGACAAAGTCTATGTGGATCATTGACCACGGTTTGGATGGCCTTGACCACAGACTCAGCGGAGCCCCCACAGGTGCGTTACTCAGTTGCATGCAAGTGTTGCACTGATGCACGCATGACTCCAAGTCCTAGTCAATGCCGGGCCACCAAACGTGAGATCTGGCAATAGCCTTCATCATGACAATGCCTGGGTGGGTACTGTGTAAATCTCGCACAAAAGTTTCCCTGCCTTTTTTTGGCAAAACAACACGATTACCCCATAACAAACAGTCAGACTGAATAGACAATTCATCTCTGCGGTGGCTATAAGGCTTAATTTCATCCTGCATTTCCCTGGCAGACCAATTTCCATTTAGGACACACATTTTTACGCTTGACAGTACAGGATCCTGGCTGGTCCAGGTCCTAATTTGGCGGGCCATGACGGGTGACCCCTCGCTCTCGAAGGCATCCATGACCATCAGCAAGTCTGCGGGCTGCAGCATTTCCACCCCGGTTGTGGGCAATGGTAGCCGGCTAAGCGCAACAGCACAGTTTTCAGTGCCTGGTCTGTGGTGGATGACATAATCATAAGCGGATAATGTCAGTGCCCATCTTTGGTTGCGGGACGAGGCATTGGTGTTTATACCTTTGCTCTCAGAAAACAGCGAAATGAACGGCTTGTGGTCTGTTTCAAGCCCAAACCGAAGCCCATTGGTGCATTTTCCTAACCCCATATATGCATGCTAAAGCCTCTTTCTCCACCATACTAAAGGCTCATTCAGCCTTAGACAGACTTCTGGATGCGTATGCAACTGGTTGGAGTTTGCCTGATACATTGGCTTGCTGGAGCACACAACTGACCCCATACGATGAGGCGTCGCAGGCCAACACTAACCGCTTACATGGGTCATAGTGTTCCAGTAATTTATTGGAACATAGCAGGTTCCTTGCTTTCTCAAAGGCTCTGTCTTGAGATTTGTCCCAAATCCAGTGGTTACCCTTTCTTAGCAATATGTGCAAGGGCTCGAGCAATGTGCTGAAACTAGGTAGAAAGTTACCGAAATAGTTGAGAAGACCCAGGAACGAACGCAGCTCCGTCACACTCTGGGGTCTGGGTGCATTCTTGATGGCCTCTGTCTTCGAGTCCGTAGGCCTGATGCCATCTCCTGCAATTTTTCTCCCCAGGAATTCAACTTCTGATGCCATGAAAACGCACTTTGAGCGTTTTAGCCTGAGTCCCATTCTGTCCAGACGATGTAAAACCTCTTCCAGGTTGTGCAGGTGTTCGGTGGCATCGCAACCGGTGATCAGGATGTCATCTTGAAACACGACAGTTCTCGGGACAGACTTCAGCAAACTCTCCATGTTTCTCTGAAATATGGCTGCCGCCCAATAGAATTCAGAAAGGGCATCTGTGGTATATAAACAGTCCTTTGTGCATGTTGATGCATGTCAGTTTTTTTGAAGAGTCGACCAGCTCCTGTGTCATGTAAATGGAGGTCAAGTCCAATTTAGTGAATGACATCTCCGTGCTAGCATTGCAAACAGGTCGTCAGCCTTGGGTAACGGGTACTGATCCTATCGAGACTCGGTTGATCGTTACCTTGTAGTCGCCGCAGATCCTGACTATGCCATCACTTTTCAACATCAAAGCAATTGGACAGGCCCATTTGCTAAACTCGACTGGTGATATGATTCCTTCCCATTGAAGTCTGTCCAGTTCGATCTCGACCTTCTCCCTCATCATGTACGGAACCGCCCGAGCCTTGTGATCGACGGGTCTTGCATCCTGACCGAGCTGGATCTGCACCTTGGCTCCCGTGAAGTTGCCAATGCCTGATTCGAACAACGAGGGAAACTTGCTCAGCACTTGAGCACACAAAGCGCCATCCATTGATGATAAGGCTTTAATATCGTTCCAGTTCCATTTAATTTTCTCAAACCAATCCTACCAAACAGCATTGGGCCATTGCCTGGAATGATCCACAATGATAAATCATGCACAGCTCCATCGTACGATACCTTTACTGCCGCACTGCCAATGACTGGTATGAACTCTTTGGTGTAGGTACGAAGCTTCGCATTGATTGGGCTCAGTTTGGGTCTTTTTGCCTTAATGTCCCACAGCTTTTCGAAAGCCCTCTGGCTCATTATTGACTGACTCGCACCCATGTCCAATTCCATGGATACTGGAATCCCATTTAATTTAACTTCCAGCATTATCGGTGGACTTTCGGTAAAAGAATGTACCGCATACACTGCTTCATCCTGTACCTCGAATTGAGTTGCCTGTGCCGCTTGATTCACGCTGGATTGATCATCCTCAGTCACATGGTGTGTTGCAGCACGCTTGCTCGGTTGCAGAAACATTCGCTGAAGGTGCCCCATTGTTGCACAGCCTTTGCACACTTACTGCTTGAATCAGCATTGATGGGCCCAATGATAGCCCCCGCAACATCAACAAGGCGAGATTTGATTCACCCCCGATGGCGGACTTTGAGCAGTTACAGGTCATACGAACACGAATGAGTAGGCCCTGCCATGTGCAGCTCTGCCTGCCGACGATATTATTTATGCACAATACTTGCCGGTAAGTTTCGATGCTGGGAAGATAGCTCTTTCGAGTTTTCGTCCATGGACATGCATGCCTCGATGATCGTGATGGCCCTGCCCAGGTCTAGAGATTTAGCAGCCAGCAGCTTTCGAAGGATGACCTCGTAGTCAATGCCAGGCACGAAAAAGTCCCGCAGCATTTCCTCCAATGCAGCTCCGAAGTTGCATGTCTCAGATTGGCGATAAATTCCGCCATGTACTGGCCCTCAGAGCGATTGTGTATATAGAAACAATACCTCGCCATGGTGATGCTTTCCTTTGGGTTAAAGTGGTTCCGAACCAGCGTACAAAATTCATCGTAAGGCTTATCCGTTGGTCGAGTCGGTGAGAGCAGATTCTTGATAAGGCCATAAATTTTTGACCCACAAACGGTGAGGAGAACCGCCCTGTGCTTAATTGCATTATCGGTTCTTTCCAATCCATTGGCTACGAAGTACTAGTTGAGACGATCAGTGAAATCCTGCAAGTCTTCCCCTTCTCCGAATCTCTCCAAAATTCCAACAGACATGGTTGCGTGAAAGTTCGTATTTTTAACTCGTCGCCAATTGTTAAGTATTGAAAAACTCCATGAGGCTAAGTATGGTGAGTTAGTTCAGGCATGACCTTACTTCAGTTTATTTATTTTCAAAGTGAGGATTCAACATGGCTGCCAAGATTATATACACAGCTTGCACGTGTCTGCCAGTGACCATTAGGGCTCTGACAGTTGCGCCCTCAAGTGACAGGTAAAACCCAGTTAACATACATAACAGAGATGGTCATTGCCTGGCACTTGTGTGGCACGAATTTTACTTGCCACTTACCAGCCCAAGCCTGAATGTCTTCCAGGTCTTGCTTCATGCAGGCATTGTCTACTTAATTTTCTGAGGGAGTTGCGAATGAAACTGAACATCAGCGTGCAGTCATCAGCGAATATCCCCAGATCTAACCTTAGGATGGAGGAAAAGTCATTGATGAAGCATCTGAAGAGGGTTGGGCCCAGGAGACTCCCTGAGAAACTTCAGCTGTGATGTCCTGGGGCTGGGATGATTGACCTCCAACAACCACAACCATATTCCTTTGTGCTGGGTATGGCTCCAGCCAGTGGAGAGTTTTCCCCCTGATTCCCATTGACTTCAATTTTACTCGGGCTCCTTGATAGAAACATAGAAACATAGAAAATAGGTGCAGGAGTAGGCCATTCGGCCCTTCTAGCCTGCACCGCCATTCAATGAGTTCATGGCTGAACATTCAACTTCAGTACCCCATTCCTGCTTTCTCGCCATACCCCTTGATCCCCCGAGTAGTAAGGACCTCATGCCACACTCGGTCCAACGCTGCCTTAATTTCAAGGGCAGTCACTCTCACCTCACCTCTAGAATTCTCCTTTGTCCATGTTTGGACCAAGGCTGTAATGAGGTCTTTAGCCGAGTGGTCCTGGGGAATTCAAACTAAGCATCAGTGAGCAGGTTATTGGTGTGCCGTTTGATAGCACTGTTGACGACACCTTCCATCACTTCGCTGATGATTGAGATGATTGATGGGGCGGCAATTAGCCAGATTGGATT
Source organism: Pristiophorus japonicus (assembly GCF_044704955.1). Classification (NCBI taxonomy): domain Eukaryota; kingdom Metazoa; phylum Chordata; class Chondrichthyes; family Pristiophoridae; genus Pristiophorus; species Pristiophorus japonicus. The sequence continues at coordinate 246,878,026 of NC_091983.1, forward strand.
TGTCCTGCTTTTTGTGGACAGGACATACCTGGGCAGGTTTCCACAGATGCAATGTTGTAGCTGTACTGGAACAGCTTTGCTGGAGGTGCAGCTAGTTCTGGAACACAAGTCTTCAGCACAACAGCCGGGATGTTGTCAGGGTCCATAGTCTTTGCTGTATCCAGTATGCTCAGCTGCTTCCTGATATCGCGTGGAGTGAATTGAATTGGCTGAAGATTGGCTTCTGTGATGGTGTAGCGTAGATAGGGATTGGGAGGTTGATTAGGGTAGGATGGATTGCATAATAGAGTAGGCAGAGCTGTGGTTATTAATTAAGGTACATAGAGACAGTGATGCAAATTAGGGTAAGGAAGGCTGGGCGTTTTGATTAGCGTAGATATAGAAACATAGAAAATAGGTGCAGGAGTAGGCCATTCGGCCCTTCGAGCCTGCACTGCCATTCAATGAGTTCATGGCTGAATATGCAACTTCAGTACCCCATTCCTGCTTTCTCGCCATACCCCTTGATCCCCCTAGTAGTAAGGACTACGTCGAACTCCTTTTTGAATATATTTAGTGAATTGGCCTCAACAGCTTTCTGTGGCAGAGAATTCCACAGGTTCACCACTCTCTGGGTGAAGAAGTTTCTCCTCATCTCGGCCCTAAATGGCTTACCCCTTATCCTTAGACTGTGACCCCTGGTTCTGGACTTCCCCAACATTGGGAACATTCTTCCTGCATCTAACCTGTCAAAACCCATCAGAATTTTAAACGTTTCCCCTCTCATTCTTCTGAACTCCAGTGAATACAAGTCCAGTTGATCCAGTCTTTCTTGATATGTCAGTCCCGCCATCCCGGGAATCAGTCTGGTGAACCTTCGCTGCACTCCCTCAATAGCAAGAATTTCCTTCCTCAAGTTAGGAGACCAAAACTGTACACAATACTCCAGGTGTGGCCTCACCAAGGCCCTGTACAACTGTAGTAACACCTCCCTGACCCTGTACTCAAATCCCCTCGCTATGAAGGCCAACATGCCATTTGCTTTCTTAACATAGAAACATAGAAAATAGGTGCAGGAGTAGGCCATTCGGCCTTTCGATCCTGCACTGCCATTCAATGAGTTCATGGCTGAACATGCAACTTCAGTACCCCATTCCTGCTTTCTCACCATACCCCTTGATCCCCCTAGTAGTAAGGACTACATCAAACTCCTTTTTGAATATATTTAGTGAATTGGCCTCAACAACTTTCTGTGGTAGAGAATTTCACAGGTTTACCACTCTCTGGGTGAAGAAGTTTCTCCTGATCTCAGTCCTAAATGGCTTAGCCCTTATCCTTAGACTGTGAACCCTGGTTCTGGACTTCCCCAACATTGGGAACATTCTTCCTGCATCTAACCTGTCTAAATCCGTCAGAATTTTAAACGTTTCTATGAGATCCCCTCTCATTCTTCTGAACTCCAGTGAATACAAGCCCAGTTGATCCAGTCTTTCTTGATATGTCAGTCCCACCATCCCGGGAATCAGTCTGGTGAACCTTCGCTGCACTCCCTCAATAGCAAGAATGTCCTTCCTCAAGTTAGGAGACCAAAACTGGACACAATACTCCAGGTGTGGCCTCACCAAGGCCCTGTACAACTGCAGTAACACCTCCCTGCCCCTGTACTCAAATCCCCTCGCTATGAAGGCCAACATGCCATTTGCCTTCTTAACCGCCAACTGTACCTGCATGCCAACCTTCAATGACTGATGCACCATGACACCCAGGTCTCGTTGCATCTCCCCTTTTCCTAATCTGTCACCATTCAGATAATAGTCTGTCTCTCTGTTTTTACTACCAAAGTGGATATCCTCACATTTATCCACATTATACTTCATTGGCCATGCATTTGCCCACTCACCTAACCTATCCAAGTCACTCTGCAGCCTCATAGCATCCTCCTCGCAGCTCACACTGCCCACCCAACTTAGTGTCATCCGCAAATTTGGAGATACTACATTTAATCCCCTCGTCTAAATCATTAATGTACAATGTAAACAGCTGGGGCACCAGCACAGAACCTTGCAGTACCCCACTAGTCACTGCCTGCCATTCTGAAAAGTACCCATTTACTCCTACTCTTTGCTTCCTGTCTGCCAACCAGTTCTCAATCCACGTCAGCACACTACCCCCAATCCCATGTGCTTTAACTTTGCACATTAATCTCTTGTGTGGGACCTTGTCGAAAGCCTTCTGAAAGTCCAAATACACCACATCAACTGATTCTCCCTTGTCCACTCTACTGGAAACATCCTCAAAAAATTCCAGAAGATTTGTCAAGCATGATTTCCCTTTCACAAATCCATGCTGACTTGGACCTATCATGTCACCTCTTTCCAAATGCGCTGCTATGACATCCTTAATAATTGATTCCATCATTTTACCCACTGCTGATTTCAGGCTGACTGGTCTATAATTCCCTGTTTTCTCTCTCCCTCCTTTTTTAAAAAGTGGGGTTACATTGGCTACCCTCCACTCCATAGGAACTGATCCAGAGTCAATGGAATGTTGGAAAATGACTGTCAATGCATCCGCTATTTCCAAGGCCACCTCTTAAGTACTCTGGGATGCAGTCCATCAGGCCCTGGGGATTTATCAGCCTTCAATCCCATCAATTTCCCCAACACAACTTCCCGACTAATAATGATTTCCCTCAGTTCCTCCTTCTTACTAGACCCTCTGACCCCTTTTATATCCGGAAGGTTGTTTGTGTCCTCCTTAGTGAATACTGAACCAAAGTACTTGTTCAATTGGTCTGCTATTTCTTTGTTCCCCATTATGACTTCCCCTGATCCTGACTGCAGGGGACCTACGTTTGTCTTTACTAACCTTTTTCTCTTTACATATCTATGGAAACTTTTGCAGTCCGTCTTAATGTTCCCTGCAAGCTTCCTCTCGTACTCTATTTTCCCTGCCCTATTCAAACTCTTTGTCCTCCTCTGCTGAGTTCTAAATTTCTCCTAGTCCCCGGGTTCACTGCTATTTCTGGCCGATTTGTATGCCACTTCCTTGGCTTTAATACTATCCCTTATTTCCCTTGATAGTCACGGTTGAGCCACCTTCCCTTTTTTATTTTTACGCCAGACAGGGATGTACAATTGTTGTAGATCATCTATGCGGTCTCTAAATGTCTGCCATTGCCCATCCACAGTCAACCCCTTAAGTATCATTCGCTAATCTATCCTAGCCAATTCACGCCTCATACCTTCAAAGTTACCCTTCTTTAAGTTCTGGACCATGGTCTCTGAATTAACTGTTTCATTCTCCATCCTAATGTAGAATTCCACCATATTATGTCACTCTTTCCCAAAGGGCCTCGCACAACGAGATTGCTAATTAATCCTCTCTCATTACACAACACCCAGTCTAAGATGGCCTCCCCCCTAGTTGGTTCCTCAGCATATTGGTCTAGAAAACCATCCCTTATGCACTCCAGGAAATCCTCCTCCACCATATTGTTTCCAGTTTGGTTAGCCCAATCTATATGCATATTAAAGTCACCCATGATAACTGCTGCACCTTTATTGCATGCACCCCTAATTTCGTGTTTGATGCCCTCCCCAACATCACTATTACTGTTTGGAGGTCTGTACACAACTCCCACTAACGTTTTTTGCCCTTTGGTGTTCTGTACCTCTACCCATATAGATTCCACATCATCCAAGCTAATGTCCTTCCGAACTATTGCATTAATCTCCTCTTTAAGCAGCAATGCTACCCCAGCTCCTTTTCCTTTTATTCTATCCTTCCTGAATGTTGAATACCCATGGATGTTGAGTTCCCAGCCCTGGAGTCACGTCTCTGTAATCCCAATCACATCATATCTGTTAACATCTATTTGCACAGTAAATTCATCCATCTTATTACGGATACTCCTTGCATTAAGACACAAAGCCTTCAGGCTTGTTTTTTTAACCCCCTTTGTCCGTTTAGAATTATGATGTAGTGTGGCCCTTTTTGTTTCTTGCCTGCTGTACCTGCTGTACCTGCATGCCAACCTTCAATGACTGATGTACCATGACACCCAGGTCTCGTTGCACCTCCCCTTTTCCTAATCTGTCACCATTCAGATAATAGTCTGTCTCTCTGTTTTTACCACCAAAGTGGATAACCTCACATTTATCCACATTATATAGATTGGGCTAATGATTTAGTTAGGTTGTTGAGGTTATTGATTCAGATGGATAAAGCTGTGATTAGTGATTAGGTTAGGTACAGCTAGGGTTATTGATTAGAGTCGGCATGGTTGGGGTAATAATTAGTGTAGAACAAGGGCAGGAGGTGTTTGGGAACCCCATCACCTGAAAGTTCCCCTCCAAGTGACACACCATCCTGACTTGGAAGTATATCGCCGTTTGTTCATTGTCTCTTGGTCAAAATTCTGGAACTCCCTCCATAACAGCACTGTGGAAGTACCCTCACACCAAGGACTGCAGCGGTTCAAGAAGGCGGTTCACCACCACCTTCTCAAGGGCAATTAGGGATGGGCAATAAATGCTGGCCTTGCCAGTGATTCTCACATCTCATGAACAAATTTGAAAAAAGGTAGGGCTGTGTTTATTTATTAGGGTAGGCATGGATAGGGTGATGAATACGGTTGGTAGGACAGTGGTTATTGATTAGGATTGGTATGGATGGAGGTGTTAATTAGAGTAGTTAGGGATGAGGTAATAATTATGGTCGGTAGGGCTGTGGATACTTATTATGATTGGTATGGAGCTGGATGTTAATTCGGCTAGGTAGGGATGGGGATGCTCATTAAGGTTGGTCGGGGCTTGGGTTACTGCCAGAGTAAATTGTGGGACTATTGTTACTTACCATAGATAGTTATAGGTTGTTGAGTCCAGACTGAGGGGCCAGGTGGTGGTGTAGTGTATAGGAGATTTAGAGCTGCAATTAAATAGATAAGTGATATTTATTATCTAAAAAATCTAATAAATTAAATCAGCTGTTTGCTGAGTAGCAGCTGGGTGTGTTTGCTAATGTTTGGAGTTTATTTTTGCCTTATGGTTCCAAGTCTAACTGGAGGGATGGCAGGGCAGCTCAGTCCCGTGGATTGCACATCCTGTGGCATGTGGGAAGTCCTGGACGACCATGTGTGCAGCAGGTGCCTCCAGCTGCAGCAACTCGAGCTCCGTGTTTCGGAGCTTCAGTGGCGGCTGGAGTCACTGCGGTGCATCCGCGAGACTGAGAGCTACGTGGATAGCATATTTCTGGAGGTGGTCAGCCCGCAGCTTAAGAGTGCGCAGGCAGAGAGGGAATGGGTGACTGCCAAACAGAGGAGGAGGACTAGGCAGGTAGTGCAGGACTCCCCTCAGTCCATCTCGCTCTCCAACCAATATTCTGTTCCGAGGATAGCCAGAGCCAAGTCCATGGCACACAGGTGGCTCAGCTGCACAGCGGGGAAGGAAGACGAGTGGAAGAGCTATAGTGGTAGGGAGATTCAATAGTCAGGGGAGCAGACAGACGTTTCTGCGACCGCAGACGTGACTCCAGGATAGTATGTTGCCTCCCTGGTGCCAGGGTCAAGGATGTCACCAAGCTGCAGGGCATTCTGGGGCGAGAGGGTGAACAGCCAGAGTTCGTGGTCCATATCAGTACCAATGACATAGGTAGAAAGAGGGATGAGGTCCTGCAGGCAGAGTTTAGGGAGCTAGGAGAGAAACTAAAAAGCAGGACCTCAAAGGTAGTAATTTCCAGATTACTCCCGGTGCCACGAGCTAGTGGGTACAGAAATAAGAGGTTAGACCAGATGTTTGCGTGGCTGGAGAGATGGTGCAGGAGGGAAGGCTTTCGATTCCTGAGACATTGGAACCACTTCTGGAGGAGGTGGGACCTGTACAAGCCGGACGGGTTGCACCTCAACAGAGCCGGGATGAATATCCTTGTGGGAGGTTTGCTCATGTGGTTGGGGAGGGTTTAAACTAGCTTGGCAGGGGGGTGGGAACCTGAGCAGAGATTCAGTAGGGAGGGAAGTAAAGCTGGAATTGGAAAGTAAAAATGTAGAAAGTGAATTCGGAGGACAGAGGAAACAAGGCGAGAAAGTAGTCAACAAGGAGATCTGGCTGTACTAAATGCAAGGAGTATAGCGAATAAGGCCGATGAGCTGAGAGCGCAGATAGACACTTGGGAGTATGATACTATAGCTATTACAGAGACATGGCTAAAAGAGGGGCAGGTATGGCAGCTCAACATTCCTGGTTACAGGATTTTCAGACAGGATGGAGGAGGGTCGCAGTATTGATTAAAGAAACTATTACAGCTGCGAGGATGATCCCTCTATGTTAGAGAGTTCATCAAAGCAGGCCATATGGGTTGAAATGAAAACAAAAAAGGGGTGATCACACTACTGGGAGTGCAGTGAGAGGGAGATAGAAGAGGAAATATGTAGGCAAATTTCTGAGAAGTGCAAAAACTAGGGCAGTAATAGTAGGGGATTTCAACTATCCTAATATTAACTGGGACACAATTAGTGTGAATGGTATAGAGGGTGTGGAATTCCTAAAATGTATTCAAGAGAACTTTTTTAGTCAGTATATAGCAAGCCCAATACAGGAGGGGGCGGTTCTGGGTTTAGTTTCAGAAAATGAAGCTGGGCAGATTGAAGGGGTATCAGTGGGAGAGTATTTAGGTGCTAGTGACCATAATTCAGTTAGATTTAAGGTAGTTATGTAAAAGGACAAGGATACACCAGGAATAAAAGTTCTAAATTGGGGAAAAGCCAGCTTTGCTATGATGAGAGGTGATTTAGCCATAGTGGACTGGAAACAGCTACTTGAAGGTAAATCAGTGTCTGAGCAGTGGGAGGCATTCAAGGAGGAGATCCGGAGGGTTCAAAGCAAGTACGTTCCCTTAAAGAAAAAAGGTGGGACTAACAAATCTAGAGCCCCTGGATGTCTAGGACATACATAAGAACATAAGAAATAGGAGCAGGAGTAGGCCATACAGGGCAGGATAAAGAATAAAAGGGAAGCTTATTGCAGATACTGAGGGCTAAATACTGCAGAATTTCTAGAGGACTACAGAAAGTGCAGGGGTGAAATTAAAAAGGATATTCGAAAGACAAAGAGGGAGCATGAAAAATTGTGGCAAGTAAAATCAAGGAAAACCCAAAGATGTTTTATAACTATATTAAGAACAAGAGGATAACTAAAGAAAGGTAGGGCCTTTTAGAGACTATGAAGATAATCTGTGTGTGAAGACGGAAGATGTGGGTATGGTTTTTAATGAATGCTTTGCTCCTGTTTTCACAAAAGAGAGGGGCAATGCAGACACTGCTATCGAGGAGGAGTACTGTGAAATATTAGATGAAATAAACATAGTGCGAGAGGAAGTATTAAGGGGTTTAGCAACTTTGAAAGTGGATAAGTCCCCAGGTCCAGATGAAATCTATCCTAGGCTGTTAAACAATGCAAAAAATGAAATAGCAGAGGCTTTGACAATCATTTTCCAGTCCTCTCTGGCTTCAGGTGTGGTGCCGGAGGACTGGAGGATTGCTAATGTTGTACCTTTGTTTAAGAAGGGAGAAAGGGATAGATCGAGTAATTACAGGCCAGTCATCCTAACCTCAGTGGTGGGAAAATTATTGGAAAAAATCCTGAAGGACAGGATAAATCTTCATTTAGAAAGACACGGATTCATCAAGAACAGTCAGCACAGATTTGTAAAGGGAAGGTCATGTCTGACTAACTTGATTGAATTTTTCGAGGAGGTGACCAGAAGGGTTGATCAGGGCAGTGCGTTTGATGTAGTGTATATGGATTTTAGCAAAGCTTTTGATAAGGTCCCACATGGCAGACTGGTCATGAAAGTAAAAGCCCATGGGATCCAGGGTAAAGTGGCAAGTTGGATCCAAAATTGGCTCAGAGGCAGGAAGTAAAGAGTAATGGTTGATGGGTGTTTTTGTGACTATAAGGATGTTTCCAGTGGGGTTCCGCAGGGCTCAGTACTAAGTCCCTTGCTTTTTGTGGTATACATCAATGATCGAGACTTGAATATAGGCGGTATGATTAAGAAGTTTGCAGATGATACGAAAATCGGCTGTGTGGTTGATAATGAAGAAGAAAGTTGCGGACTGCAGGAAGTTATCAATCAACTGGTCAGGTGGATAGAACAGTGGCAAATGGAATTTAATCCGGAGAAGTGTGAGGTAATGCATTTGGGGAGGGCTAACAAGGAAAGGGAATACACATTAAATGGCAGGATACTGAGAGGTGTAGAGGAACAAAGGGACCTTGGAGTACATGTCCATAGATCCTGAAGGTAGCAGGCCAGCTGGATAAGATGGTTAAGTAGACATACTGAATGCTTGCCTTTATTAGCCGAGGCATAGAATATAAGAGCAGGGGCGTTATGCTTGAACTGTATAAAACTGATTAGGCCACAGCCGGAGTACTGTGTGCAGCTCTGGTCACCGCATTGCAGGAAGGACGTAATTGCACTGAAGAGGGTGCAGAGGAGGTTTACGAGGATGTTGCCGGGAGTAGAGAATCTTAGCTATGAGGAAAGATTGGATAGGCTGTGTTTGTTTTCCTTGGAACAGAGGAGGCTGAGCAGAGACCATATTGAGGCGTATAAAATTATGAGGGGCCTAGATATAGTGGATAGAAAGGACCTATTTCCCTTAGCAGAGGGGTCAACAACCAGGAGGCATAAATTTCAAGTAATTGGTAGAAGGTTTAGAAGGGATTTGAGGGGAAATATCTTTACGCAGAGGGTTGTGGGGGTCTGGAATTCACTGCCTGAAAGGGTGGTAGAGGAGGCAGAAACCCTTAGCATATTCAAAAAGTACTTGGATGTGCACGTGAAGTGCTGTAGCCTGCAGGGTTACGAACCTAGAGCTGGAAAAGTGGGATTAGGCTGGATAGCCTTTTGTTGGCCGGCATGGACACGATGGGCCGAAATGGCCTATTTTATGCTGTAAACTTCTATGACTCTGTGATTTACTCTCATCGTTTGAGATGATGAGTTCGTTCTTGGTATCGGTGGTGACTGTGCAGTGTCCTTTACGCTGTCAATTCCCATTCTAACCCATCCTGATAAACTAATATATTTTTAATCAGTTTATAAAAAAACAGCAGGGAAGCTGGACCACTGGCCTGTTATTCTGAATTTGGTGCTGTAATACAAGCTTCTGTTCAACACAATGGACTGTGAAAGGATATAAGCCACAGAGCGTATTAAATGGCAGGGCTTTGAGTGAATGACTATTAATTATTCAAATACCACAGCTTTTCCTTATGGGTCTGTTCATCCTATAGTATACTCACAGACACAATATTCAATGGCAATCTTTCCTTCCTGTCGCAGAGCCGGCCAAGAAATGTGAAGCTTTTTCTACCTCGTTTGACCTACCTGTGACTCCAGTCCCACTCTATGGGAAGCAAATGTCCTCTGTTTATTACATCATGTCTAATCTCTGCCATGCCTATGTAACCCATTCAGTGCACATTTTGGCTGCCACTCTGGACCCAAGTTCATCATTTCTGTCTCCTTATTTTCTCTCTTGACCGACCTCGGGCCCTTCTCTTTTGTCTCCATTTAATGTTACCTGACCATGCCTTCTTTTATTTTTCCGCTGACAGGTACTTTGTCCTCCCCCAATCCTTACTCCAAACCATCACTACTCCTCTGCCTTCCTAGTCTCAACCTGTCCCAAGCTTGAATCCTGCTGGAACAGACCCTGGCTATCCTCAGTGCCTCTTTCAGTATGCTCTGAAGTACCTGTTACTGCTTCCTTAAGAGCAGCAACCTCAATTGCCCCATCCCTCGCTCTCATTGATCTGCTTGCCCAATGCAATCAATTTAATTGACCTCCTTCCTGAACCACTCATCTCCCCCCCCCACCCCACTGCCACGTTGGAGTCTGGCAGGGGATCAACAATCACTGTCCCTCTGCATTTCCTTCTGGTATATTCACTGCCTCGTGATTTTATCGTGGGTAATCAGATTGACACCCTAGCTTTGACTGAAACTTGGCTTATGGGTGGTGACACCTTGCCCCTTACCAAAGCCTTCCTACAGGCTAGACGCTATCCATCTCTCCACCTGTCTGATGCATCACATTGGTGATGTGGGGCATAATACCAAGTCACACTTTGGTCTCTCCCCCGACTCCTCTGGTGCCTTCTCCTCTTTTGAGTACCTAATTCTGTTCTACCATTCCCCACCCAAGCCCTTCCCCAAATCAAGAGGACAACTCTCTATCCCCAGTGATTTCAATCTCCATCTCGGTTCCATTTGCACTATTGTCTCTGAATTTATTGCCCTCCTGTCACCCCTAAACCTCCATATAAACTCTCCTCCCAATATATACGGCCACCTCCTCAACCACGCTGCTGTTTATGAACAGAACATGCTATTGCATGTTACTTAGTGAACATTTATTACTAACTGTGCATCCAGAAATCAGCAAGTCTCTGACTGATTATGGTATTCAACCATATTTAATTTCTCCACTTGATTCACTGGCTGTATCCAGTTTCTGCTCTTCCTTCTGCAGGTGACCACATTGCTGGGATGTTGGCTGTTGCTGTGGCTTCTAGTCGGACCCTGGAAGTGGTGGATCTGGAGGGGACAGGCCTCACGAACCAGTCTGCTCAGGTATACAGGCACTTGTGTTCATTCAGTAATTGTGTAGCAGGACATAACGGGGATGATTTTCCAGTTGTTACTGTCGTCTGTGCATAGAAAAAGGGTCAGAGACCATTAATGTTGGGTTTATGCATTTTATTTACATGATGCGCTTTTTCCAGTGGACAAATGAGTAGCAGTAATAAGCTCTCGTCTGACACAGATGGGAGTTGGTGAATGTAACACAATGTTACCTTCAATATTACAACGGTTATTCCAATGATACAAATGGGCATTGAAAGTTTCTGGGGACTGAACCATACACAGAAGTAAGTTTATATGATTCATTCAACATTTTCAGGTCGTTTCTGGATAGTTTTTCTTCAAAGAAAATTCTGCTGGCACTCAGATTCTCATGAACCTTGTGCCACTAGTTTTAAATATTTTTGCCCCCAGTATTTTTACTGGCATCAATGGGTTTTCCAATGGGAGTCCCCGCATCTGAGGTGTTTGGAAGAAGACAACCACCAAAGCGATGTTCTGTGTCCACCTGGCAGTACCTGCATCTGCAGGTGATGGTGAACATACTGCACATTGACAGATGATTAGTGGCTGCAGGACTTTAACTCTCAAGTTTGTGAAAGCAGGCCTGATGGCACCTGTTTGTGTGAAGACTTAAATAACTTGTGCTGGATAGATCTTCAGAAGCATCCAAATCATAGTATGTTATTCTTTACGTAGTACTGCATGAAAAGAGACATGCCAGCAGTCAGCGCTCACCAATTTGGTGTAGTAACAGTTGAGGCATTTTGTCCACAGTCATCACTACCCTAAGTCCTAAATTTATGGAACCCAGCACATGTTCCTGAATATGTTAGAGGAGACTGGTCTTTACATAGAAACATAGAAAATAGGTGCAGGAGTAAGCCATTCAGCCCTTCAAGCCTGCACCACCATTCAATATGATCATGGCTGATCATGCAACTTCAGTACCCCATTTTGTTGAAGATTGATGCTTTTCCACCCAACCACCCCCCTCTGAACACACCCATTTATCTAAACTAAAAAAAAAGGCACAGGGCTGTCAACCTCCGCTCCACAAGAAAGGTTGTAACAGAGTTGTATCATCGGCTGGAGGAACAGGGATGACTCTTTCTGTAGAACGGAGAGTTTCCAGAGAAAGGAGCTTTCATGCTACTCGATTCTTCAAGCCACCACAAGTCTGCATCTCCTGGTGCCTGCATTTTTGAAAGTGGAATAAATTTGGGCGGAAATAACCACAGCATTCTTATCTGCTAACCCCACTGAAAAACCTTCATTTGCCCCGACACGAACTCCTGCTTGTGGCCAGCGAGAATAACATCAATGCTGGCATGTGTGGAAAGTCGCTGAGGCTCAGGCCGCCACTGAGGGTCAGGCCGAAATGGTCCACAGCGAGGTATGAGAAAGGGGGTGAGGTTGATTGGCAATGAGCTAGGAGGGGGAAAAATCCGGAGGCACGAGGTATCCTTGTGGGGCTAGGAGGAGCATTCCTACTTCTTCTGACCCACAAGTAACAGCGGATGAGCAGGAAAACCCCTCAGAAATTCACCACCTAACTGTTGTCATGCTGTGAGGGTGACACTGAGCTTGATTAATCTTCAATATTTATTCAGTTATATCATTTGTTGTTAGTTATCCTCGCCTTCGTTATGTAACATAGACTCATGCTCACGTATTATCATGTCATCGCTTCTGGAGAGGGTCATCTTCTAGCGTGCTCCTGGCTTCTCTAATCCCACAACAGCGATTTCACCTATATTCTTTGGGCTTTTATAACCCACCTATTACGATCATTTCCTATGGATTAGTTATTGTACTTGGACTATCACATCAGAAATCCTCTGTCTGCTATTCTTCCTTATCTTGATTTTTAAACATCCTTAAGGGTTCTTTGCTTTTTAGAAGTCCTTTGTTTTCAAGAGCTGATTACCCTTTATGAGTGCAGATATCTGTCTCCTTCTCATGCCTCTGGTGCCCTTCATCATTCTGCACCAATTTTCCATATCAACACAACCTATGTACCTTTGCCATGTAATCATCTTTATATAAGTGATAGTTCACTCTCCATGTATCAGAACTTTAAACATTTGTTTTTACGCCAGCAATGTCCTTGTTACCATCTCATTGGGACCATTACAACTGCAATTTCCTTTTCACAATCATGGTGTCAGCTGTGGCTCAGTGGATAGCACACTCGTCTCCAGCTCAAAGTCGTGCGATCAAATCCAACTCCAGGGACTTGAGCACATAAATCTAGGTTGACACTCCAGTGCCGTTCTGAGGGAGCGCTGCATTGTTGGAGGTGCCATCTTACGGATGAGACTTTAACCCGAGGTCCTGTTTGCTCTCTCAGGTGGATGTAAAAGATCCCATGGCACTATTTTGAAGAAGAGCAGGGGAGTTACCTCCGGTGTCCTAGCCAATATTTATCCCTCAATCAACATAACAAAAACAGATTATCTGGTCATTATCACATTGCTGTTTGTGGGAGCTTGCTGTGCGCAAATTGGCTGCTGCGTTTCCTGCATTACAACAGTGACTACACTCCAAAAGTACTTCATCGGCTATAAAGCGCTTTGAAATGTCCGGTGGTTGTCAAAGGCACTATGTAAATGCAAGACTTTCTTTTTTTAATATTACAACTGCTATGTCCTTTTTACCATCTCATTGGAGCCATTACAACAGGGATGTCCTTGTTTGCACGGACATATGTTTTAATTGCCATTGGAATTTAATCTTTAACAACATTGTTCAACTCTTTACACATGAGCAATCTCACAGAGCTCCAGCCAATGGTGTTCAAATTATCTTTAGATTTTAATGTCAATATAATTTTAAATCATTCGCATCAGTCATCGTTATAGAAAGGTTAAGGCCCCAAGATCATACAGATACTATAATTTTATACACCTCAATAAGGTCTCCCCTCAGCCTCTTCTGTTCCAAAGAAAACAAACCCAGCTATCCCATCTTTCCTCAAAGCTAAAATTCTCCAGTCCAGGCAACATTCTCATAAATCTCTTCTGTACCCTCTCTAATTACATCTTTCCTGTAAAGTGGTGACCAGAACTGTGCGCAGTACTCCTAGCTGTGGCCTAACCAATGTTTTATGCAGTTCAAGCATAACTTCACTACTCTTGTATTCTGTGCCTCAGCTAATAAAGGCAAGTATTCCATATGCCTTCTTAACCACCTTATCTTCCTGGCCTGCTACCTTCAGGGATCTGTGGACCTGCACTCCAAGGTCCCTTTGTTCCTCTACACTTCTCAGTGTCCTACCATTTAATGTGTATTCCCTTGCCTTATTAGCCCTCTCCAAATGCATTACCTCACACTTCAACGGATTAAATTCCATTTGTCACTGTTCTGTCCACCTGACCAGTTGATTGATATCTTCCTGCAGTCCGCAGCTTTCTTATTATTATCAACCACACAGCTGATTTTAGTATCATCTGCAAACTTCTTAATCATACCCCCTATATTCAAGTCTAAATCATTGATATATACCACAATAAGCAAGGGACCTAGTACTGAGCCCTGCGGAACCCCACTGGATACAGCTTTCCAGTCACAAAAACACCCATCAACCATTACCCTTTGTTTCCTGCCTCTGAGACAATTTTGGATCCAAATTGCCACTTTGCCCTGGATCCCTTGGGCTTTTACTTTCATGACCAGTCTGCCATGTGGGACCTTATCAAAAGCTTTGCTAAAATCCATATACATTACATCAAACGCACTACCCTCATTGACCCTCTTTGTTACCTCCTCAAAAAATGCAATTAATTTAGTCAGACACGACCTTCCTTTAACAAATCCGTGCTGTCCTTGATTAATCCGTGTCTTTCTAAATGAAGATTTATCCTGACCCTCAGAATTTTTTTCAATAATTTTCCCACCGAGGTTAGGCTGACTGGCCTATAATTACTCGATCGATCTCTTTCTCCCTTTTTAAATAAAGGTACAACATTAGCAATTCTCCAGTCCTCCAGCACCAAACTGTAGCCAGAGAGGATTGGAAAATGATGTTCAGAGCCTCTGCTATTTCCTCTTTTGCTTCTCTTAACTGCCTGGGATACATTTCACCAGGGCCTGAGGATTTATCCACTTTCAAAGCTGCTAAGCCTCTTCATACTCTTTTTTTGTGAAAACAGACACAGAGTATTCATTAAGAACCATAACCATGTCTTCCGCCTCCACACGCAGATTACCTTTATGGTCTCTAATAGGCCGCATTCTTTCTCTAGTTATCCTCTTGCTCTTAATGTATTTATAAAAAATCTTTGGATTTTCTTTGATTTTACTTGCCAACATTTTTTCATGCTCTTCTTTGCTTTCCTATTTCCTTTTTAATTGCAGTGCTGCACTTTCTATACTTCTCTAGAGTTTCTGCAGTATTTAGCCCTCAGTATCTATCATAAGCCTTCCTTTTTTTCTTTATCCTACCCTGTATGTCCCTTGACATCTAGGGGGCTCTAGATTTGTTAGTCCCATCCTTTTTCTTTAAAGGAACATACTTGCTTTGAACCCTCAGGATCTCCTCCTTGAATGCCTCCCATTGCTCTGACACCGATTTACCTTCAAGTAGCCATTTCCAGTCCACTTTGGCTAAATCCCATCTCAGCTCAGCAAAATTGACAGTTCCCTATTTGAGAAGTTTTATTTTCTTTGTCCTTTTCCATAACTGCCCTAAATCTAACTGAATTATGATCATTAGCATCAAAATGCCCTCTGACTGATACCCCTTCCACTTGCCCAGCTTCATTCCCTTAAACTGTCCAGAACCGCCCCTCCCTTGTTGGGCTTGTACATACTGGCTAAAAAAAGTTCTCCTAAATGCATTTTAGGAATTCTGCACCCTCTGTACCATTTGCTGCCTTTTTTTACCCTGAATGTAATTTAGGAATGTTGTGCCCTCTATACCTTTTTCACTGATTTTATTCCAGCTAATGTTATGGTCATTGAAATCCCTCACGATTACTTTCCTATTGTTTTTGCACTTCTAAGAAATGTGCCGACAAATTTGCTCTTCTATCACACTCGGGCGGTTTGAGGTCTACAGTACACTTCTAGCAGTGTGATTGCCCCTTTTGTGTTCTTTAGTTCAACCCATATAGCCTCATTCCATGATCCTTCTAACATATCATCCCTTCTCACAGCTGTAATTGTTTCATTAACCATTATTGCCACCACCCCTCCTTTTTCAACCCCCTCTTTATCCTTTTTGAAAACCCTGAAACCAGGACTGTTAACCTGCCATACCTGCCCTTCTTTCAGTCATGTCTCAGTAATAGCTATAATATCATATTCCCAAGTACCTATTTGTGCTCTCAGCTCATCTGCCTTATTCCCTATACTCCTTGCATTGGAGTATATACTATTTAGTACTGCCAAACTCCGCTTTTGTCTATTTTCTAGCCCTTGGTTCCTCTGTCTTCTAAATTCACTTTCTACTTTTTTGCTTTCCAATTCCAGCTTTGCTTCTCTCCCTACTGAATCTATTCTCAGGTTACCATCCCCTGCCAAGCTAGTTTAAACCCTGCCCATCAACACTAGCAACCCCTCCCGCGCCCCCGCCCGTCGAGGATACTGGTCCCGGCTCTGTTTGAGGTGCAAACCATCAAACAGACCTGTACAGGTCCTACCTCCCCCAGAAGCGGTCACAATGCCTCAGGAATCTAAAGCCCTCCCGCCTATACCAATTCTCCAGCCACGTATTCATCTGCTCTATCTTCCTATTTCTGTACTCACTTGCACATAGCACTGAGAGTAATCCGGAGATTACTACCTTTAAGGACCTGCTTTTTAATCTCTCTCCTAGCTCCCTAAACTCTGCCTGCAGGACCTTATCCCTCTTTCTACCTATGTCATTGGTACCAATGTGGACCACAACCTCTGGCTGTTCACCCTCTCCCCCAGAATGCCCTGCATCCGCTCGATGACATCCTTGATCCTGATACCAGGGAGGCAACATACCATCCTGGAGTCACATCTGCGGCCACAGAAATGCCTGTCTGCTCCCCTAATTATTGAATCCCCTACCACTATAGCTCTTCCCCTCTTATCCACCCCCCCCCCCCCCCGTGCATCTGTGGTGTCGTGGACTTGGCTTTGGCTGCACTCCCCAGAGGCACCATCGCTCTCACCAGTACTCAGAACAGAATACTGGTTGAAGAACGAGATGGACTCAGGGGACTCCTGCGCTATCTGCCTAGTCCTCCTCTTCTATCTGGCGGTCACCCATTTCCTCTCTGCCTGCACACTTAAGCTGCGGGGTGACCACCTCTAGAAACGTGCTATCCACCAAGTTTTCAGCCTCGCGGATGCACCGAAACACGGATCTCGAGTTGCTGTAGTTGGTGATACTTCCTGCACATGTGGGCGTCCAGGCCACGAGAAGCATCCAG
This sequence comes from Pristiophorus japonicus, assembly GCF_044704955.1. NCBI lineage: Eukaryota > Metazoa > Chordata > Chondrichthyes > Pristiophoridae > Pristiophorus > Pristiophorus japonicus. Next base: position 246,895,065 of record NC_091983.1, read on the forward strand.
GACTTCCCACATGGCACAGGATGTGTATTCCATTGACAGAGCTGCCCTGCCGTGCCTCTATTTAATAGACTAAAAACTAACTTGGCGGAATTAAACTTAAAACTTAAAAAAAACGTTCATCAGCTACTCACCAATCAGCTCCTTCCCTTGTGCCAAAATCACTTTTTTTTACATTGACTTCACTTTCGAACTGTTCTGTTCTGTTGAGTTGTTGTAGCTCTAGCTCTGCTCTCGCTCAGATCTCTTCTCCGGTCTCGGGTCTGCACTCCACGCTCCTTTTATTGTCGCCGCCGCTCTCGCTCTGCTCCCGCTCTGGTCTCACCCCAGTCCGTTGCCTCCTCAGGTCTCTCACCACCTGTTATTTATGTGTTTCAGTCCTCTCTTGATAATAACGGGCAATAACTCTGCAGTGGAGGAAAGCACTGAGATTAATTATAGTGCCTCAACTATTGCCCCGGCTGAGGTCTTCTAACCTGTCAGGCCTGGTGATATATACCCACTGAGCAATTGGGAAATGGCTTTATAGGATTATCACATCGATGTGAAAGTTTCCCATGACAAGTTTGCGATGATAATAATTTATAAAGAACAGTGACCCACCCCTTCCCACCCTGACCCATGGACAGTGCCATAATTCTGCACTTTTTTCTGTCTCTCTCAGATATTTCTGGATATGGTGGAGAATTATCCCACCTCCATACGGACCCTCATCCTAGCAGAAAATAACATCAGCTTGGAACTGCAGCAGCAAATCTCGGATCTACTGTCTGAGGGAGAGGAAGAGGAGGAAAATGAGAATGAAGGGCAAGAAGATGCAGGAAGAGAGAAGGAAATCTGGATTTCTCAGAGCAGTGAGGAACTGTATTTAACTGGGGCTTTGCTATTGTTTGTGTTGAACCAAAATACGCCAAAGACCTCATATCCTACATTGCAAGGTCTGACATATTGGCAGATGGCACAGAAGTAGTACACGGGATCAGGGACTAACAGAGGAAGGTTTAAGAGCCAGTGGTTTGCAATGGGTAGTCTGGAGGTCATTGGCCTGAATTGTATTCTGTAGGAGTTGGTTGCCTAAACTGCATTGGTTGTGTGCGAAAAACACCCAGATGTTTCTGAGAGCCATGATCAGGTGATAGATAAATACAAGTCATTCTGTTTTTTTGTATGGTCTCAGGCCCATATTGGCAATGCAGCAGGCATGCAATCTGTAGCCAGTTCATTCTTCCATCTCTTTCTCCCTCCTTCTGATCCTTCAGTCTGTTTCTCCATCTATCTCTGATCCTTCAGTCTGTTTCTCCCGCTATCCCTGGACCTTCAGTCTGTTTCTTCTTTACCTTTGATCCTTGCGTCAGTTTCTCCCTCGATCTCTGATCCTTCAGTCTGTTTCTACCTCGATCACTGATTCTTCAGTCTCTTTCTCCATCTAACTCTGATCCTACAATCTGACCTCCCTCTAACTCTGATCTTCCAGTCTGTTTCTCCCTCATATAGCATATGAGAGTAAACTAGCAACAAATATAGAAACAGACAATGAGCTTCGACAGGTATACAAAAAGGAAACCAATAACTAAAGTAAATGTTGGTCCCTTAGAGGATGAGACTGGAGAATTAATAATGGGAAACAGGGAAATGACAGTGACTTTGAACAAATATTTTGTATTGGTCTTCACGGTAGAAAACACTAAAAACATCCCAATAATTGATAATCAAGGAGCTATTGCCGGGGGGGGAGGGGGGGGGACTTAAAACAATCACTATCACTAGGGATAAAGTACTAGGCAAACTAATGGGACTAAAGGCGGACGTGTCCCCTGGACCTGATGGCATGCATCCTAGGGTTTTAAAAGAAGTAGCTGCAAAGATAGTGGATGCATCTACCAAAATTCCCTAAATCTGGAGAGGTTCCAACGGACTGGAAAACCGCAAATGTAACGCCCCTATTTAAAAAAGGAGGCAGACAGAAAGCAGGAAACTATAGACCAGTTAGCCTAACATCTGTCATTGGGAAAATGATGGAGTCCATCATTATGGAAGTAGTAGCAGAATATTTAGAAAATCATAATGCAGTCTAGCAGAGTCCGCATGGTTTTATGAAAGGAAAATCATGTTTGACAAATTTGCTGGAGTTCTTTGAGGATGTAATGAGCAGGGTGGATAAGGGGGAACCAATGGGTGTGGTGTATTTGGATTTCCAGAAAGCATTCTATAAGGTGCCACACAAAAGGTTACTGCACAAGATAAGAGCTCTCGGGGTTGGGAGTAATATATTAGCGTGGATAGAGAATTGGCTAACTAACAGAAAACAAAGAGTCAGGATAAATGGGTCATTTTCCGGTTGGCAAACAGTAACTAGTGGGGTGCCACAGGGATCGGTGCTGGGGCCTCAACTATTTACAATCTATATTAATGACTTGGATGAAGGGACCGAGTGTAACGTAGCCAAATTTGCTGATGATACAAAGATAGGTGGGAAAGCAAGTTGTGAGGAGGAAGCAAATAATCTACAAAGGGATATAGATAGGCTAAATGACTGGGCAAAAATTTGGCAGATGGACTATAATGTGGGAAAATGTGACATTATCCACATTAGTAGGAGAAATAAAAAAGCGAATTATTATTTAAATGGGGAGCGATTACAAAATGCTACAGTACAGAGGGATCTGGGGGCTCTTGTACATGAAACACAAAAAGTTAGCACGTCGGTACAGCAAGTAATCAGGAAGGCAAATGAATGCTGGCCTTTATTGCAAGGGGAATGGAGTATAAAAGCAGGCTTATAAAAATAGGCTCCAACTGTATAGAGCATTGGTAAGACCACACCTAGAATAGTGCGTACAGTATTTAAGGAAAATATACTTGCATTGGAGGCAGTTCAGTGAAGGTTCATAGAACATAAGAAATAGGAACAGGAGTAGGCCATACGCCCCCTCGAGCCTGCTCCGCTATTCAATAAGATCATGGCTGATCTGATCATGGACTCAGCTCCACTTCCCCGCTCGCTCCCCATAACCCTTTATCCCCTTATCGTTTAAGAAACTGTCTATTTCTGTCTTAAATGTATTCACTGTCCCAGCTTCCAAAGCTCTCTGAGGCAGAAAATTCCACAGATTTACAACCCTCTGAGAGAAGAAATTTCTTCTCATCTCTGTTTTAAATGGGCGGTCCCTTATTCTAAGATCATGCCCTCTAGTTCTAGTCTCCCCCATCAGTGGAAACATCCTCTCTGCATCCACCTTGTCAAGCCCCCTTATAATCTTATACGTTTCGATAAGATCAGCTCTCATTCTTCTGAATTCCAATGAGTAGACGCCCAACCTACCCAACCTTTCCTTATAAGTCAAGCCCCTCATCCCCGGAATCAACCTAGTGAACCTTCTCTGAACTGCCTCCAAAGCAAGTATATCCTTTCGTAAATATGGAAACTAAAACTGCACGCAGTATTACAGGTGTGGCCTCACCAATACCTTAAATAGCTGTAGCAAAACCTCCGTGCGTTTATACTCCATCCCTTTTGCAATAAAGGCCAAGATACCATTGGCCTTTCTGATCACTTGCTGTACCTGCATACTATCCTTTTGTGTTTCATGCACAAGTACCCCCAGGTCCCGCTGTACTGCGGCACTTTGCAATCTTTCTCCATTTAAATAATAACTTGCTCTTTCATTTTTTCTGCCAAAGTACATGACCTTACACTTTCCAACATTATACTCCATCTGCCAAATTTTTTCCCACTCACTTAGTCCTTTTGCAGATTTTTTGTGTCCTCCTCACACATTGCTTTTCCTCCCATCTTTGTATAATCAGCAAACTTGGCTACGTTACACTTAGTCCCTTCTTCCAAGTCGTTAATATAGATTGTAAATAGTTGGGGTCCCAGCACTGATCCCTGCGGCACCCCACTAGTTACTGTCTGACAACCCGAGAATGAACCATTTATCCCGACTCTCTGTCTTCTTTTAGTTAGCCAATCCTATATTACCCCAACCCCGTGAACTTTTATCTTGTGCAGTAATCTTTTATGTGGCACCTTGTCAAATGCCAACATTTTCCCAGCCACAGATGTTAGGCTAACTGGTCTATAGTTTCCTACTTTTTGTCTGCCTCCTTTTTTCATGAGGGTGATTCCTGAGATGAAGGGGTTGTCATATGAAGAAAGGTTGAGCAGGTTGTGCCTATATTCCTTGGTGTTTAGAAGAATGAGAGGTGATCTTATTGAAACATTTGGGGCTAGATTTTTCACTTTTGTGCTTAGCGCCGAAAAATGGGTGTTATTTCCGGCGTGGACAGTAAAAAAACATTTTCAGATTGCTGGCTTCTCGCCCATTCTCAAAGCACCTAGTCTCCATTTTTAAAAATGGGCGTTACCGCGAGCAATATGAAATGGGCGATAACGTTAAATCTCGCTGACCTTCTGTCATAAAGTGTCGCCATCCTTAGCAACGACATGGCAATGCTCAATTCCTGCGATTCAGGAGGTCAAGGGTCATTATGACATGCGCAGAAGAGGAGACAGAATGAGAGAGAGCTCAAAAGGACTGAAGGCGTGTGGCTGTGCTGTGTGCTTGTCTGGCTGTTGTGGGAGGAACGACGGAGATTCACCAGCAGCAAAAAGCCTACTAAGCACCAAGAACACAGTTGGCACCGAGTTTTTGTCCAACAAATAAGATATAACATGGAAGGGATGATGGAGGCCCTCGCGCTGGTAGCCAGGAACACTGGTGGCAGAGGGCTCCCAGTGGTCCCAGAGTGTGGCACTGCATCCCAACCACACATGAGAGCCAGCAGCAACATCTTGCTTCTGGCTCGGAGCACGTTCCCACCTTGGGACTGTCCTCTCCCATATCCACCCAAGCAGTGTTTCGGCCGTCATCTCCCCCCTCCCCCCCGCCAATTGAAGCATCGCCTGAGGAGCTCCTTGGCCAGGCGGCTTGGAGTCAGGAGGGGAAGGGGAAGGGGTAGAGGTGGGGAGGAGAAGCCTGGGGGGGGGTGGGGGTAGGGTTGTTTTTTTACAGAAATACTGATGATTTCAGACAAATGTTCAGGTTAAACATTTTTTCTTTAACAAAACCTTGTTGCGCATTGGCTCAGATAGCTGCACTGTTATACGCTGGTGATTCCTTAACATCAAAGGGTATAATGGCACTTAACTTCAATCAACTTAAACTTTAACTGTCACCAAAGTGGCGCCCACCATTGATGTATCACCTGCACACTCAGCAGTGTGTCAGCCTTGTAAATAACGTTCAGGCAAAGTGATCATTGATGAGCTCCTGACATAAGGCTCTTGCAGCTATCATGCCACCACGGGCCCTTTCATGCGATCTACAGGGGGGCGGGGGCATGGCTTCGGTGTTAACCTGATTGTCTGGGCTGATGTCAGCATCCGCCTTGTCATCCTCCTCTTCCTCTCTCTAGTGAGGTGGACTGTCAGACTCATCAGGTAATTCTTGTCCCCTCCTGATAGTCAAGTTGTGCAGCATGGAGTACACCACCACGAATTGAACTACCTGCTCAGGGTGGTATTGGAGGTCGCCTCCTGAGTGGTCCAGGCATCTAAAGCACTGCATCAGCACTCCAATGGTTTTCTCCATGATATTGCGAGTGGCTCTGTGGCTCTTGTTGTATCGCCTCTCGGCTTCAGTGTGGGTGTCACGCAGGGGGGGTCATCAGCCAGGTGGCGAGGCCACATCTTTTGTCACCAAGCATCCAGCATTGACCTTGTGGCTGATGGTTAAACAAGTCAGATACAGTACTCTCACGCAGGATGTGAGCATCATGGATGCTGCCCGGAAATTGAGCATTCACTGCTGATCGACAACAAGTTGGACAGTCAAGGAGTGGAATCCCTTGCAGTTCCTGAAAACCTCTGCATCCTGAAAAGGTGCCCGCATCACGATGTGCGTGTAGTCTATTGCTCCCTGCACCTTGGGGAAGTTTGCAATTCTGGAGAATCCAAGAGGCCTCTCAGTTTGTGCCTCCCTGGCCATAGGGAAACTGATCAAGTCCCTCCTGCATGCGTACAGGTCTTCAGTGACCTGTCTAATGCAGCAATGTGTGGCATGCTGAAAAAGTTTGCAAATGTCGCCAGCTGTGGCCTGAAAGAACCCGAGGCATAAAACGACAGTGCCGCGGTGACTTTGACCTTGCCAGACAGTGCAGTACTGATGGTGCTGGCAGGCTGCAGATCTGCCCTTATCAGCTGGCATACCTCAGTGATAACTTCTTTGTGGAAGCGCAGTCTCCGAAGACAGGTGGTGTCGGGCAAGTCGAGGTAAGACTGCTTCTCCTTGTACTTGCAGGGAGTGTAACGTCTGGTCCTCCTCATCTGTCTTTCACTTCTTACCTTGGACACATAATGTGGAGCGTACCTTCGGCGATCTTGAGTCTGCTGCATGTAATTAGTCATCAAGAGAGGGTGAGAAATGACAGGCCCCATTGCAATAGCTCTCTGTTTTCCACCGATTAGTCACAAAGAATAAATGTCCCTCCGAAGACACCTATTCAATTCCAATCGGCACAGTATGGTCAAGATGTTTGTAGAGGTGTTCACATCAACTCCAACGACCTCCAGAGTACATCCGAACTCCCCCGCGGTTGAAGCACAACAGCCTTTTAAAGGATGCAACATGTGATGCAGAACATGGCATCCATAACGCTGTGATTAATTCCGGTTCCACTTTTTCTGAGCGTTTTTTTGGGCGAGCGATATTGTGGCCGATATGTGTGCGAGATGGTGAAAGTGACGCTGGGCCACTAGTTTCGGTAAATATGTTCTTTACAATCAAAAAAAGTGGGCTGGCGGTATTATTGAATCTCGGCATTAAATCAGTGCGGAAATTAACGCTGGGCGAATAATTATGGGCATTGATTTCGCCCATTCTGATTACTCTGCCCAAAAAAAGTGGGCGAGCAGTAATATTTTTTCCTGGCATTAAGCACATGGGGAAAGTAACGCTCGCCGATAAGTTTCCTAAAAATGTCCGTCAGTTGTCATTTTGAGCCAAAATGGTCGATATATGGGCGTTATACGTCATTTCAGCAGTAAAATGGGCGTTAAGTGGACGTTAAACATGCAAAAAAAGTGGAGGTTCTAGCCCATAAGATTCTGGGGGGACTTGACAGGGTAGCTGAAGAGAGGATGTTTCCCCTCATGGGGGAATCTAGAACTAGGGGGCATAGTTTCACAATAAAGGGTCGCCCATTTAAAACAGAAATAAGGAATTTCATCTCTGAGGGTTGTGAATCTTTGGAATTCTCTACTGCAGAGAGTTGTGAAGGCTGGGTCTTTTGAATATATTTAAGGTGGAGATAAGATAGTTTTTTGTATGATAAGGGAGTCAAGGGTTATGGGGAGTGGGCGGGATAGTGGAGTTGAGGCCAAGATCAGATCAGCCATGCTCTTATTAAATGGCAGAACAGGCTCGAGGAACCAAATGGCATACTCCTGCTCCTATTTCTTATGTTCTTATTATCTATCTCTGATCCTTCAGTCTGTTTCTCCCTATATCTCTGATCCTTCAGTCTGGTTCTCCTTCTAACCTTGATCTTTCATTCTGTTTCTCCCTCTATCTCTGATCCTCATCATCATACGCAGTTCCTCGGAATCGAGGAAGACTTGCTTTCACTCTAAAAATTAGTCCTTAGGTGACTGAACAGTCCAATATGAGAACCACAGACCCTGTCATAGGTGGGACAGACAGTCGTTGAGGGAATGGGTGGGTTTGACTGGTTTTCCGCACGCTCCTTCCGCTGCCTCCGCTTGCTTTCTGCATGCTCTCGGCGATGAGACTCGAGGTGCTCAGCGTCCTCCCGGATGCACTTCCTCCACTTCGGGCGGTCTTTGGACAGGGACTCCCAGGTGTCAGTGGGGATGTTGCACTTTATCAGGGAGGCTTTGAGGGTGTCCTTGAAACGTTTCCTTTGCTCACCTTTGGCTGCTCGGGACCTAAGGAGCAGATGGTGGTTGGAGAAAGCACAGGAGATACAGCAGCTGGCCGACAGCCATGATGTGGGAGGATTCTTCACCGCAGTCAAGGCCACCTATGGGCCAAACACCCAAGGCCCCACCCCACTGCTGGCCAAGAATGGGAAACACTCATCAAGGACACCGAGGCAGTCAGTGCCTGCTGGAAGGAACATTTCGAAGATCTCCTCAACCGAGACTCTGCCTTTGACTCGAGTGTTCTCAACTCCATCCCGCAGCATGCTATCCGCCACCACCTCAGTAAAACCCCAGCCCCGCGCGAGGTAGAAAAAGCCATAAGACAACTTAAGAACAACAAGGCTATGGGAGTGGATGGAATCCCCGTTGAGACACTAAAGTATGGTGGAGAGGCACTGTTGGCGCGAATGCATGAAACATAGAAACATAGAAAATAGGTGCAGGAGTAGGCCATTTGGCCCTTCGAGCCTGCACCACCATTCAATAAGATCATGGCTGATCATTCCCTCAGTACCCCTTTCCTGCTTTCTCTCCATACCCCTTGATCCCCTTAGCCGTAAGGGCCATATCTAACTCCCTCTTGAATATATCCAATGAACTGGCATCAACAACTCTCTGCGGCAGGGAATTCCACAAGTTAACAACTCTCTGAGTGAAGAAGTTTCTCCTCATCTCAGTCCTAAATGGCCTACCCCTTATCCTAAGACTGTGTCCCCTGGTTCTGGACTTCCCCAACATCGGGAACATTCATCCCGCATCTAACCTGTCCAGTCCCGTCAGCATCTTTTACGTTTCTATGAGATCCCCTCTCATCCTTCTAAACTCCAGTGAATAAAGGCCCAGTTGATCCAGTCTCTCCTCATATGACAGTCCAGCCATCCCTGGAATCAGTCTGGTGAACCTTCGCTGCACTCCCTCAATAACAAGAACGTCCTTCCTCAGATTAGGAGACCAAAACTGAACACAATATTCCAGGTGAGGCCTCACAAGGCCCTGTACAACTGCAGTAAGACCTCCCTGCTCCTATACTATGCCTCCCTAGCTATGAAGGCCAACATACCATTTGCTTTCTTTGCTGTCGGGGAGACTAGAACTAGGGGGCACAGCCTCAAAATACGGGGGAGCCAATTAAAACCGAGTTGAGAAGGAATTTCTTCTCCCAGAGGGTTGTGAATCTGTGGAATTCTCTGCCCAAGGAAGCAGTTGAGGCTAGCTCATTGAATGTATTCAAATCACAGATAGATAGATTTTTAACCAATAAGGGAATTAAGGGTTACAGGGAGTGGGCGGGTAAGTGGAGCTGAGTCCACGGCAAGATCAGCCATGATCTTGTTGTATGGCGGAGCAGGCTTGAGGGGCTAGATGGCCTACTCCTGTTCCTAATTCTTATGTTCTTATGTTCTTCTGTACCTGCATGCCAACTTTCAATGACTGATGAACCATGACACCCAGGTCTCGTTGCACCTCCCCTTTTCCTAATCTGCCGCCATTCAGATAATATTCTGCCTTGGTGTTTTTGCCGCCAAAATGTATAACCTCACATTTATCCACATTATACTGCATCTGCCATGCATTTGCCCACTCACCTTACCTGTCCAAGTCACCCTGCAGCCTCTTAGCGCCCTCCTCACAGATCACACTGCCACCCAGTTTAGTGTCGTCTGCAAACTTGGAGATATTATACTCAATTCCTTCATCTAAATCGTTAATGTATATTGTAAAGAGCTGGGGTCCCAGCACTGAGCCCTTCGGCACTCCGCTAGATGACCTCATCTCTCTCATCTGGAAGGAGGAGAGCATGCTGGGAAATCTCAGAGATGCAGTGATCGTGACCATCTTTAAAAAAGGCAACTACAGAGGAATCTCCCTGTTATCAGCCACTGGGAAAGTCGTCGCAAGAGTCCTCCTCAACCATCTTCTCCCTGTGCCTGAGGAGCTCCTCCCGGAGTCACAATGCGGATCTCGTCCCCTATGGGGTACAACGGACATGATTTGTGCAGCGCGAAAGCTGCAAGAAAAATGCAGGGAACAGCACCAACCCTTGGACATGGCCTTCTTTGACCTTACAAAGGCCTTTAACACTGTCAACCGTGAAGGACTATGGAGCGTCCTCCTCCGTTTCAGCTCTGATCCTTTAGTCCGTTTCTCCATCTAACTCTGATCTTCCATTCTGTTTCTCCCTCTATCTCTGATCCTTCAGTCTGGTTCTCCCTCTAACTCTGATCTTTCATATGCATTGAATATTAAGTGTATTAATTTCAATCTAGATGGAATATGGTAGCCTAGTGGTTATGATATTGGAAGTCCTGAGTTCAAACTCCACCTTGCCTCGTTGTGAAACTGAATTCAACAAATCTGTTCATTTGTGGGCTAACACTAAAAAATGACCACGTGAGCTACCAAATTGTCATAAACCCAACACATTCACTTTGACGAAGGGATTCTGTCACCCGCCCCCCCCCACCCACCCAGTCTGGCCTACATGCCTCCGTCCCACACTACATGGTTGGCTCTTCATTCTCTCAGGGCAACTAGCGGTGAGCAATAAATGCAGCCTTGCCAGTGTCACCCACTGGCAAGAACGAGATTTTTAAAAAGCCGGAGCTGCCTTTTAGATTAAGGATGCTGCTGTACTCAGTTCTGACTGCTGTTTCCTTTCTTTGTCTCACCAGGTCCTGGATCACAGACTATCCTCATGTCAATGGGGCTCGAAGATTCCTTGCTGGCAGAAACAGAAATGTGACAGCACACTGATGAACCAAGCCTTGCTGTGCCCATGGTGACCTAGGCCGTACTGCACTGCCCCTGACCCATGTCTTGCCATTGGAATTTACCAAGGGTATTTAGTCTCTGACCATGTCTGTCACTTGGATCATTTCGAGCTGTAGCCCCTATTTGACAGTGACCCTGCAAACACTAGATGAGCACCCTCCAACATAACACCACTTTATGTTTCTGTATTTATTTATTTGTAATAATAGTTTAAAATTCAATTAATCTATATGACAACAGTCACTGCACTGCAAAAATAATTAATTGTGTGAAGCACTGAGATGTTTTGATGTGATAAGCAGTGTGTAAATGGAGCTGTTGTCTATTTATTAATAGGCCTGGAGCTAGCTCAGCTGTCTTTACTCAGGCTGCTAACTGTGCTGTCAGAGACACTCACTGGAGTTTCCAGGACCTCTTGCGGGTGAAAATTATTTACTCAATGAACAAAAGGAAGCCCCCAATTCCTCTCCTTCTCTGGCTTAGGATGTGCCAGAAGTAATAATTAAACAAAGTGCTGGCAGAAATAACAATTTCAACATAGCTTATTACTTCCATCTCCAAGATTGAAGAGGGTATATGCACTGAATAAATAAACTGGACTCTCACCACACCAGTCAGAGTAACATAGGCTTTGCCTGACACGCGTCACAGGAAACAGGACCCTTACATGTGTACCCGCCACATTATTGCGTGGCTACTAGAGTAGGTCAGAGGTTGGGGATTCTGCAAGTGATTCATCTCCTGTCTCCCCAAATCCAGGCCACAAGTCAGGAGTGTGATGGAATATGCTCCACTTGCCTGGATGAGTGCAGCTCCAACAACACTCAAGAAGCTCAACACTAACCTGGAGAAAGCAGTCAGGTTGATCGAGAGCCCATCCATCACCTTAAACATTCATTCCCTCCACCACCAGTGCACCATGGCTGCAGTGTGTACCATCTCCAAGATACACTGCAGCAACTCACCAAGGCTTCTTCGACAGCACCTCCCAAACCTGTGGCCTCTACCACCTAGAAGGACAAGGGCAGCAGGCACATGGGAACACCACCACCTGCAAGTTTCCCTCCAAGCTACACACCATCGTGACTTGGAAATATATCGCCGTTCCTTCATCGTCGCTGGGTCAAAATCCTGGAACTCCCTAACAGCACTGTGGGAGTACCTTCACCACAAGGACTGCAGCAGTTCAAGAAGACAGCTCACCACCACCTTCTCAAGGGCAGCTAGGGATGGGCAATAAATGCCGGCCTTGCCAGCAATGCCCACATGTTGTGAATTAATTTTTTTTAAATACCATTCAGAACAAGATGGGTCCTGCCAAACTCACAATCCACTGGACCCATTCACTGGTATGGGAGGAGGGCTAGGGAGAGAGTGTAAACCTGGTGCTGAGTCTAGCTGGAGTGGAATCCTGTACCACTGATCCAGCACTGTGGGGGGTGGAGAGAAGAAACAGCAGTAAGGACCTGGTTCTGCACAGAGCCTGCTAGAAGACAAGAAGTGATAAGATGAGAAACAGACTTTCAATGTGACACAAATAAATTAAAAAGTAAATATTGCAGAATTTATTTTTTGATAAATTCTACATTTTATTTTAAGCAATTGACTTGAACACAGAAATGTTGAGATGTTTGGGCATTCATCAGGTGAGCTATATCCACCACTATGACACTGAACAGAAGCTGCCATAGGTCTCATTCTGGGAGTGACCCATCAGGAAGCAGAGGAAGTTGCCCTTCTCACTGTCTGGTGAAACATCTAGTTTGTGTCTGGATTTCCCCTTTGTTCACCACACTGGCACAGATATACACACACACGTACACAGATATACGCACACACACAGATATACACACACACACCGAGAAATATACACACACACAGGTATATACATACACAGATATACAGACACAGATATACACAGAGATATACACACACACAGATATATATGCACGCAGATATACACACACATGCACAGATATATGCACACACAGATATACTCACACACAGATCTTCCCACAGATATACACACAGATACATACACAGCTATACACACACACAGCTATACATACACACGGATATACACATAGATATATTCAGATATACACAGATATATTTACAGATGTACACAAAGATATATCAACACAGATATACATACACATGCACAGATATATACATGTGCACATGCACAGATAGTTATACACACTTGCACAGCTTATCAGAAACAAATATACATAGATATACACACAGACAAATATACATGGAGTTATATATACACACATGTACATGCACAGATATACACACACAGCTTCCCAAACACATATATACACACAGATATATACGCAAATGTACACGCACAGATATACAGACTCAGTGCCTGACATACACACAGCACAGATACAGACACACACAGCCTACCAAACACAGATATATACACACACAGATTCTGACACATGCAGATTTTTTTATAATTTCAGAATGCTTGTTATTTGAAAAATAATACAAAAATAAAATAAAATTAACAAGTTTGCTTCTGTTGTTTATTGATGAAGTAACTATACACAGAAGTTCCAAGCACACCTGCAGAGATATACACATACAGCCTTGCAGACATACACTCACAGAGATAGGCACACACAGTCTTATACACAGCATAGCTCGCAGAAATGCTTCAGCACAGTCTTCCAGCCAGGGACATACACTAACAGCCAGATGTGTGCCGTCGTGAGCAAACAGCCTGCTAGACATGCATACATTGTACATGTACACAGATACACATACACACTAACATAGACAAACTCACAGCCAGAATCTAGCACACATCACGGCAGCCCAGGTTGTAGTATTGAGCCCCTTGACTATCTTACTGGCTAACAGGAGGATGGCATGTAACAAGAGAAAAATACAGCAATGCCCGCTTAAATACAGCAATACAGCAATTACCTCATCTGATAAACAAGTTGCTCCACCCAAACACTGAGAAGAAAAATCAGAACTGCAACCGGTGTGACTTTTCCTGCACAAGCTCCCTGTGGAGAGGCTGACAGGTGATGTTTGGTGAGCAGTGGGTGGCACTGCAGATCGAAGGGAAGAGCACCGGGGCCCAAAAAAACTACTTATCAGATGTTTGGACTCCAGAGATACCTGTGAAAACTGTTGCTGATATCTTCACAGCATGAAAATATTATAATTTCACAATGCTTGCTTGCTAATTCAAAAATAAACAAAAATTAAAATAAAATACACAGTTTGCTTCTGTTGTTATTAATGAACTAACATACAGGACACATGTACACTGATGACACTCAGCTGTACCTCACTACCACTTCCCGATGCTTCCTCAGTCTCTAACAAAGGCTTCGGTCCCCGCTACAAACTCCGTTCCCCAGCCACTGACACCATCCCTCTCCCTAACATCTGTCTGAGGATGAACCACACTGTTCGCAACCTTGGTGTCATATTTGACCCTGAAATAAGCTTTCGATCACAAGTCCGCAGCATAACTAAGACTACTTATTTCCACCTCCGTAACATTGCCCATCTCCACCCTTGCCTTGGCTCATCTGCAGCTGAAACCCTCATTCGTTCCGTTGTTACCTCTAGACTTGACTATTCCAATGCACTCCTGGCTGGCCTCTCACATTCTACCCTACGTAAACTAAAGGTGATCCAAAACAATGTTGCCCATGTCCTAACTCGCACCAAGTCCTGCTCACCCATTACCTCTGTGCTCGCTGACCTACATTAGCTTCCGATTAAGCAACGCCTCGATTTCAAAATTTTCATCCTTATTTTCAAATCCATCCATGGCCTCACCCCTCCCTATCTCTGTAAGCTCCTTCAGCCCCACAACCTCTCCGAGATGTCTGCGCTCCTCTAATTCTGCCCTCCTGAGCATCCCTGATTGTAATCGCTCAACCATTGGTGGCCGTGCCTTCTGTTGTCTAGGCCCCAAGCTCTCGAACTACCAGCCTAAGCCTCTCTGCCTATCTACCTCTCTTTCCTCCTTCAAGATGCTCCTTAAACCATACCTTTTTGGTCACCTGCGCTAATTTATACTTATGCAGATCAGTGTCAAACTTTTAACACATAATACTTCCGTGAAGCACCTTGGGACGTTTCACTACATTAAAGGCGCTATATAACTACAAGTTGTTGTGTTAACTGATGTTTAGCGAACATTAGAATGAGAGTTCGAATTATTTCTGACTGGAGCTGGCCAGAGCTATCTCCTGAAGAGGCTCCAGCACTTGCTCATATCTTTCAAAACTCCAACACAGAAATTGGCGCCCCTGGGGGTATTGATAGTGAGTTCGAGGGGTAGTTAGTGGCACAAATAAGCAGAAGCAGGTGCATGAGGAAAGGACAGCCATGAAATGCCTTATCGGAAGGCATGCCTGAGTCCTAGTTGTAAGATACTCCAGTTGTGTATACATTTAGAAATAGGATTAGGATTTGGTTTAATCCCATATGATTAACATTTTTGGACTCTTTTAACTTAATGAAATGGTTAAATGTTGTTTATTCCCAGAATGCTTTAGGGTTTAATATGTTAACAATTTAACCAACACTTTGCTTTAATTGCCTACTGAAAGTGCAAGATTTCATTTGTTGTCATGGCCACAGTGGGAAACAGTTAGCCAAAGTAGTTTTGAGTTAAGAGATGGAACAATGGAAGAACAGGATAAAAACAAGTTTGCACCTGTTGTTTTGTAGGAAACCTGTTATGTATGTAAACATTGTAACTGTGTAAGACTTGCCACCAGAGGGCGCAACTGTTGGAGACCCAAGGGTCACCTGCACACCTCGTGCAAGGGAGTATAAAAGGTTGTCTGCCATAGTGCTTTAGGCACTCTGGAGTTGTATTAAGGTCATATCAGTTTTAGCTCACAGTACTCAGTCTTGTGGAGTTCTTCCATACTTAACAATTGGCGACGAGTAACAGATTACGAACTTTCACGTGGTCATGGCTGCCGTTGGTATTTTAGAGAGATTTGTAGAGGGTGATGATTGGGAAGCCTTTGTTGAGCGTCTCGACCAGTACTTCGTGGCCAACGAGCTGGATGGGGATGATAAAGCGATCAAGCGCAGGGCAATTCTCCTCACCGTGTGTGAGTTCAAATATGCGGTCTCATCAAGAATCTGCTAGCACCGCAGAAACCAGCAGAGAAGACATATACAGAGTTGTGTAGGCTGGTTCGGGAACACCTCAAGCCGAAGAACAGCGTCTTAATGGACAGGTATCACTTCTACATGCACCACCGCTCCGAGAGCCAGGACATGGCGAGTTATGTTGCTGACCTGAGACACCGTGCAGGAACTTCCGAATTTGATGAGTTTTTGGGGGAAATGCTGCGGGACTTTTTGTGCTTGGCATTGGCCACGAGGTCATTCTTCGCAAGCTGCTGTCTGCCGAATCCCTAGACCTGAGCGAGGCCATCACGATAGGCTAGGCATTCATATCCACGAACGATAATACCAGACAGATATCTTCCCAGCATCGAAGCTCACCGGCAAGTACTGTGCATATGGCAGGGCCGACACGTCTGCAGCTGCAAAACCTAGGATGACTCAGAGTCCGCCGTTGGGCGTGAATGCAAATCCATTAGCATCATGTTGGTGCTGCAGGGGTAATCATCGAGCCCATCAATGTCGATTCAAGCACTATGTGTGCAAAGGCTGTGGGACACCTCCAGTGAATGTGCAAGAGTGCTGCGACTCACCACATCACAGAGAATGATCGATCCGGCACAGATCACACAGAACAAACAAGAGAGGCAACTCAACCCGAGGAAGAAGTGTATGGGGTACACACCTTCACCATCAAGAGCCCTCCTATTATGCTGAAAGTCAAATTGAACGGTATTCCGGTATCAATGGAGTTGGATACGGGGGCGAGTCAGTCAATTATGAGCCAGAAGGCTTTTGAGAAACTGGGGCAACAAGGCATGAAGGCTCAAACTGAGCCCGATTCAGACAAAGCTGTGCACCTACACCAAAGAGCTCATACCAGTCATTTGCAGTGTGACAGTTAAGGTATCATACGATGGAACTGTGCATGATTTATCACTGTGGATTGTACCAGGCGCTGGCCCAAAGCTATTCGGCGGAAGCTGGCTGGGAAGGATTCGATGGAACTGGGACGACATCAAAGCAATATCTTCAGTGGATGATGCCTCGTGCGCCCAAGTGCTGAGCAAGTTTCTGTCGCTATTTGAACCAGGCATCGGCAACTTCACAGGCGCCAAGGTGCAGATCCATCTAGTCTCCGATGCAAGGCCCATTCATCACAAGGCTCAAGCGGTTCCATATATGATTAGGGAGAAAGTCAAGATCAAACTGGACAGACTTCAATGAGAGGGAATCATATCACCAGTCGAGTTCAACGTGTGGGCCAGTCCGTTTATTCCGGTGTTGAAAAGCGATGCCACGGTTAGAATCTGTGGAAACTACAAAGTAACGATCAACCAAGTCTCGTTACAAGACCAGTACCCACTACCCAAGGCGGATGACCTGTTCGCAATGTTAGCGGGGGCGGGGGGGGGGAGTAATTCACCAAGTTGGACCTAACCTCTGCCTACATGACACAGGAGCTGGCTGAATCTTCGAAAAGATTCTCGTGCATCAACATGCACAAAGGGCTGTTTATATACCACAGGTGCCCTTTTGGGATTCGCTCGGCTGCTGCCATCTTCCAGAGGGACATGGCGAGTCTGCTGAAATCGGTTCCACGCACCGTTGTGTTTCAAGACGACATCCTGATCATCGGTCGTGACACCGCCGAATACATGCACAACCTGGAAGAGGTTCTAAGTCAACTAATCAGAGTGGGACTCAGGCTGAAACGCTCCAAGTGTGTTTTCCTGGCGCCTGGCGTTGAATTTTTGGGGAGAAAGATTGCGGCAGACAGCATCAAACCCACGGACTCAAAGACAGAGGCCATCAAAAATGCACCAGACCACAGAATGTGATGGAGCTGCATTCATTCCTGGGACTCCTCAACTATTTGGTAACTTTCTACCTGGGTTAAGCACTTTGCTGGAACCATTGCACATGTTGCTATGCAAGGGTGACAACTGGGTTTGGGGTAAATCTCAAGAGACAGCCTTTGAGAAGGCCAGAAACCTAATAAGTTACTTGTACTGTATGACCCGTGTAAACGATTAGTGCTAGCATGTGATGCATCTTCATACGGGGTCGGCTGTGTGTTACAGCAAACCAATGCATCGGGCAAACTTCAACCGGTTGCATACGCGTCTAGAAGTCTGTCTAAGGCTGAAAGAGCCGACAGTATGGTCGAGAAAGAGGCGCTAGCATATGTATATGAGGTTAAGAAAATGCACCAATACCTATTTGGACTTCGGTTTGAGCTTGAAACTAACTACAAACCGCTCATTTCACTGTTTTCAGAAAGCAAAGGTATAAATACCAATGCTTCGTCCCGCATGCAAAGATGGGCATTAACATTGTCCGCCTATGACTATGTTATCCGCCACAGACCAGGCTCGGAGAACTGTGCTGATGCCCTCAGTCGGCTACCATTTCCCACTACCGGGGTGGAAATGGAGCAGACCGCAGACTTGCTTCTGGTCATGGATGCTTTTGAGAGCAAAGGGTCACCCATCACTGCTTGCCAGATCAGGACCTGGACCAGCCAGAATCCTGTGCTATCACTTGTAAAAAGTTGCGTCCTCAATGTGAGCTGGTCGGTCGTTCCCAAGGAAATGCAAGATGAAATTAAGCCGTTTCACCAACGCAAAGATGAAATGTCCATCCAGTCGGATTGTCTCTTATGGGGTAATCGTGTGGTTTTGCCAAAAAACGGCAGGGAAACGTTTATATGCAACCGACATAGTACCCACCCAGGCATAGTCATGATGAAGGCTGTAGCTAGGTCGCATGTTTGGTGGCCGGCATTGACTCGGACTTAGAGTCATGCATACACCAATGCAACACGTGCTCACAACTGAGCAATGCACCAAGGGAGGCTCCATTGAGTCTATGGTCATGGCCCTCCAAACCGTGGTCCAGGATCCATGTTGATTTTGCTGGCCCCTTTCTCGGTAAGATGTTTTTAGTTGTAATGGCTGCTTACTCGAAATGGATTGAATGTGTAATCATGTCATCCAGCACATCCACTGCCATCAATGAAAGCCTTCGGACTATGTTCACCACCCATGGCTTGCCCGACGTCCTTGTCAGTGACAAAGGACCGTGTTTCACCAGCTCAGAATTCAACGAGTTCATGACCCGCAATGGCATCAAGCATGTCAGGTCTGCCCTGTTTAAGCCTGCATTCAATGGTTGAGCGGAATGGGCAGTCCAAACTATCAAGCAGAGCTTGAAATGCATGACGGAAGGCTCGTTGCAGACCCGCTTATCTCTGGTTCTGCTCAGCTACCGGACGCGACCCCACTCGCTCACTAGGGTTCCCACTGCAAAATTGTTAATGAAGAGAGCACTCAAAATCAGACTCTAAATGGATTGAATGTGTAATCAGACTCTCCCTGGTCTACCTGGATCAAAATGATCATGTGGAAACCTGGTGTCGCTGGCAAAACATGTACCACGACCGCGTAGCTGTATCGCATGACATTGATGTTAACGACCTGTATTTGTCCTGAATTACGGTCATGGTCCTGAATGGGTTGCTGGCACTGTCTTGGCCAAGGAGGGGAATAGAGTGTTTATAGTCAAACTACTGAATGGACAAACATGCGGAAAGCATTTGGATCAGACCAAACTGCGGTTCACCAACAACCAGGAACAACCTGAAGAGCACATCACCATCATCGATTCACCAACACACACCCAACCAGCAATCGACCTCGCTGTCAATCAAGAGGATGAACCCACCATTCCCAACAGTCCTGTCAGACCAGCCGCGCCACAGTGCAGCAATGGTCCGACCAACTCAGACGATCAACCAGGGAGCGTAGGGCCCCACATCGTCTCAGCTTGTAAATAATTTGTATCAAAGACTTTTTGGGGGGAGTGATGTTATGTATGTAAACATTGTAACTGTGGAAGACTTGCCACCATAGGGCGCAACTGTTGGAAGCCCAAGGGTCACCTGCACACCTCGTGCAAGAGCGTATAAAAGGTTGTCTGCCATGCTGCTTAGGCAATCTGGAGTTGTATTTAAGAGACTAATGTCACATCAGTTTTAGCTCACAGTACTCAGTCTTGTGGAGTTCTTCCATACTCAACAAAATCCAATCTTTCTAGGGGTCTTTGCCACAATAACACTTATCATGCCATATTCAATCAGCAATGACATTATTGCTTGAGAAACAGACTATAAGATCCCAAGGATTTCTTTACAAACCACGCGGTAGTGTGTTTATTTCTCTGTAATACTACTGTTTAAAGATAATGGGGTGGAAATGTGGTCTTCTGCCGCCCCTCTTAGCAACCTGGAGGGGCAGCAATGATGGCGGAAAGTAGTTGCAGCCAGGCGGCCAACTTCCAGCATCCCACTGGGACATTCGATGCCGGTATCAACGAGGCAACGTCCCTGATTGCGACACTGGCTCGATTTTCGGTTGCAGCCCGATCCTTAGCATTCCATAATATGCCCTGGGGCCCTGCCTTTGAAAGCAGCCATTCCAGTGAGGTAAGTAATGCTGACCTCAGGTAAGTGTGAGTGATTGTTTTTTTAAATCCCAATTTATGTTGTGATGGCATGAGTTATGTATTGGGAATGTTTTTGGTGGTTTTTTTCTGTTTTTTTTCCCCACAGGCCTCTGTTATAGCACTCCGAGGCCCGCTGTTTAGCTCGGGATTTTCCCTTGCTCAGCCGGCCTAGAGGCCTGCAAACCTCCCTTAGTGCCCCGCTCCAAACTTCGGGCCCAGCTGATGAGGTTTTTGGTGGCAGAAGCAAACTATTTGCCGGCGCAAAATTTACCACTCCATCCGGGACACCGCCCCAACTGATGCACGACCGAATTTCCACCCCATTGTGTGTATTTGGACTTGGTCGAACACAATGAAAGGATTTTTGTTGAATGCATAATTGGAGTCAGGAATTGAACTTGTTACATAGCCCTGCTGAAGGGACAGAGATGCAGACTTTAGGGGCCCAGTGTTTGAAAGAAAAATTATTTCTGCGCTCCAGCAATTGCTGAATGTATGGACTGTCTGCCAGGGAACTGCAACATGTCAGAGATTGTGGAGGAGTCCATTACTACCTGTGTGGGGATGTAGAGCATTGTAACAGCACTCTGCAGTCAACGTGTGACCACCTCAATGGACATTGCAGCTGAGCCCTTCTTGCAGAAGTCTGTGGCACCTGTAGTAGCATCTCTCAGCGACGTTCATGCTGGGAGCATGCAGGCTCTAGTTTCTGGGCTCCACCTTCTGCTCTGCCTTGAACAAGCTCAGCGATCCAATGGATTAGGCCTCCAATCACATCACTGATCTGAAAAATTGAAGCCCATGGAATAAAAAGGACAGTGGCAACATGGATATGAAATGGGCTAAGTGACAGGAAACAGAGAGTAGTAGTGAACGGTTGTTTGTTGGACTGGAGAAAGATAAAAAGTGGTGTTCCCCAGGGGTCGGTTCTAGGACCACTGCTTTTCTTGATATATATTAATGACTCGGATGTGGGTGTCCAGGGTACAATTTCAAAATTTGCAGATGATACAAAACTTGGAAGTATAGTGAACAGTGAGGAGGAGAGTGATAGACTTCAGGAAGACATAGACAGGCTGGTGAAATGAAGTTTAACACAGAAAAGTGTGAAGTGGTGCATTTTGGTAGAAAGAATGAGGAGAGGACGTATAAACTACATGGTACAATCCTAAAAGGGGCGCACGAACAGAGAGACCTGGGGGTATAAGAACATAAGAACATAAGAAATAGGAGCAGGAGTAGGTCATATGGCCCCTCGAGCCTGCTCCGCCATTTAATACGATCATGGCTGATCCGATCATGGACTCAGGTCCACTTCCAGCCCACTCGCCATAACCCCTTATTTCCTTATTATTTAAGAAATTGTCTACTTCTGTCTTAAATTTATTCAAAGTCCCAGCTTCCACAGCTCTTTGAGGCAGCAAATTCCACAGATCCACAACCCTCTGAGAGAAGAAATTTCTCCTCATCTCAGTTTTAAATGGGCGGCCTCTGATTCTAAGATCATGCCCTCTAGTTTTAGTCTCCCCTATCAGTGTAAAGATCCTCTCTGCATCCACCCTGTCAAGCCCCCTCATAATCTTATACGTTTCAATAAGGTCACCTCTCATTCTTCTGAATTCCAATGAGTAGAGGCCCAACCTACTCAACCTTTCCTCATAAATCAACCCCCTCATCTCTGGAATCAACCTTGTGAACCTTCTCTGAACTGTCTCCAAAGCAAGTATATCCTTTTGGAAACCAAAACTGCACGCAGTATTCCAGGTGTGGCCTCACCAATAACCTGTAGGACTGTAGCAAGACTTCCCTGCTTTTATACTCCATCCTCTTTGCAATAAAGGCCAAGATTCCATTGGCCTTCCTGATCACTTGCTGTAACTGCATACTATCCTTTTGTGTTTCATGCACAAATACCCCCAGGTCCCGCAGTACTGCAGCACTTTGCAATCTTTCTCCATTTAAATTATAACTTGCTCTTTGTTTTTTCTGCCAAAGTGCATGACTTCACACTTTCCAACATTATACTACATCTGCCAAATGTTTGCCCACTCACTTAGCCTGTCTATATCCTTTTGCAGATTTTGTGTGTCCTCCTCACACATTGCTTTTCATCCCACCTTTGTATCGTCGGCAAACTTGGCCACGTTACACTCGGTCCCTTCCTCCAAGTCGTTAATATAGATTATAAATAGTTGGGGTCCCAGCACTGATCCCTGCGACACCCCACTGGTTACTGATTGCCAACCCGAGAATGAACCATTTATCCCTGTGTTTATCTATGTGTGCATAAATCATTGAAGGTGGCGGGGCAGGTTCGGAAATCAATTAAAAAGGCTTACGAGATCCTAAGCTTCATAAATAGAGGTTTATAGTACAAAAGTGTGGCAATTGTGATCAACTTGTATAAAACACTAGTTTGGCCCTAAATGGAGTATTGTGTCCAATTCTGGTACCACACTTTCTTCTTCTTAGGCAGTCCCCCGTATCGAGGATGGCTTGCTTCCAAGCCAAAAAAGGGATGAGTTCACAGGTGTTTCAATGAAGGACCTAATATTCCAAGTCCCGAACTACAGGTTGAAGGGTGGAAAATGCCTGTGCGTGGATTTTTTTGACGTGGGGTGGCCATTGCACACCAGCCACAACACAGGCTTGACAAAGCTAGGCCTTGGTCCAGTGGCAAAGATTAACCTAAAGATTAGTAAAAGGGGAGGTGCAAAGAGACCTGGGTGTCATGGTACATCAGTCATTGAAGGTTGGCATGCAGGTGCAGCAGGCGGTTAAGAAAGCAAATGGCATGTTGGCCTTCATAGCAAGGGGATTTGAGTACAGGGGCAGGGAGGTGTTGCTACAGTTGTACAGGGCATTGGTGAGGCCACACCTGGAGTATTGTGTACAGTTTTGGTCTCCTAACCTGAGGAAGGACATTCTTGCTGTTGAGGGAGTGCAGCGAAGGTTCACCAGACTGATTCCCGGGATGGCGGGACTGACCTATCAAGAAAGACTGGATCAACTGGGCTTGTATTCACTGGAGTTCAGAAGAATGAGAGGGGACCTCATAGAAACATTTACAATTCTGACGGGGTTAGACAGGTTAGATGCAGGAAGAATGTTCCCAATGTTGGGGAAGTCCAGAACCAGAGGTCACAGTCTAAGGATAAGGGGTAAGCCATTTAGGACCAAGATGCGGAGGAACTTCTTCACCCAGAGAGTGGTGAACCTGTGGAATTCTCTACCACAGAAAGTTGTTGAGGCCAATTCACTAAATATATTCAAAAAGGAGCTAGATGAGGAGGTCCTTACTACTAGGGGGATCAAGGGGTATGGCGAGAAAGCAGGAATGGGGTACTGAAGTTGAATGTTCAGCCATGAACTTATTGAATGGCGGTGCAGGCTAGAAGGGCCGAATGGCCTACTCCTGCACCTATTTTCTATGTTTCTATGGTTCTATGTTTCTATGTTTCTAAGAGTGGAGACCAGCTCTGCTGCACGGACATAGTGCGCACACAAATCGCAATGTGGGCTGGCCCGTGCTATCCCTGAGCCCTCACCTCTTCTGGACCCCAAACTCACGCCACTCCTGGGCCCCAATCACGTCACTCTGCAATCTTTCGCTGCTCCCAGGCCGCCACTCGCCACTCCATTTATGGCTCCGACCTGCCACTGATGATCAAACTTTCGGAAGGATGTGAAGGCTTTAGAGAAGAAAAGATTTATGAGAATGATTCCAGGAATGAGAAACTTTAGTTACCTTGTTAGAAGGGCAGGTATGGCAGCTCAACATGCCTGGTTATGGGGTTTTCAGACGGAATAGAGAGGGGGTAAAATTGATTAAAGAAACAAATACAGCTGTGAGAAGGGATGATATGTTAGAGGAGTCATCAAACAAGGCCATATCGGTTGAATTAAAGAACAAAAAATGGGTGGTCACACTTCTGGGAGTGTACTATAGACCCCAAGCATGCAGAGGGAGACAGAAGAACAAATATGTGGGCAAATTGCTGTAAAGTACAAAATCTATAGAGCTGTAATCGTGGGGGATTTCAACTACCCTAATATTAACGGGGAAAAAAGCAGTGTGAATGGTACAGATGGTGCAGAATTCCTAAAAACGCATTCATACATAAGAACATAAGAACATAAGAATTAGAAAGAGGATTAGGCCATATAGCCCCTCGAGCCTGCTCCGCCATTCAAAAAGATCATGGCTGATCTGGCTGTGGACTCAGCTTCACTTACCCGCCCGCTCCCCATAACCCTTAATTCCCTTATTGGTTAAAAATCTATCTATCTGTGATTTGAATACATTCAATGAGCTAGTCTCAACTGCTTCCTTGGGCAGAGAATTCCACAGATTCACAACCCTCTGGGAGAAGAAATTCCTTCTCAACTCAGTTTTAAATTGGCTCCCCCGTATTTTGAGGCTGTGCCCCCTAGTTCTAGTCTCCCCGACCAGTGGAAACAACCTCTCTGCCTCTATCTTGTCTATCCCTTTCATTATTTTAAATGTTTCTATAAGATCAGCCCTCATCCTTCTGAACTCCAATGAGTAAAGACCCAGTCTACTCAATCTATCATCATAAGGTAACCCCCTCATCTCCGGAATCAGCCTAGTGAATCGTCTCTGTACCCCCTCCAAGGCTAGTATATCCTTCCTTAAGTAAGGTGACCAAAACTGCACGCAGTACTCCAGGTGCGGCCTCACCAATACCCTGTACAGTTGCAGCAGGACCTCCCTGCTTTTGTACTACATCCCTCATGAATGAAGGCCAACATTCCATTCGCCTTCCTGATTACCTGCTGCACCTGCAAACTAACTTTTTGGGATTCATGCACAAGGACCCCCAGGTCCCTCTGCACCGCAGCATGTTGTAATTTCTCCCCATTCAAATAATATTCCCTTTTACAGTTTTTTTTCCAAGATGGATGACCTCACATTTTCCGATATTGTATTCCATCTGCCAAACCTTAGCCCATTCGCTTAACCTATCTAAATCTCTTTGCAGACTCTCTGTGTCCTCTACACAACCCACTTTCCCACTAATCTTTGTGTCATCTGCAAATTTTGTTACACTACACTTTGTCCCCTCTTCCAGGTCATCTATGTATATTATAAACAGTTGTGGTCCCAGCACCGATCCCTGTGGCACACCACTAACCACCGATTTCCAACCCGAAAAGGACCAACTTATCCCGACTCTCTGCTTTCTG
Source organism: Pristiophorus japonicus (assembly GCF_044704955.1). Lineage (NCBI taxonomy): Eukaryota > Metazoa > Chordata > Chondrichthyes > Pristiophoridae > Pristiophorus > Pristiophorus japonicus. Next base: position 246,920,620 of record NC_091983.1, read on the forward strand.
TTTGCCAGCCAATTCTCTATCCATGCTAATACATTTCCTCTGACTCCGCGTACCTTTATCTTCTGCAGTAACCTTTTGTGTGGCACCTTATCGAATGCCTTTTGGAAATTGAAATACACCACATCCATCGGTACACCTCTATCCACCATGCTCGTTATATCTTCAAAGAATTCCAGTAAATTAGTTAAACATGATTTCCCCTTCATGAATCCATGTTGCGTCTGCTTGATTGCACTATTCCTATCTAGATGTCCCGCTATTTCTTCCTTAATGATAGCTTCAAGCATTTTCCCCATTACAGATGTTAAACTAACCGGCCTATAGTTACCTGCCTTTTGTCTGCCCCCTTTTTTAAACAGAGGCGTTACATTAGCTGCTTTCCAATCCGCTGGTACCTCCCCAGAGTCCAGAGAATTTTGGTAGATTATAACGAATGCATCTGCTATAACTTCCGCCATCTCTTTTCATATCCTGGGATGCATTACATCAGGACCAGGGGACTTGTCTACCTTGAGTCCCACTAGCCTGTCCAGCACTACCCCACTAGTGATAGTGATTGTCTCAAGGTCCTCCCTTCCCACATTCCTATGACCAGCAATTTTTGGCATGGTTTTTGTGTCTTCCACTGTGAAGACCGAAGCAAAATAATTGTTTAAAGTCTCAGCCATTTCCACATTTCCCATTATTAAATCCCCCTTCTCATCTTCTAAGGGACCAACATTTACTTTAGTCACTCTTTTCCGTTTTATATATCAGTAAAAGCTTTTACTATCTGTTTTTATGTTTTGCGTAAGTTTACTTTCGTAATCTATCTTTCCTTTCTTTATTGCTTTCTTAGTCATTCTTTGCTTTCGTTTAAAATTTTCCCACTCTTCTCGTTTCCTACTAACCTTGGCCACCTTATACGCATTGGTTTTTAATTTGATACTCTCCTTTATTTCCTTTGTTATCCACGGCTGGTTATCCCTTCTCTTACCGCCCTTCTTTTTCACTGGAATATATTTTTGTTGAGCACTATGGAAGAGCTCCTTAAAAGTCCTCCACTGTTCCTCAATTGCGCCACCGTTTAGTCTGTGTTTCCAGTCTACTTTAGCCAACTCTGCCCTCATCCCACTGTAGTCCCCTTTGTTTAAGCATAGTACGCTCGTTTGAGACACCAGTTCCTCACCGTCAATCTGTATTACAAATTCAACCATACTGTGATCACTCATTCCGAGAGGATCTTTTACTAGGAGATCGTTTATTATTCCTGACTCATTACACAGGACCAGATCTAAGATAGCTTGCTCCCTTGTAGGTTCTGTAACATACTGGTCTAAGAAACAATCCCGTATGCATTCTATGAATTCCTCCTCAAGGCTACCCGATTTGATTTGACCAATCGATATGTAGGTTAAAATCCCCCATGATTACTGCCGTTCCTTTTTCACATGCCTCTATTCTTCCCTTTATTATTGTCCGCTGATTATTGTCCCCAGTAGAACACTGCGGACTGCAGGGATATCAATCTACTGGTCAGGTGGGCAGAACAGTGGCAAATGAAATTCAATCCGGATAAGTGTGAGGTAATGCATTTGGGGAGGTCTAACAAGGCAAGGGAATACACATTAAATGGTACAACACTGAAAAATGTAGAGGAACAAAGGTACTATGGCGTGCAGGTCCACAGATCCCTGAAGGTAGCAGGCCAGGTTGATAAGATGGTTAAGAAGGCATATGGAATACTTGTCTTGATAAGTTGAGGCATGGAATACAAGAGCAAAGAGGTTATGCTTGAACTGCATAAAATATTAGTTAGGCCACAGCTGGAGTGTGCAGTTCTGGTCACCACATTACAGGAAAGATATGATTGTACTGGAAAGGGTGCAGAGGAGATTTACAAGAATGTTACCTGGACTGGAGAATTTTGGCTATGAGGAAAGATTGGAGATGCTGGGTCTGTTTCCTTTGGAACAGAGTGTATAAAATTATGAGGGCCTGAATAGAGTGCAAAGGAAGGACCTGTTTCTCTTGGCAGAGGGGTCAACAACCATAGATTTAAAGTAATTGGGGGGAGGTATAGAGGAGATATGAGGGGAAATTTCTTCAACCTGAGGGTGGTGGGGGTCTGGAACTCACTGCCAGAAAGGGTGATAGAGGCAGAAAGCATCACTACATTTAAAAGATATTTGGATGTACACTTAAAGTGCTGTAACCTACACGGCTATGGACCAATAGCTGGAAAGTGGGATTAGGCTGAATAGCTCTTGGTCAGCCGGTGCAGGCACAATGGGCCGAAATAGCCTCCTTCTGTGCTATAATTTCTATGATTCTATGATTCTATTCTATGTTAAATTGGAGAAGCTGGGGTTGTTCTACTTGGAGCAGAGAAGATTGAGAGGAGATTTGATAGAGGTATTCAAAATCATGAGGGGTCTGGACAGAGTAGGTAGAGAGAAGCTGTTCCCATCGGCAGAACGGTCGAGAATCAGAGGACTCAGATTTGAGGTGATTGGCAAAAGAATCAAAGGTGACATAAGAAAAAACTTTTTAATGCAGCGAGTGGTTAGGATCTGGAATGCACTGCCTGAAAGGGTGATGGAGGCAGACTCAATTTTATCTTTCAAAAGGGAGCTGGATTAGTATCTGAAGGAAAAAAATTGCAGGGCTACGGGGAAAGGGCAGGGGAGTGGGACTAGCCAAGAGTCAGCACGGGCTCAATGCTGTAACCATTCTATGATTCTATTCCATCTCCAACAGTCTGCTCTCACACAGATAAGTGGGAGTGCTTTGCTGCAGCTCAATAGTTAGGTCAGCCATGCAATGGGAGTGGAAAGTGTTTCCCCCGCTCAGGATGACAGCACATCTGCTCCCTTTCCTCCAACTCAACCAATGCTCACCCTGGTGCCAGTGGGGCAAAACTGAGTTGCTGCAGTCTGCAGCTGATACGTCAACCAATCAGAAGCATCTGAAGAGCCCAGACTGAGGCCTAGTTACCTTCCATCTCCCATGCTGATGCCACTGAGGGAGCACCTCGTACCACTAGTCGAGTAGGTCAAGAAAAGCACTATAGGCTCACACCAGGTGCTAATTAGTAGGCATTTACATAAACCAATAAAATAATAAACTAGTTTGAAATCTGTGTGTGCTGAGCCTCCCTGTAGTAGCTGCAATATCAGGTGACATGACTATCAATGTTGGTCTTTGGGTAGATGTAGTGCAGATGGAGGGTGGAAGGACTGGAAGAGATATTGGACATGATTGTTAATGCAGGGCAGGAAGGGATTGTCCAGCTGAAGTTCTCTTCATTGAGCTGCTGCTGCAGGCAATGTGGTGAGTCCTCCTATGTCATCGCCATTCTCGACATTGTTACACTCATAATAAAGTGATACAACTGAGTACTGTATGCAATGAGTAAGTGTGACCTTAGCTCCTTTAATTAACTCCAGAGTGTTGATACAGCATGGGAGGTCTGCTTATATACAGTATTCCCAAGGGATGCTGGGATCCCTTGGGATTCCAACAGGTAGGCCCTCTAGTGCTGGTATAATACAGGCTGCCAAGGGTTACATACATAACATCACTCTCTCCCAAAGTCAATAGTACACTTATTTACAGGATGAGATGATCTGGGGCTTTTTGCTCCCTTGTCGATCGTCTCGGTACAAATACAGGTGTGGGTGAGTTGGTTGGTTCTTCACTGGGCTGCTGGGCAGCTGGCCTTGCTGGGCTGCTGGAGAAGGTGAATTCAGCTTCATGGTCAACCGTGATGTCGGTTGCCATTTGTGTGTGTGCTGAAGGGTCGAAGTTGGTGGTGTCCTCTTCGGGTTGCTCGTGGCTGTTTGTGAATTTGGTTTGGTCCAAATGCTTTTTGCATGTTAGTCCATTGACTAGTTTGACCTGAAACACCCTACTCCCTTCTTTGGCTATGACTGTGCCAGCAAGCCATTTGGGACCATGTCCATAGTTGAGTACAAATACAGGGTCATTGACTTCAATATCGCGTGAAAAGTTTGCGCAATCATGGTATATGCTTTGTTGATGCCGCCTGCCCTCGCATGATCATGGAGGTCAGGGTGGACAAGAGAGAGCCTTGTTTTGAGCGCCTTTTTCATCAGCAGCTCGGCTGGGGTAACCCCGGTGAGCGAGTGGGGTCTGGTGCAGTAGCTGAGCAGGACTCGGGACAGGCAGGTCTGCAGGGAGCCTTCCGACACACGTTTCAAGCTTTGCTTGATGGTTTGGACTGCCCGTTCTGCCTGGCCGTTGGATGTGGGCTTGAATGGGGCAGATGTGATGTGCTTGATCCCATTGTGGGTCATGAATTCCTTGAATTCGGCACTGGTGAAACACGGCCCATTGTCGCTGACAAGGACATCAGGCAGGCCGTGCGTGGCAAACATGGCTCATAGGCTTTCGATGGTGGCATTGGACATGCGTACAGACATTATTACACATTCAATCATTTTGAATAAGCATCCACAACAACCAAGAACATTTTGCCTAGGAATGGGCCCACAAAGTCAACGTGGATCCTAGACCACGGTTTGGAGGGCCATGACCACAAACTTAGCGGTGCCTCTCTGGGTGTGTTGCTCAGTTGAGAGCAAGTATTGCATTGGCGCACGCATGACTCTAAGTCTGAATCGATGCCGGGCCACCACACATGGGATCTGGCTATAGCTTTCATCATTACTATGCCTGGGTGGGTACTGTGTAGGTCGCGTATGAACGTTTCCCTGCCTTTCTTAGGCAAAACCACACGATTACCCCACAAAAGGCAGTCCGCCTGTATGGACATTTTGTCTTTGCGCCACTGGAACGGCTTGATCTCTTCATGCATCTCCGCTGGGACGCTGGACCAGCTCCCATGGAGGACACAGTTTTTTTACCAGGGACAGTAAAGGATCCTGGCTGGTCCAGGTCCTGATCTGGCGGGCCGTAACGGGTGACTTTTCGTTTTCGAATGCATCCATCACCAAGAGCAAGTCTGCAGGCTGTGCCATTTCCACCCCAGTAGTGGGCAATGGTAGCTGACTGAGAGCATCAGCGCAGTTCTCTGTGCCTGGTCTGTGGTGGATTACATAGTTGTATGCAGACAGTGTGAGTGCCCATCTTTGGATGCGGGTAGTGGCATTGGTATTAATATCTTTGCTCTCTGAGAATAGCGATATGAGCGGCTTAGGTTCAGTTTCTAGCTCAAACTTGATACCAAACAGACACTGGTGCATTTTCTTTACCCCGTAAATGCACACCAGAGCTTCTTTTTCAATCATGCTGTAGGCCCTTTCGGCCTTGAACAAACTCCTGGACACATAGGCGACCGGTTGCAATGTCCCAGATTCGTTAGCCTGTTGTAACACACACCCGACCCCGTAAGACGACGCATCGCAAGCTAGCACTAATCGTTTACATTGGTTATACAGAACAAGCAGTTTGTTGGAACATAACAGATTTCTAGCTTTCTCAAAACCAGCCTCTTGTGACTTCCCCCATACCCAGCTGTCTCTCTTGCGTAGCAGCACATGTAGAGGTTCTAGCAAGGTGCTTAACCTGGGTAGGAAATTACCAAAATAGTTGAGGAGTCCCAGGAACGACTGCAACTCCGTCACGTTCTGTGGTCTCGGTGCGTTCTTGATGGCCTCCGTCTTGGCGTCAGTGTGTCTGATGCCATCAGCCGCGATTCTTCTTCCTAAGAACTCGACCTCTGGTACCAGGAAAACACACTTCGAGCGTTTCAACCTGAGTCCCACATGATCTAGCCGACTTAGAACCTCTTCCAGGTTCTGCAAGCGTTCGATGGTGTCCCGACCTGGGACCAGTATGTCGTCCTGGAAGACCACAGTGCATGGAACCGACTTTAGCAGGCTCTCCATGTTCCATTGGATTGCTGTGGCCGAACGAATCCCAAAAGGGCATCTATTGTAGATGAACAGACCTTTGTGCATGTTGATGCAGGTGAGGCCTTTCGAAGGTTCCTCCAGCTCCTGCATCATGTAGGCCGAGGTCAGGTCCAACTTGGTGAATGTCTTTCCTCCAGCCAGGGTCGCAAATAGGTCATCTGCCTTGGGTAGCGGATACTGGTCCTGCAGCGAAAAACAGTTAATCGTTACTTTATAGTCCACACAAATTCTGACCGTGCCGTCGCCTTTGAGAACCGGAAGAATCGGACTGGTCCACTCATTGAACTCCACTGGCGCGATGATGCCTTCTCACTGCAGCCTGTCCAGCTCGATCTCCACTTTCTCTTGCATCATATATGGCACCGCCTGTGCCTTGTGGTGGATGGGCCGTGTACCGGGAACCAAGTGGACCTGCACCTTCGCTCCCGAGAAACTTCAAATGCCTGGCTCAAACAACGACGGGAACCTGCTCAGAACCTGGACACATGAGGCATCGTTGACGGACGAAAGCGTTCGGATGTCATCCCAGTTCCAGCGGATTTTTCCCAGCCAGCTTCTGCCGAACAGTGTGGGGCCATTTCCTGGCACAATCTATAGTGGGAGTTCATGCACTGCTGCATCATAGGAGACTTTTACTTCTGCGCTGCCAATAACAGGGATCAGCTCTTTGGTGTAAGTTCTTAGCTTGGTGTGAATGGGGCTAAGCTTAGGCCTGTGTGCCTTGTTGCACCACAGCCTGTCGAAGGCCTTTTTGCTCATGATAGTCTGACTCGCATCTTTGTCCAGTTCCATGGATACTGGAATTCCGTTCAGTTCAACGATTAACATGATCGGTGGACATTTCGTGGTGAAGGTGTGTACCCTGTACACGTCTGCCTCCTCGGTTTGAGTCTCTAGTTCAGCCTAATCCACCATGGATCGATCGTCCTCTGCAATGTGGTGGTTTGCAGGGTTTGCAGCTCATCTGCACATTCGCTGGATGTGTCCCATTGTTCAACAGCCTTTACGCGCATAGTGGGCTTGATGATCACCTTCACAACGCCAACAAGGTGTTAACTGCCTTGCATTAACGATTGATGGCAGACTCTTGGTTATCTGAGGTCGTGCAGCTGCCGGCGTGTACATTCTGCCATATGCATTCCTGCCTGAAAACGACGTTAATTTGTGTTCATTACTTGCTGAAACCTCTTTATGCTGCGAAATTTGTTTGGTTTTATCGCTGGTGGACATAAATGCCTGGGCTATGATTAGGGTTTTGCTCAGATTTGGTGTTACAACAGTCAATAGTTTGTGAGGATAACCTCATGGCCAATGCCAAGCACAAAAAAGTCTCAGCATTTGCTCAAGGAATCCATCGAATTCGCAAAGTCCTGCAAGGTGCCTTAGTTCGGCGACGTAGCTCGCCACTTCCTGGGCTTCAGACTGTTGACATGTGTAGAACCGATACCTTGCCATCAAAATGCTTTCCTTCGGATTTAGGTGCTCCCGGACTAGCGTATACAGTTCTTCATAGGATTTGGTTGTTGGTTTCACCAGAGCAAGAAGATTCTTCATGAGGTCATAGGTTGTTGCCCCACAGAGAGTGAGGAGGATCGCCCTTCCTTTGGCATCGTCCCTTTCCAGCTCATTGGCCACAAAGCATTGGTTGAGTCACTCCACGAAGGCCTCCCAATCATCCCCTTCTGAGAATTTCTCCAGGATACCAACAGTTCTTTGCATTTTCACGTGGTTGTTCGTTATCTCGTTGCCAATTGTTATGCTCATAATAAAGTGATACAACTGAGTACTGTATGCAATGAGTGTGACCTAAACTCCAGAGTGTTGGTACAGCATGGGAGGCCTGCTTATATACAGTGCTCCCAAGGGATGCTGGGATCCCTTAGGACTCCAACAGGTAGGCCCTCTAGTGGTGGTATGATACAGGTTGCCAAGGGTTACATACATAACAGACATCATCAGTGTTGTCTCCCTCACCTTACTCCTCCATTTGTTCCCATTGTAGAGCAGAGCGTACAACAAACCACTATTGTACAGGATGCTCCTTGTGCACTGTTTCAGAATTTTAATATGGAGACCTATGCAGGCAGTAGAGTCATTGCTTGAGGACTGCTTGCTGAGGGCTCGAAGTTGACTTATGGATCTGATTTCAATGCTGAGAGCAGTCCCATGTGCATAGGAAAGCACACCCCCAAACTGCCAGCCTCTCACTTTCTGCACAGGGCCAAACAGTGAGGGGAATGAAGGATTGGAACATTATAAAGGCATCAAGTGGACATAGAACTACACGATGTGCTGCTGGTCACCACATACATTAATAGTTCAAAAGGAAGTCGGTTCACTTCAAAGAGCCCACAGGGAGATGCAAGTGTCATCAAATAGCTCTAGACTTGTGGGAGATGTACAAACCCCAGAGCCATATCCTGCTATACATGGGGAAGGTGGTGAAAGAGTTTGCTTTAGCAAATAAGGCATTGGTCACCTGCTTAATGGAAGCAGGAACTGCAGACCAATTAGCGTTGCTGCTGGCAGTGTCAGTTGTGGCCCAACTCTTCCCTCTGATTCAGAAGGTTGTAGGTTCAAGTCCCACTCCAAAGTCTTGAGCATAATAATCTAGGCTGACACTGCAGTGCTGTGCTGAGGGAGTTCTGCACTGCCGGATGTGCCTGCGAGTTCGGGAGGCCAGCGGCAGTCAGGAGGAGGCGTCGGAGAGGCCTATAAAAGACCCGCGAGTTTGGAAGGCCAGCGGCAGGCGGGAGGAGGCATCGGAGAGGCCAACTGGTGCAGGGGCAGGGGCAGAAGGTAAACAAAGAAGTAGAAAGAAATCGAAAGGTGATGTCACAGCCAAGGGGGTAAGTGATTGGCTGGTGATTGGTGAGTAATTTTTCTTTTTCTTTTCCTTTATCAGTAGGTAACCTTTATCATTGTTGTTGCCAAATGAAGTTAATCTAAGGGTTAAGTCATGGCAGCAGAGCTCGGACATGTGTCATGCTCCTGTGCTATGTGGGAACTCAGGGACGCTTCCAGTGTCCCTGACGACTACATGTGTGGGAAGTGTATGCTGCTGCAGCTCCAGACAGACCGCATTGCAGCACTGGAGTTGTGGGTGGATTCACTCTGGAGCATCCGCGATGCTGAGGATGCAGTGAATAGCACGTTTAGTGAGTTGGTCTTACCACAGGTAAAGGGTACACAGCCAGATAGGGAATGGGTGACCAACAGTAAAAGCAGTGGAAGAAAGGTAGTGCAGAGGTCTCCTGCGGTCATCCCCCTCCAAAACAGATACACTGCTTTGGGTATTGTTGAGGGGGATGACTCATCAGGGGAGGGCAGCAGCAGCCAAGTTCATGGCACCGTGGCCTGGAAAAAGAGTGGGAGAGCTATAGTGGTAGGGGATTCTATTGTAAGGGGAATAGATGGACATTTTTGCGGCCGCAATCGAGACTCCAGGATGGCATGTTACCTCCCTGGTGCAAGGGTCTCGGCACGGTTGCAAGACATTTTGGAGGGGGAGGGTGAACAGCCAGTTGTCGCGGTGCATATAGGTACCAACAATATAGGTAAAAAATGGGATGAGGTCCTACAAGCTGAATTTAGGGAACTAGGAGTTCAATTAAAAAGTAGGACCTCAAAGGTAGTAATCTCAGGATTACTACCAGTGCCACGTGCTAGTCAGAGTAGGAATTTCAGGATAGCTCAGATGAATATGTGGCTTGAGGAGTGGTGCAGAAGGGAGAGATTCAAATTCCTGGGACATTGGAACCGGTTCTGGGAGAGGTGGGACCAGTACAAACTGGACAATCTGCGCCTGGGCAGGACCGGAACCAATGTTCTAGGGGGAGTGTTTGCTAGCGCTAGTGGGAAGGAGTGAAACTAATATGGCAGGGGGATGGGAACCTATGCAGGGAGACAGAAGGAAGTAGAATGGAGGCAGAAGCAAAAGATAGAAAGAAGAAAAGTAAAAGTGGAGGGCAGACAAACCCAAGGCAAAAATCAAGAAGGGCCATATTACAGCAAAATCCTAAAGGGGCAAAGTGTGTTAAAAAGACAAGCCTGAAGACTTTGTGCCTCAATACGAGGATTATTCATAATAAGGTGGACAAATTAACTGCACACGCAGCAATTAATGAATATGATATAATTGGCATCACGGAGACATGACTCCAGGGTGACCAAGGCTGGGAACTCAACATCCAGGGGTATTCAACATTCAGGAAGGTTAGACAGAAAGGAAAAGGAGGTGGGGTAGCGATGCTGGTTAAAGGAAATTAATGCAATAGTAAGGAAGGACATTAGCTTGGATGATGTGGAATCTGTATGGGTGGAGCTGCGAAATACCAAAGGGCAGAAAACACTAGTGGGAGTTGTGTACAGACCACCAAACAGTAGTAGTGAGGTTGGGGGCAGCATCAAACAAGAAATTAGGGATTCGTGCAATAATGGTACAGCAGTTATCATTGGCGACTTTAATCTGCATATAGATTGGGCTAACTAAACTGGTAGCAATATGGTGGAGGAGGATTAGGTGGAGTGCATTAGGGATGGTTTTCTGGACCAATATGTCGAGGAACCCAATAGAGGGCTGGCCATCCTAGACCGGGTGATGTGTAATGAGAAGGGACTAATTAGCTATCTTGTTGTGCGAGGCCCCTTCGGGAAGAGTGACCATAATATGGTTGAATTCTTTGTTAAGATGGAGAGTGACCCAGTTAATTCAGAGACTAGGGACCTGAACTTAAGGAAAGGTAACTTCGATGGTATGAGACGTGAATAGACTGGCAAATGATACTTAAAGGGTTGACAGTGGATAGGCAATGGCAAACATTTAAAGATCACATGGATGAACTTCAACAATTGTACATCTCTGTCTGGAGTAAAAATAAAACAGAGAAGGTGGCTCAACCGTGGCTAACAAGTAAAATTAAGGATAGCGTTAAATCCCAGGAAGAGGCATATAAATTGGCCAGAAAAAGCAGCAAACCTGAGGAACTGAAGGAAATCCTTATTTGGCGGGAAATTGTGTTAGGGAAATTGATGGCACTGTCGGCCGATAAATCCTTGGGGCCTGATAGTCTGTGTTGGGGGAAAACCCCGAGGTAGAAATAAATCTACTCCGAGGCTACATTAGAGAGTTGAAAACATACACAGTTTATTAATACAAGGTACCAGGGGAGTTGTATGTAGGTCCCTCAACCAGGCAACAACTCAAGTTGGGGTTACAAAAAATGAGTATTTAAAGTCGTAAACCGCAAAGGTCACATGTCACTGCTTCTACATCTGGCATTGCAAAAGTGTCTACACAACGAGTTTATTTTCGTCTTTGTCCGGCTTACTGCCTTATCTTCAGCCAGCATCTGGTGTGGTTGGTTTCTTTCTTGCTCAGCGTCTTGTGACCTTTTCGCAATTGCTTATCTCATCCTGTCACACAGTACATTTTCTAAAGCACAGCAATTTCGCACTAACGCTATTAACCCTTCAATCCCTCATTTGGCCGAAATTTTTCATATACATAATTCTAGGCCAACGTATACCTGGTCTTCATGCAGAAATTGGTGATGTGATGTGCCGGTTCCTGAGCCCCGGGGTCTCCACTCCGGGGTCCAGGTTCCCATCTCCTGTCGCACCTCATTCTGCTGCTTGTAAAACCTCATCATATAGGTGTTTTGGGAGTGTGTACGCCACCTTCTGAGACATCACTAGGTTCTTGTAGTTTGAGGGTGGTTGGGTTACAGGTCTGCTCGATAGTAAAGATGACAGTGCTTTGCTTATACAACATTTAAGTAACATAAATATGCAATACAGCATTATTACCACCACCACAAAGGTAACCAAACCTTGGATTAGTGATGTTCCCATAGATCCTAACCCCCCTGAGAACCAGTCCCACAACGTGGAGGCTGGTGGTTGCTTAAGCTTTTTAACCTCTTCTTGGATATGCTCTGCCAGATTGGTAATTTCTCCTGAGCTATCCGGGATGTATGTACAACATTCGGGCCCGATGAGGGCACAGGTTCCCCTTTCTCTGCCAACACATGGTCAAGGGCCATCCGATTTTGCAGAGCCACTGTGCGGAGGGCTACCATCTCTGCATTAACCTTAACTAGGGCTTCAGCTGTATCGTTGGCCACCTGTTCCAGGACGGAAGCCACGTTAATGGATTCCCTTGCCAATTTACCCGCTCCATACCAGAGAAACGCAATGGCCCAGAATCTTTCAGTCTCCGTGATGGCTCGTCTGGCTCTCCGGTGAAGGTCCTTCAGAAAACCCAGGTGATACATGTAGGGTACGATATAAGCCAGATAACAAGAACCCGTCCATTCTCGGGCAACCAGGGGTAGGCCCTGTGACTACACACAAAAGGAGTCCCGTTGTAGGACGTGTACTTATTATGGTGCTGCCATCTGCCATCTGCCATCTGCCATCTCTGCATGTGGATCCTGTTCTAACTCCAAACATCCAGCTGGCCGTCTCATTATCACTAAATGGGATTGATTGTAGGGGGATTCCTTCCTCAGAGTCTATGGGGACATGGGCACAGACCCAACAGCTGGCAACATTGGCTTTCTTGGCATAAGTTATGACATATACAAAAAGGTGTTCACATACAACTCTCTCTTGGTCCGTGGGGGTACTCTGGCCCAAGTCCTCCCTGGACTACATATTACAATTACACAAAAAAGCAAACTGCACATAATATCGCATAACACATTCATCTTGCATCGTCTTTATTTCTTCCAGCGTTTTCTACTGATGCGTCCGCCTTCAGTTTCCTAGAATGTGTATAAAGGCAGGGTTATTTGTTTTGTTCGCTTGTGCTGGGGTCGTTGAATTCATATTCTTTGAGCGGAGACCAATGTTTCCATCGGCCAACCCCACCCATATCCATGCAGGCGCACGTATCTCAGCTAATTAGGACTTCAAATGGGCCAGACCAACGGGGAGCAAACCATTACCTTTGCGCTTACCTGCGGGACCTCCCCCTGGTCCTCCAATTCGTTCTGTTTGTCCCTGCCTGTTTGCCGTTCCCTCACTTCCTTCCTCAATTCCTTAAGTTGCTTACTCAGTTCCAAGACGTACTTTCTAATCCGATCCCTCAGGGGTCCTACGTCGGATTATCCAGTTATGATTCCTTCTGGCAGGCGCATCGCCCTGCCTGTCATCAACTCATTTGGAGTTAATCCTGTCACTCAGTTAGGAATTGTCCTTTGTCTCATCAAGATTCTTGGCAGTAAATCCGCCCAAGCTTGTCCCGTCTCTTGGATGGCCTTTGCTAGGGCTGTTTTAAGTGTTCTGTTCATACGTTCTACCATCCCAGAGCTCTGCGGGTGGTAGCGGGTATGAAACTTCTGTCTAATACCCAACATAGCACACACCTCCTTCATTATTTGTCCGGTTAAATGGGTTCCCTGGTCGGAATCGACTTGGATAGGGACGCCCTAACGTGGGATTACTTTCTCTGCCAATATTCGGGCCACCATGATTGCGGTGCAGTTTCGCGTGGCAAACACTTCTACCCACCGCGTAAACTGATCTATTATTACTAGATAGTATTTCTTGCCCCTTGAGGATGTTAAGGTCCCGTGAAGTCTATCTCACTCCCACGACCGCCTTGGTCATGGTTGGTGAGCCATTCTAACCTTAACGGCCTTTCCTGGGTTGTGCTGGGCACAGGTGACACATTGCTGACAGTACGTAGCTACGTCCCGTCCCATTCCTGGCCACCACCAATCCCCAGTTATGTTTGTTATCATGACCTTCCGTCCGACATGACTGATGCCATGGTGTAGTTCAATGAGCATTTGTCTAATACAAGCTAGGGCTATCACCTTCCCATCTTTCCTCCATACGAAGTCGTCACCCTGGCTCCCTCCTTTTGCGCCCTAATCTTTCTTTTCTTCATCACTTAGGTTGGCATATAATCTCACAATGTCTATATTTTCCCTGGTAATGATATTACATACAACTTCTTCCTGCACTTCTAAGGATATACTTGCTTCCTGTGCCGCTTTATCCGCTGCTTCATTGCCCCATTGGACATTGTTTACTACTTTCTGGTGAGCCCTAACCTTGATCACTGCTGCCTCTGCGGGTTTACTGGCGGCGTTTAATAGTAGTCTGATTCAGCCCTCATGTTTGATAGCCTCCCCGCCCGAAGTGATGAACCCTTTCCTAGCCCAGGCAGTCATGTAGTCATGGACTACCCCGAAGGCATAGCGGCTATCCGTATATATATTTACCCACTGGCCTTCGGTCAGTTGGAGGGCTTCAGTCAGGGCAGTGAGTTCAGCTACTTGGGCCGACAGTCCTCCGTCTAACCTTCCCTTTCGGACAGTGTTTAGCGCTTCATCTACCACCGCTCATCCCGTATGCGGGGTCCCCTGAATATATTTCCGGGACCCATCCACATACAGGATCAGCTCGGGGTTTTCAAGGGAAATCTCACTTATGTGTCCCGGTGAGTCTTCCCATTCCTGTGCCTGGCAGTCATGAGGCTCACCCACGGATCAGAGGCCCTTTGCCGGGTTCTCCCCCGTGTCTTGTACAATTTTTACAGACCCATCTAAGGGAAGTAATACTGCTTCCCATTTGGCCCGGCGGATGTTGGACATGGAGCGCAATTTTCTGGTGTTGAGCATTTCCACCAAGGTATGTTTGGCATGTAGTATAACCTCCCCTGTCATTACTACTGGCTCACTAACTTTCACCTCCCATGTTGCGCAGTCCAAGGCATCTTGACAGACCTCCTGCCACGGGCGACTGTTGGGTGGAATAGTAAGCTACTGGGCGGGCTCGGTCTCCATGCATTTGAGTAACTACTGCTCCATAAAACCCACCCCGTTTTCACAATGAATGTGAAATGGTGCGTTCATATTTGGCAGTCCTAGGCCTGGTGCTGACATCAGGGCTTCCTTTATCTGGCTGTATGCTGTTTCTTGTTCCAGGCCCCACTCCACACTTTCTAGTGCTGGTTTTCCTCCCTTAACTAGTCTCTGTATGGGTTCTGCGATTGCCGCGAATTTGGCTATAAAGTTCTTACAGTAGTTAAAGAGTTCTAATAAGTTACGCATTCCTCAGACCGTTTTCGGTTGGGGCATAATGCGAATTGCTTCCTTTCTGTCGTGGGGCATTGATTTTGTCCCCTGCGACAGTTGGTGTCCCAAGTACTGTACCTCCTTCAATCCGATCTGAGCTTTCTTGGAGTTTACCTTAAATCCCGCTTTCTTTAAGGCTTCTAGGGTTTCTATTAGAGCCTCCATATGTCCTCTCTCATCCTCTGAGGCAATCAACAGATTGGAGGATGGTACTTCGGTAGGGGGCTAAATCTACGGTTTCCAAGGCTCGACTTATAATTCGGTGAAATATGGCCGGACTGTTGTGAAAACCCTGGGGCACTCGTGTACAAGTGTACTGCCTATCCCCGACCGTGAATGCGAATTTATCTTGGGACTCCTGGGCTAATGGTATGGACCAAAATCCATTAGCTATATCTAAGACAGTGAATATTATATGTTCTGGTTTCAGTCCATTAAATATGGTCGCTGGGCTTGCTACGATGGGGTGCTGGCGGGAAGTTACTTTATTTAACGCCTTATAGTCTATGGTCAATCGATATGACCCATCTTTACGGTTTCTTTACGGGCCAGGTTGACGGCACAAATCATTACAAATGGGTATGATTTGGTGCCCATTACAGAAACATGGTTGCAGGGTGGCCAAGACTGGGAATTAAACATACAGGGGTATCTGACAATTCGGAAGGATAGACAAGAAGGGAAAGGAGGTGGGGTAGCTCTGTTAATAAAGGATGATATCAGGGCAGTTGTGAGATGATATTGGCTCTAATGAACAAAATGTTGAATCATTGTGGGTGGAGATTAGAGATAGTAAGGGGAAAAAGTCACTGGTGGGCGTAGTTGAAATACCCCAAATAATAACTTCACGGTGGGGCGGACAATAATCAAGAGAATAATAGAGGCATGTGAAAAAGGAACGGCAGTAATCATGGGGGATTTTAACCTACATCTCGATTGGTCAAATCAAATCGCACGGGATAGCCTGGAGGAGAAATTCATAGAATGCATACGAGATTGTTTCTTAGAACAGTATGTTACAGAACCTACAAGGGAGCAAGCTATCTTAGATCTGGTCCTGTGTAATGAGTCAGGAATAATAAACGATCTCCTAGTAAAAGATCCTCTCGGAATGAGTGATCACAGTATGGTTGAATTTGTAATACAGATCGAGGTTGAGGAAGTAGTGTCTCAAATGAGCATACTATGCTTAAACAAAGGGACTACAGTGGGATGAGGGCAGAGTTTGCTAAAGGAGACTGGGAACACAGACTAAACGGTGGCACAATTTAGGAACAGTGGAGGACTTTTAAGGAGCTCTTTCATAGTGCTCAACAAAAATATATTCCAGTGAAAAAGGGCAGTAAGAGAAGGGATAACCAGCTGTGGATAACCAAGGAAATAAAGGAGAGTATCAAATTAAAAACCAATGCGTATAAGGTGGCCAAGGTTAGTGGGAAACTAGAAGATTGGGAAAATTTAAACGACAGCAAAGAATGACTAAGAAAGCAATAAAGAAAGGAAAGGAAAGATAAATTACGAAAGTAAACTTGCGCAAAACATAAAAACAGATAGTAAAAGCTTTTACCGATATATAAAACGGAAAAGAGTGACTAAAGTAAATGTTGGTCCCTTAGAAGATGAGAAGGGGGATTTAATAATGGGAAATGTGGAAATGGCTGAGACCTTAAACAATTATTTTGTTTCGGTCTCACCCAAAAACCATGCCAAAAATTGCTGGTCACGGGAATGTGGGAAGGGAGCACCTTGAGACAATCACTATCACTAGGGGGGTAGTGCTGGACAGGCTAATGGACCTCAAGGTAGACACGTCCCCTGGTCCTGATATAATATCCTGGGATGCATTACAAGAGATGGCGGAAGTTATTGCAGATGCATTCGTTATAATCTACCAAAGTTCTCTGGACTCTGGGGAGCAGATTGGAAAGCAGCTAATGTAACGCCTCTGTTTAAAAAAGGGGGCAGACAAAAGGCAGTTAACTATAGGCTGGTTAGTTTAACAGCTGTGGTGGGGAAAATGCTTGAAGCTATCATTAAGGAAGAAATAGCGGGACATCTAGATAGGAATAGTGCAATCAAGCAGACGCAACATGGATTCATGAAGGGGAAATCATGTTTAACTAATTTGCTGGAATTTTTTGAGGATGTAACAAGCATGGTGGATAGAGGTGTACCGATGGATGTAGTGTATTTAGATTTCCAAAAGGCATTCGATAAGGTGCCACACAAAAGGTTACGGCAGACAATAAAGGTACACGGAGTCAAGGAAATGTATTAGCATGGATCGAGAATTGGCTGGCAAACAGAAAGCAGAGAGTCGGGGTAAATGGGTCCTTTTCGGGTTGGAAATTGGAGATTAGTGGTGTGCCACAGGGATCGGTGCTGGGACCACAACTGTTTACAATATACATAGATGACCTGGAAGAGGGGACAGAGTGTAGTGTAACAAAATTTGCAGATGACACAAAGATTAGTGGGAAAGCGGGTTGTGTAGAGGACACAGAAAGGCTGCAAAGAGATTTAGATAGATTGAGCGAATGGGCTAAGGTTTGGCAGATGGAATACAATGTCGGAAAATGTGAGGTCATCCACCTTGGAAAAAAAAAAACTGTAAAAGGGAATATTATTTGAATGAGGAGAAATTACAACATGCTGCGGTACAGAGGGACCTGGGGGTCCTTGTGCATTAATCCCAAAAAGTTAGTTTGCAGGTGCAGCAGGTAATCAGGAAGGTGAGTGGAATGTCGGCCTTCATTGCGAGAGGGATGGAGTACAAAAGCAGGGAGGTCCTGCTGCAACTATACAGGGTATTGGTGAGGCCGCACCAGGAGTATTGCATGCAGTTTTGGTCACCTTACTTAAGGAAGGATATACTAGCTTTGGAGCGGGTACAGAGACGATTCACTAGGCTGATTCTGGAGATGAGGGGGTTACCTTATGATGATAGATTGAGTAGACTGGGTCTTTACTCATTGGAGTTCAGAAGAATGAGGGGTGATCTTATAGAAACATTTAAAATAATGAAAGGGATAAACAAGATCGAGGCAGAAAGGTTGTTTCCACTGGTCGGGGAGACTAGAACTAGGGGGGCACAGCCTCAAAATATGGGGGAGCCAATTTAAAACCGAGTTGAGAAGGAATTTCTTCTCCCAGAGGGTTGTGAATCTGTGGAATTCTCTGCCCAAGGAAGCAGTTGAGGCTAGCTCATTGAATGTATTCAAATCACAGATAGATAGATTTTTAACCAATAAGGGAATTAAGGGTTATGGGGAGCAGGCGGGTAAGTGGAGCTGAGTCCATGGCCATGATCTTGTTGAATGGCGGAGCAGGCTTGAGGGGCTAGATGGCCTACTCCTGTTACTAATTCTAATGTTCTTATGTTCTTATGTTCTTTTGTAGGTTGCCGAGCTCGTAGTGCTTTCGGCTTCCCAAAGTACACCGCTCCGCAAGAGGTCATTTGTTTTACGGCCTCTCGGGCTTCAGGTTTAATGGGGTATTGCTTATGAGGAGTGTGTTCGGGCCCAGGAATGACCACTGGCTTGGTCTTTACCAGCCCACAATCCTGCTTTGATTGAGCCCACACTTCCCTCATTCGTTCGCATAATGGGCCGTAGTCTCCTGCTGTATCCCAATCTCGGGTGAGAAGTTGCACACTTCCAACCTTTGCGTGATTGTGCAAATTAGTCCATTCCCCGTCGTGATTTTGCGTCCTCCCTTATTTCTCCAAACTATTCTCTTATTCTGTGAGTCTATTATTGCCCCTAACTGTTCCAGGAGGTCGATCCCCAAAATGGTCCCTTCTGCATTTGGGCACACATAAAATTGTGCCGGGATCAGAATACCGGCTATCTCCAATAGAATTACTTCACTCTGGTGGGCTTTGGTGACAAATCCTCCCACGCCAGTTATATGGAATACATGTTTAGTTGTGGGTAAGGGAATATCTGTCATAGATACCGATGCTCCAGCATCCACTAACATATCACACTGCCGGCCCTCTAACAGCGCTGGCCTTCAGTCTCGTCCCAAGTCCCTCAGCGCTGTGATTAGCTGCTGTCGGTTAATCTCCTCTACTCTAAGGCCTGACTGACTATTTCTTTTTTCCTTGGGCGCCCAACATTTATCAGTGGCATGTCCCTTTTTCCCGCAATTATCACATCGGACGGTTGGTCTTTTGGGGCTCCTATAGTCGACGGCAAAATGACCCATCTTACCACAGTTGTACCATTCCCCTCGGCCCGCACTCTTACTACTCTTAGCCACGGCCACTTGTTTTATTCCCCCAGAGTTAATGTGGCATGCCCACTGGACAGCTTGGTCACAGGTGTCCGCGACTACCACCCCCATTTTTAAGATCTTTTGATGGTCGGCCGAAAGGCCGTCCTTAAATATTTTCACGAAGACTGGGTCATCTGTGTTCGGGGCCGCCTGTCCCGAGGATTCTTGGTATTGAAACCATAACCTCTATCCGTAGTCATTGGCGTTTTCTCCCTTTTTCTGGCGGGTCTGCATTGTCAATCCCCAATTTGGAGTGGATGCTCCCATTAAGGCCTGTACAGCCTGGATGAACCCTGTTCTGGCAGCATCCCGTTGTGCCCTTGTGGCACCCATGGCAGGTATCCATGTGCCGTCACTGTGAGGGGGTGCTAGCCCTGTCCACTGGTCCTTTGGACACTTAGCCCGAACTATTTGGTGGACATCTCGCTCATGCATATCGTGGGTCTCATACAATTCTTCTAACTTTTGCCAAAATTCTACATTTCTCTTCCGTGACTCCCCAAATCCTGATTCATCATTTGTTTTTCTGTGGGGGTGAAAGTGTAGTATTGATATTGGGGGTTCCCTCCCTGTGCGCCCTGGGTTACTCTAAGAGGGGCTGCCCTTTCTGTATTTACTGAATTTGACTCTTCCATCTCGGTCTCATCAAAGGGAGGAGCCGAGGCCGCTACTGCGGCAACATAAGTCGGAGGGAGGTCATAATCTCATCCCCCCCTCTTGCTGGTTTGTTCATACCGCTCTCTCCATTTCTTATTCTCGGCTTCTGTCTCCTTAGTTTTCTCTACTAATTGTTTGGTTTTACTTTGTAACACACATAACTGATATACTAAAAGTACTCAGCTTTCTTTGCCTTTTTCTGTTTCTGTTTCTCCCACCAATTCTTTTGCTCCTTGGGGATAGCCGAGGGACCCCACTCATCTTTAATCATTTTATCTATTAAGCCCTTCTGGTCGTCTGCATAGAACCAAGAGACCTTCCCGCCCCCATTCAAGGTCTCCCCCCCCCGACGCCATTATGTGATCTGACCTTCCCTTGCTTCCTCTGCGAATGAGTCTCTTCACGTGGGCCTTCTTCTACTCTGTCACTTATTTATTGCGATGGGATTATCCCTCCACTCACTCACCAGTTCATGCATATCACACAGTTACTCACAGGCTTCCGCCATCACTTTGTCCTCCTGGTGTTCCCTTCAACCTTAATCCTTGGCCATCATGTGGGGCATTTGCCCTCTTAATTCCAGCTCAAGTTAGGTGATTGAGATAGTTTGTGACAATTGAAGTGACGGGGACACGCGTTTCTCTTACACACCACTTATCTTACTTATATTCTAACTTATCTTAATTTCTACTCACTGTGTCTGTTATCAAACTTCCCCGAGTCTCACTTGTCCATTGGGTGTCCGGCAGTCTCACCCCTGCCGGTTCGATGTGAAATCCGACCTTATCCCCGTACATTCGAGTCTCGGTCAGGAGGGCTTACCAGTACATTCTGCTCGCAGCGCCAAAACTGTTGGGGGAAAACCCCAAGGTAGAAATAAATCTACTCCGAGACTACGTTCAAGAGTTGAAAACACAGAGAGTTTATTAATACAAGGTACCAGGGGAGTTGTATGTAGGTCCCTCAACCAGGCAACAACTCAAGTTGGGGTTACAAAAAATAAGTATTTAAAGTCGTAAACCGCAAAGGTCACATGACACTGCTTCTAGCATTGCAAAAGTGTCTACACAATGATTTTTTTTTTTTCGTCTTTGTCCGGCTTACTTCCTTATCTTCGGCCAGCGTCTGGTGTGGTTGGTTTCTTTCTTGCGAAAAGATCACAAGACGCTGAGCAATTGCTTATCTCATCCTGTCATACAGTACATTTTCTAAAGCACAGCAATTTTGCACTAACGCTATCAACCATTCAGAGTACTTAAGGAAGTAGCTCTAGAAATAGTGGATGCATTGGTGATCATTTTCCAACAGTGTATCGACTCAGGATCAGTTCCTATGGACTGGAGGGTAGCTAATGTAACACCCCTTTTTTTAAAAAAGAGAGAGAAAATGGGTAATTATAGACCGGTTAGCCTGACATCACTAGTGGAGAAAATATTGGAATCAATTATTAATTATGAAATATCAGTGCATTTGGAAAGCAGTGACAGGATCGGTCCAAGTCAGCATGGATTTATGAAAGGGAAATCATGCTTGACAAATCTTTTAGGTACATCCTCAAAAATTTCTAGTAGAGTGGACAAGGGAGAACCAGTGGATGTGGTGTATTTGGACTTTCATAAGGGCTTTTGACAAGGTCCCATACAAGAGATTGGTGTGCAAAATTAAAGCACATGGTATTGGGGGTAATGTACTGATGTGGATCGAGAACTGGTTGGCAGACAGGAAGCAGAGAGTTGGGTTAAATGGGTTCTTTCCAGAATGGCAGGCAGTGACTAAAGGGGTGCCGCAGGGCTCAGTGCTGGGACCCCAGCTATTTACAATATATATTAATGATTTGGATGAAGGAATTGAGTGTAATATCTCCAAGTTTGCAGGTGACACTAAGCTGGGTGGCGGTGCGAGCTGTGAGGAGGACACTAAGAGGCTGCAGGGTGACTTGGGCAGATTAGGTGAGTGGGCAAATGAGTGGCAGATGCAATATAATGTGGATAAATGTGAGGTTATCCACTTTGGGTGCAAAAACACGAAGGCAGAATATTATCTAAATGGTGGCAGATTAGGAAAAGAGGAGTGGAACGAGACCTGGGTGTCATGGTACATAAGTCATTGAAAGTTGGCAGGCAGGTACAGCAGGCGGTGAAGGCGGCAAATGGTCTGTTGGCCTTCATAGCTAGGGGATTTGAGTATAGGAGCAGGGAGGTCTTACTGCAGCTGTACAGGGCCTTGGTGAGGCATCACCTGGAATATTGTGTTCAGTTTTGGTCTCCTAATCTGAGGAAGGACATTCTTGCTATTGAGGGAGTGCAGTGAAGGTTCACCAGACTGATTCCCAGGATGGCAGGACTGACATATGAGGAGAGACTGGATCGACTGGGCCTGTAGTCACTGGAGTTTAGAAGGATGAGAGGGAATCTCATAGAAACATATAAAATTCTGATGGGACTGGACTGGTTCGATGCAGGAAGAATGTTCCCAATGTTGGGGAAGTCCAGAACCAGAGGACATAGTTTAAGGATAAGGGGTAAGCCATTTAGGACCGAGATGAAGAGAAACTTCTTCACTCAGAGTTGTTAACCTGTGGAATTCCCTACCGCAGAGTTTTTGATGCCAGTTCATTGGATATATTCAAGAGGGTGTTAGATATGGCCCTTACGGCTAAAGGGATCAAAGGGTATGGAGAGAAAGCAGGAAAGAGGTACTGAGGTGAATGATCAGCCATGATCTTATTGAATGGTGGTGCAGGCTCAAAGGGTACTCCTGCACCTATTTTCTATGTTTCTATGTCTTCAGATGAGACATTAAACTGAGGCTTTGTTTGTTCTCTCAGGTGGATGTAAAAGATCCCATGACATTATTCTGAAGAAGAGCAGGGGAGTTATCCCTGGTGTCCTGGCCAATACTTATCCCTCAATCAATATTAGAAAAACAGATGATCTGTTCATTATCACGTTGCTGTTTGTGGGAGCTTGCTGTGTGCAAGTTGGCTGCTGTGTTTCCCACATTACAACAGTGACTACACTCCAAAAATACTGTCCCCCGTTGCAGCCCAGAGGCAAAAGATGGTCACGGATAAAGTGACTGACTGTAACCAGCAATGGACTGTCAGCGAGTCGCAGGGCTTTTTTCAGGAAACAACACGATAAACCCCCCCGGAGAAGCACATTCTACTTCTGCTCAGAGAAGTGCAAGTACGCTATCCTGGGCCTGTAGGCTGTGTTAGGAGGGCAAGGATTCTTGCAAGCTCACCTCCTTCGAGCTGGGCTCCCTCCAGCCACAGCTCCACTTCCTTCCCTTCCTCCTCTTCCTCTAGCCAGAATGGAATTTCTACAAGGATGCCCATTTTGAATTACTCTGTGTTGCCACTGTCCCCGACAGATTTCAGATGGTGATCCAGTCACTACAATCACTTTGATTCGAATAACTTTTTTTTAAAACCCTATAAACTACCAGAAAAGTGTCTCCCAAACCTTTGCAGCATTTTAAATGAGAGCAGGTGATACGTGAAAATCAGGTCGTGGTCTTAACTGCGTCATCTGACCCCTATTCAATATTTTAATTAGGCTCCAACTGTTTCGGGCAGCAACATGGCCACCTAAATCAAGGCCCACCCAAGAATCAGAGGGGCTGACCTGCAGTGGTCAGTTGGCAGGATTTGGTTTGGGATTTTCACAGACGGAGCCTGTAGTGAGACAAATATCTGCCCTTTTATTTCACCAGATTGATGATTTATGTCAGGCAATATTTACCCATAGCCACTGAGAGAGCTGCTCTGATGTAATGGGAAAAATAGTACAGTGAAAAACCTGGAGTCCTTGCTCTTCCCTGACATCCGCCTTCTAATATCTGTATTTATTTACACAGTGCAAATCCTCAGTCTAATCTCCTTGGTGACTGACCTGTGGTGGGAGTGGCAGTCTGACACCATGTTTGTCTTCCTGATCCCTCAGAGCTATTTTGAGGACAGCAGTACGACTGGGGCCAGCTGCAGCAGGAATATTCGACTCTGACAGCTGCAGAGCAGAGCTCATGGTAGCGGCTCACCAGAACTGCTGATCTCAGCCCCCTCCACAATTCAATTCATCTCACATTAAAGTCTGCACATCTCAAGTATCTGAAATAATACCATCCCCTGCAACAATTACAAGTGACAAATGGAAATACTACACAGCTAACGTTACTCACACTGACTTCAGGTTACAGAGGGTTCAACTGGACTGTGCTACAGCCTTGACGCAAAGGCCTGGCCTCTGAGATAATTTCCATATACTCTCAATTTAAGTGAGAGTGAATGATTGTATTGTACAGGAGTTGCTGAGGACAGGCAAGGATGAAAGCAGGCCAGTTGAGAAGTGCTGTTTGAATCACCTGTGGTTCGGTACAGCCAGAATCAATGGTGTATTTGCTGCATAGGTTCTTACTTAAGAATTCATAGCAACACATTACAATTCAGAACTAGTTGGTTTATTAACAACTACACATTACCAGTTCATCCACCAGGCTCACAACTGCATACCTCATCGTGGATGGCCCAGACCCAACTGACTGGGGTTTTATTGAGTCTTGTGAGCATCATGTGACTGGCTAAGCCACTCACAATGCAACAGCTCGACAAACCTGTGAGCATACTTACGGATGCATATATTACACAGCTTCCCCTTTATTTTGTAGCAAGGTATTTATACAATATTTCAAAAGATTAATTGTCATGATTACAATTTTACAAAATCAACTGCTGAGCCTGAGTTTCTTATTCTAAGCTTTTAGCTTCCTCCTGCTCCGATCTCCGATCTCCATTTCTTTGCAATTGACTGGCCATGCCTGTTTTCTACATTATTATTATTGGACTCAGGAGACTGTCTTGGGGAATTTCTGTTTTCAGGGTGTGCAGCCCAGGATTCCTGACCTCTATCTTCTGGGTCCTTGAATTTCCTTGAAACCCTTACATCAGTCCTAATGTTAGATTTCTTCCTAAGGTTTTGATATTCCCAGTTATCAATATTCTGTCTAGTTGGTTTGCATTTCCTTGTTGATCATCTCAACTGAACCCCAACTCCACCTCCCCCCCCTCAGAAAACATAGAAAATAGGTGCAGGAGTAGGCCATTCGGCCCTTCGAGCCTGCACCGCCATTGGCTGATCACTCCCTCAATACTCCTTCCCTGCTTTCTCTCCATACCCCTTGATCCCCTTAGCCATAAGGGCCATATCTAACTCCCTCTTGAATATATCCAATGAACTGACATCAACAACTCTCTGCAGCAGGGAATTCCACAGGTTAACAACTCTCTGAGTGAAGAAGTTTCTCCTCATCTCAGTCCTAAATGGCCTACCCTTTATCCTGAGACTATGTCCCTTGGTTCTGGACTTCCCCAACATTGGGAACATTCTTCCCGCATCTAACCTGTCCAGTCCCGTCAGAATCTTATACGTTTATATGAGATCCCCTCTCATCCTTCTAAACTCCAGTGAATAACTCCAGTTGATCCAGTCTCTCCTCATATGACAGTCCAGCCATCCCTGGAATCAGTCTGGTGAACCTTCGCTGCACTCCCTCAATAGCAAGAACGTCCTTCCTCAGATTAGGAGACCAAAACTGAAAACAATATTCCAGGTGAGGTCTCACTAAGGCCCTGTACAACTGCAGTAAGACCTCCCTGCTCCTATACTCAAATCCCCTAGCTATGAAGGCTAACATACCATTTGCCTTCTTCACCGCCTGCTGTAGACATGCCAACTTTCAATGACTGATGAACCATGACACCCCAACTCCACCTCCCCCCCCTCAGAAAACATAGACACCCAGGTCTCGTTGCACCTCCCCTTTTCCTAATCTGCCGCCATTCAGATAATATTCTGCCTTCATGTTTTTGCCCCCAAAATGGATAACCTCACATTTATCCACATTATACTGCATCTGCCATGCATTTGCCTACTCACCTAACCTGTCTAAGTCACCCTGCAGCCTCTTAGCATCCTCCTCACAGCTCACACCGCCACCCAGTTTAGTGTCATCTGCAAACTTGGAGACATTACACTCAATTCCTTCATCTAAATCATTAATGTATATTGTAAAGAGCTGGGGTCCCAGCACTAAGCCCTGCGGCACTTCACTAGTCACTGCCTGCCATTCTGAGAAGGACCTGTTTATCCCGACTCTCTGCTTCCTGTCTGCCAATCAGTTCTCTATCCACGTCAGTACATTACCCCCAATACCATGCGCTTTGATTTTGCACATCAATCTCTTGTGCGGGACCTTGTCAAAAGCCTTTTGAAAGTCCAAATACACCACATCCACTGGTTCTCCCTTGTCCACTCTGCTAGTTACATCCTCCAAAAATTCCAGAAGATTCATCAAACATGATTTCCCTTTCATAAATCCATGCTGACTTGGACCGATCCGGTCACTGCTTTCCAAATGCGCTGCTATTTCACCTTAATGATTGATTCCAACATTTCCCCACTACTGATGTCAGGCTAACCGGTCTATAATTACCCGTTTTCTCTCTCCCTCCTTTTTTAAAAAGCCGTGTTACATTAGCTACCCTCCAGTCCTTAGGAACTGATCCAGAGTCGATAGACTGTTAGAAAATGAATCACCAATGCATCCACTATTTCTAGGGCCACTTCCTTAAGTACTCTGGAATGCAGACGATCAGGCCCCGGGGATTTATCGGCCTTGAATCCCATCAATTTTCCTAACACAATTTTCTGCCTAATAAGGATATCCTTCAATTCCTCCTCGTCACTCGACCCACTGTCCCCTAGTACATTCGGTAGGTTATTTGTGTCTTCCTTCGTGAAGACAGAACCAAAGTATTTGTTCAATTGGTCTGCCATTTCTTTGTTCCCCATTATAAATTCACCTGTATCTGATTGCAAGGGACCTACATTTGTCTTCACTAATCTTTTTCTCTTCACATATTTATAGAAACTTTTGCAGTCAGTTTTTATGTTCCCTGCAAGCTTCCTCTCGTACTCTATTCTCCCTCTCTTAATTAAACCCTTAGTCCTCCTCTGTTGAATTCTAAATTTCTCCCAGTCCTCAGGTTTGTTCCTTTTTCTAGCCAATTTATATGCCTCTTCCTTGGTTTTAACACTATCCTTAATTTCCCTTGTTAGCCATGGATGAGTCACATTCCCCGTTTTATTTTTACTTCAGACAGGGATATACAATTGCTGATGTTCATTCATGTGATCTTTAAATATTTGCCATTGTTTATCCACCGTCAACCCTTTAAGTATCCTTTGCCAATCTATTTTAGCCAATTCACGCCTCATACCGTCGAAGTTACCTTTCCTTAAGTTCAGGACCCTAGTTTCTGAATTAACTGTGTCACACTCCACCTTAATAAAGAATTCTACCATATTATGGTCACTCTTCCCCAAGGGACCTCGCACAACAAGATTGTTAATTAGTCCCTTCTCATTACACATCACCCAGCCTGGGATGGCCAGCTCTCTAGTTGGTTCCTCGTCATATTGGTCTAGAAAACCATCCTTAATACACTCCACGAAATCCTCCTCCACCGCATTGCTACCAGTTTGGTTAGCCCAATCAATATGTAGATTAAAGTCGCCGATAACTGCTGTACCTTTATTGCACACATCCCTTATTTCTTGTTTGATGCTGTCCCCAACCTCACTGCTACTGTTTGGTGGTCTGTACACAAGTCCCACTAGCGTTTTCTGCCCTTTGGTATTCCGCAGCTCCACCCATACCGATTCCACATCATCCAGGCTCATGTCCCTCCTTACTATTGCATTAATTTCCTCTTTAAAAAGCAACGCCACCCCACCTCCTTTTCCTCTCTGACTATCCTTCCTAAATGTTGAATACCCCTGGATGTTGAATTCCCAGCTTTGGTCACCCTGGAGCCATGTCTCCGTGATGCCAATTACATCATATCCGTTAACTGCTGTCTGCGCAGTTAATACGTCCACCTTATTCCGAATACTCCTCGCATTGAGGCACAGAGCCTTCAAGCTTGTCTTTTTAACGCACTCTGCCCCTTTAGAATTTTGCTATAATTTGGCCCTTTTTGTTTTTTGCCTTGGGTTTCTCTGCCCTCCACTTTTACTGTTCTCCTTTCTATCTTTTGCTTCTGCCTCCATTTTATTTCACTCTGTCTCCCTGCATAGGTTTCCATCCCCCTGCCATATTAGTTTAACTCCTCCCCAACAGCACTAGCACACACTCCTCCTAGGATATTGGTTTCGGTCCTGCCCAGATGCAGACCGCCCGGTTTGTACTGGTCCCACCTCCCCCAGAACCGGTTCCAATGCCCCAGGAATTTGAATCCCTCCCTTTTGCACCACTGCTCAAGCCACGGAAGAGAGAATCTCTGCGAGATTGTCGCATACCTGCAGAACTGTCTTCAGTCAACAGCATCTGAGTTGGTGGGGATATGGATGTTGTGACCGTTGAAGTACTTGGACCTGCCAACTCACTCTAATCATCCAAGTCAGGCTCATAATCACATACTCGTGGTACCGAAGGTGCAACGCTCACCAGAAATATTTGATCCACATCAACCTTCCTGATGTATTCACCAATTTTGATCAAGTACTGCTTGGTGCCACATACCTGAATAATTGTACCAATGTCCCATTTGCGTGGACTTGTCCTTTTCAACGGATTGAGAACTCTGACCTAATCACCCTGCTGAAAGCACCGCTCTTAATACTGGAATGGAAATGACATTTCTGCCTTATCAGACAAGTTCGGTTGGGCCTTCTTTACCTTACCAGATAAGTTTGGTTGCAATAAACTGAGATATGTCCTCAGCCTACACTTCATCAATAATTCAGCAGGTGTGTATCCTGTTGTAGAATGAGGTATAGTCCTGTATTTAAAAAGAAAATTCGCTAACCTGTGCTTCATGCTCACCGGTGATCCAGTCTGCAGAACTGGTTTCTGCAAAGCCTCCTTGACAATCCTGACTGACCTTTCAGCTGCACCATGCGAAGCAGGATGATATGGTGCTACCAACGTGTGTTTGATATCGTTGAATTCGTAAATTACGTGGACCGAAATTGCGGCCCATTATCTGACACCATTTCTTCGAGCAGGCAATGGCATGCAAAAATATCCCGTAATCATTCAATGTACATTCTGTAGTCATAGATGATCCCATATGCCGTACCTCTAGCCATTAGCCATTTCAAATGGCTATTGATTAGAACCAGAAAATTATCACTGTCCCTCTCACAAAAAACAATATGTAGTCTTTGGAATGGTCTCGTTGTCCAAGTCCATGTTTGCAGTGGTGTTTTAGCTGGCATGGTCCTGCAACCTTGACCGATAGAAGTATTAGAAAGCAAGTGTACTAAGTCCTAATCCAACCCAGACCAATAAACAAAACTTCGGGACACCACTTTCATGCCTACGATGACAGTATGCTCACCGTGAAGTTCTGTCAAAACTTTAGCCCATAGTGCACTAGGAATGACTACTCTCAGGCCCCATTTTAGACATCCCTGCTCACGTGATAATTCGTGCCAACGATGATAAAAAAGCTTTATCCCCATCATCTGAATGCATCTGATCTTCAGACCACCCTTGCAGGGTGTGCTCATGGGCCTGCTGTAACGTGGCATCTTTCTCTGTGTACTCTGCAATAACAGGTGGTGACTGGAAAGTCCTCATCAACGAGATCTAGAGTAAAGATTGACTGTTCGCAGCCAATTTCAGAATCTTCATGAGGCAACCTTGAAAGGGCATCCGCCTTTGCATTCTGCTTCGATGTACGATACTCGATTTTGAAATCGTACTGAGACAATCAAATAGCCCATCTTTCCATCCTGGAAGCCGCCATAGATGTAATTGCCGGCATAGGGCCTAGGATAGCTAGTAACGGTTTGTGATCGGTTACTAGCGTGAATTGGCGTTCCAAAAGAAATTGGTGAAACTTTTTAATACCAAATATAATTACCAAAGCCCCTTTCTCAATCTGGGCATAATTTTGTTCGCTTTTGTTGAGCGTACGCGATGCAAAGACAACCGGTTTTTCCTGCCCATCATTCATAACATGGCTGATCACTGCTCCCACACCATACCCAGAGGCCTCACACGCTAGTCTTAGTTCACGAGTCAGATTATAATGGAGGAGAAGTGCATTACTGCTCCAGTGTCGTTTGCATGTGTCGTATGCATGTGTCGTATGCATTCTGTCGCTTTTCATCCCATATCCAACGCATCCCTTTTTTTAAATAAATAATGGGGGGGTGCGAGCACTGTTGCTAGTCCAGGAAGGAAACGAGCATAATATTGGATCATGCGTAAAAAGGATCGTAATTTAGTAACGTTTTTCAGTTCCGGAGCCATCACGATGGCTTGCACTTTCTCCTTAACTGGTTGGAGACCATTTTCATCTACCCGCAATCCTAGATAAACCACCTCACTGTATGAATGCACATTTACTCCTCTTCAGCTTCAGATTATGGTCATTGAACCATCTGAATACGTCTAAGCTTTGCAGGAATTCATTCTCTGTGCTAGTGGCTATCAATGCATCATCTTGATTACATAAACAATGATTTATTCTCTGTAAGATCTGATCCATAATAGTCTGGACTATATTTGGTGAGAACTTGATATCAACTTAGTGTATGAATATAAACCTGTGTGAATATTGACCATCAGATACTACTGACCATCCTAGTCAATGTGGAGCTGAGCATAGGCGTGGGAGAACATAAGGACATAAGAAATAGGAGCAGGAAGAAGAAATTTGGCCCCTCGAGTCTGCTCTGCCATTTAATATCATGACTGATCTGATCATGGACTCAGCTCCACTTCCCTGCCCGCTCCCCATAGCCTTTTATTCCCTAATCGCTCAAAAATCTGTCCATCTCCACCTTAAATATATTCAATGACCCAGCCTCCACAGCTCTCTAGGGCAGAGAATTCCACAGATTTACAACCCTCAGAGAAGAAATTACTCATCTCAGTTTTAAATAGGTGGCCCCTTATTCTGAAACTATGTCCCCTAGTTTTAGTTCCCACTCCCAGCCCAAGCCCACGTTCATGATAATGCCGCCATGGATTGTTAAGAGGTTTATTGGGTATGAAGTGAATAGGGGCAGTGTCGTGACTTCCGGATTTCATCCACTCCAATGATCCTTGTCACATACACCGAGCTTTCTGAGAAATAGGGTGTGGCTGTAAAGGGCAAGGAGTTGAAAGAATGTGACCCGCCTGCCCGCAGTTTCCTCTCTCCCCGCCGATCCACTTTCCTTTCTCCCCTCCCCAGTCTCTCCCTCCTTCCTCTCTCTCTCTCCCCCCCGCCGCAGCCCAGTCTCGCTCTCACGCCCTCTGCTCCCCCATCTCTCTCACCCCCTCCCCCACATCTCTCTCTCTCTCACGCCCCCATTTCTCTCTCTCTCTCTCTCTCTCTCTTACGCCCCCATTTTTCTCTCTCTCTCTCTCTCTCCCCATCTCCCTCTCCCCCCCCTCCCAGTTTCTCTCTCCCTCCCCACCCTGCTCCCAGTTTCTCTCTCCCCCCCCACCCTGCTCCCAGTTTCTCTCCCCCCCCCACCCTGCTCCCAGTTTCTCTCCCCCCCCCGCACCCTGCTCCCAGTTTCTCTCTTCCCCCCCCCCACCCTGCTCCCAGTTTCTCTCTTCCCCCCCCCCCACCCTGCTCCCAGTTTCTCTCTTCCCCCCCCCCCCACCCTGCTCCCAGTTTCTCTCTTCCCCCCCCCCCCCCACCCTGCTCCCAGTTTCTCCCCCCCCCACCCTGCTCGCAGTTTCTCCCCCCCCCACCCTGCTCCCAGTTTCTCCCCCCCCCACCCTGCTCCCAGTTTCTCTCTCCCCCCCCACCCTGCTCCCAGTTTCTCTCTCCCCCCCCACCCTGCTCCCAGTTTCTCTTCCCCCCCCCACCCTGCTCCCAGTTTCTCTCTTTCCCCCCCCCACCACCTTGCTCCCAGTTTCTCTCTTCCCCCCCCCACCCTGCTCCCAGTTTCTCTCTTCCCCCCCCCCCACCCTGCTCCCAGTTTCTCTCTTCCCCCCCCCCCCCCACCCTGCTCCCAGTTTCTCTCTTCCCCCCCCCCCCCCACCCTGCTCCCAGTTTCTCCCCCCCCCACCCTGCTCGCAGTTTCTCCCCCCCCCACCCTGCTCCCAGTTTCTCCCCCCCCCACCCTGCTCCCAGTTTCTCTCTCCCCCCCCACCCTGCTCCCAGTTTCTCTCTCCCCCCCCACCCTGCTCCCAGTTTCTCTCTCCCCCCCCACCCTGCTCCCAGTTTCTCTTCCCCCCCCACCCTGCTCCCAGTTTCTCTCTTTCCCCCCCCCACCACCTTGCTCCCAGTTTCTCTCTTTCCCCCCCCCCCACCACCCTGCTCCCAGTTTCTCTCCCCCCACCACCCTGCTCCCAGTTTCTCTCTCCCCCCAACCCCGCTCCCAGTTTCTCTCCCCCCATTTCTCTCCCGTCCCTCCCCCCCACCTCAGTACATCACTCTCCCACCTCCGATGTTTTCTCTCCTACAGAAGTTTGCAAAATGTCAGTGTAGAATTCTAGGCAAAAGTCCTGAAGATAATCCAAAAGTGAGAGTGGCACAGTTCCACGTGGTACATCTCCTCACTATACAGGCCCCACTTCTAGTGTGGGGTTCGAGAAGTCTGCACACACGTAGGCATCCGGAGCGGAGTCCAGGGTGTGCAGGAGCAGAAAGACACAAAAAACTAGCGCAAATAATCACTGAGATAATCTGAGTGTGCTGCAGACCCATAATATAACACAAGGGGCACTGGAGATCTATATCACAGCACAAGGCTGCTGCACTCCTATAATGTAACACAAGGGGGCACTGCAGTCCAATAATACAATACAAGATGCACTGCACGCCCATAATAAATGGAGGGGCACTGCAGTCCTATAATACAACACAAGGAGGCACTACAATCCTATAATACAACACAAGA
Organism: Pristiophorus japonicus; assembly: GCF_044704955.1. NCBI lineage: Eukaryota > Metazoa > Chordata > Chondrichthyes > Pristiophoridae > Pristiophorus > Pristiophorus japonicus. Next base: position 246,953,437 of record NC_091983.1, read on the forward strand.
CAGTGCTGCAGTCCAATAATGTAATACAAGGGTTGATGCACTCCTATTATAACACAAGGGGGCACTGCACTCCCATAATATAAGAACATAAGAAATCGGAGCAGAGTAGGCCATACGGACCTTTGAGCCTGCTCCGCCATTCAATAAAATCATGGCGACAAGTCCGATTGCGGTAACTGCAGAGGAATTTCCTTGCTGTCGACACAAGAATCCTCCTCAATCGTATTCTCCCTATGGCTGAGCCGCAATGCGGATTCCGCACACTAAGGGGTACAACGGACATGATCTTCACCATGCGGCAAATCCAAGAGAAATGCAGGGAACAGCACCAACTCCTGTACATGGCCTTCTTTGACCTCACAAAGGCCTTCGACACTGTCAACCATGAGGGATTATGGAGCGTCCTCCTCAGATTCGGCTGCCCTCAAAAGTTTATCACCATCCTTTGCCTGCTTCACAACGACATGCAAGCCATGATCTTGACCAACGGATCCACCATAGACCCATTTCACGTATGGACTGGGGTCAAGCAAGGCTGCGTCATCGCACCAATGTTCTTCTCGATCTTTCTTGCTGCAATACTCCATCTCACTCTCAGTAAGGTCCCCACTGGCATGGAGCTAAATTACACGACAAATGGGAATCTGTTCAACCTCCGCCGCCAGCTCCAAGTTCGCCCCATCCTCTGTCATTGAATTACAGTACGCAGATGATGCTTGCGCCTGCACATTCGGAGGCCGAACTCCAAGCCATCGTCAACATCTTCACCGAAGCATACGAGAGTATGCGCCTTACACTAAACGTCCGTAAGACAAAAAGGTCCTCTACCAATCTGCCCCCGCCATGCAGCACTGCTCCCCGATTCTCAAAATCCATGACGAGGCCTTGGACAATGAGGACCATTTTCCATACCTCGGGAGCCCACTGTCAACAAAGGCAGACGTTGACAACGAGGTCCAACACCACATCAGTGTGTCAGCGCAGCCTTCGGTCGTCTGAGGAAGAGAGTGTTTGAAGATCAGGACCTCAAACCAGCTCATTGTCTACAGAGCAGTAGTGATTCCCGCCCTCCGATATGCCTCAGAGATATTGTCTATGAACAACAGGCAGTTCAAAGCATTGGAGAAGTACCACCTACGCTGCCTCAAGATCCTGCAAATCCATTGGCAGGATAAGCGCAACGTCAGTGTTCTCTCTCAGGCCAACATCCCCAGCATCGAAGCATTGAGCACGCTCAATCAACTCCGCTGGATGGGCCACTTCGTCCGCATGTCCCCTCGGAATGAGTGATCATAGCATGATTGAATTTCAAATTCAGATGGAGGGTGAGAAAGTTGGATCTCTAACCAGTGTACTAAGCTTAAATAAAGGAGACTATGAAGGTATGAGGGCAGAGTTGGGTAAAGTGGACTGGGAAAATAGATTAAAGTGTAGAGCGGTGGATGAACAGTGGTGTACATTTAAGGAGATATTTCACATATCTCAAAGAAAATATATTCCAGTGAGAAGGAAAAGTCGTAGAAGAAAAGATAGCCATCCGTGACTAACTAAAGAAATAAAGGACAGTATCCAATTAAAAACAGGGGCATACAAAGTGGCCAAACTAGTGGGAGGACAGAAGATTGGGAAGCTTTTAAAAGCCAGCAAAGAACGACTAAAAAAATGAAGGGAAGATAGATTATGAAAGTAAACTTGCACAAAATATAAAAACAGATAGCAAGAGTTTCTATAGATATATAAAAAGGAAAAGAGTGGCTAAAGTAAATGTTGGTCCCTTAGAGGACGAGACCGGGGAATTAGTAATGGGGAACACGGAGATGGCAGAAACTCTGAACAAATATTTTGTATCAGTCTTTACGGTAGAGGACACTAACAATATTCCAACAGTGGATAGTCAAGGGCCTATAGGGGGGAGGACACAATCACAATCACTAAGTGAGTGGGCAAAAATTTGGCAGATGGAGTATAATGTTGGAAAGTGTGAGGTCATGAACTTTGGCAGAAAAAAAATCAAAGAGCAAGTTATTATTTAAATGGAGAAATATTGCCAAGTGCTGCAGTACAGCGGGACCTGGGGTACTTGAGCATGAAACACAAAAGGATAGTATGCAGGTACAGCAAGTGATCAGGAAGGGCAATGGTATCTTGCCCTTTATTGCAAAGGGGGATGGAGTATAAAAGCAGGGAAGTCTTGCTACAGCTATATAAGGTATTGGTGAGGCCACACCTGGAATACTGCGTACAGTTTTGGTTTCCATATTTACGAAAGGATATACTTGCTTTGGAGGCAGTTCAGAGAAGGTTCACTCGGTTGATTCCAGAGATGAGGGGGTTTGACTTATGAGGAAAGGTTGAGTAGGTTGGGCCTCTACTCATTGGAATTCAGAAGAATGAGAGGTGATCTTATCGAAACGTATAAGATTATGAGGGGCTTGACAAGGTGGATGCAGAGAGGATGTTTCCACTGATAAGGGAGACTGAAACTAGAGGGAATGATCTTCGGATAAGGGGCCACCCATTTAAAACAGAGATGAGAAATTTCTTCTCTCAGAGGGTTGTAAATCTGTGGAATTCGCTGCCTCAGAGAGCTGTGGAAGCTGGGACATTGAATAAATTTAAGACAGAAATAGACAGTTTCTTAAACGATAAGGGGATAAGGGGTTATGGGGAGCGGGCAGGGAAGTGGAGCAGAGTCCATGATCAGATCTTATTGAATGGCGGAGCAGGCTCGAACGCCCGTATGGCCTACTCCTGTTCCTATTTCTTATGTTCTTATGTCCAGATACTAGACTCCCAATACAAGCGCTTTACTCGGAGCTCCAACACGGCAATCGGGCTCCAGGTGGGTAGAAGAAACACTTCAAGGATACCCTCAAAGCCTCCTTGAAAAAGTGCAACATCCCCACTGACACCTAGAATCCCTGGTCCAAGACCACACAAAGTGGAGGAAAAGCATCCGGGAAGCCTCCGAACACCGAGTCTCTACGCCAAGAGCAAGCTGAAGCCAAGCGTAAACATCGAATGGAGCGCATTGCAACCCAAGCACCCGACCCACCCGTTCCTTCAACCACCATCTGCACCACCTGTGACAGAAACTGTAGATCCCATCAGCCACGAGAACTCATTTTCAATGAGGAAGCAAGTTATCCTCGCCTCCGAGGGATTGTCTAAGAGATTATTGGACTACAGTGCCTCCTTGTGTTGTATTATAGGAGTGCAGTGCCCCCTTGTGTTGTATTATAGGAGTGCAGCGCCCCCTTATATTGCATTATAGGGCTGCAGTACCCCTGGTGTTGTATCATAGGACTGCAGTACCCCCATGTGTTGTACTGTAGGATTGCAATGCCCCTTGGTTTGTATTATTGGACTCTGGGCATCCTGCTGCCCTCCAGCCTCTTCTGGGCCCCGTCCCTGCTGTTGGGTTCAACTGCACACCAAGAGATACCAACCAATCATCTACCTGGGATGCCTTGACGTCCGATTTGTGGTCCGCTTTGCCTGCGTCGCACTCTGAGGCTGGCTCGCTCTGCTCCCTGCGGAGGGCAGCGGGAGGCCTGGGGGTCGAAGAGAAGCCAGGGAAGGTCTGGTGGTCGGCGAGGAACATAGGTTGTGGACCAGCTGGAGGCACTGCAGTCCTAGAATGCAACACAAGGGGCCACTGCACTCCGAGAATGCAACACAAGGGGCCACTGCACTCCGAGAATGCAACACAAGGGGCCACTGCACTCCCAGAATGCAACACAAGGGGCCACTGCACTCCGAGAATGCAACACAAGGGGCCACTGCACTCCGAGAATGCAACACAAGGGGCCACTGCACTCCGAGAATACAACACAAGGGGCCACTGCACTCCGAGAATACAACACAAGGGGCCACTGCACTCCGAGAATACAACACAAGGGGCCACTGCACTCCGAGAATACAACACAAGGGGCCACTGCACTCCGAGAATACAACACAAGGGGCCACTGCACTCCGAGAATACAACACAAGGGGCCACTGCACTCCGAGAATACAACACAAGGGGCCACTGCACTCCGAGAATACAACACAAGGGGCCACTGCACTCCGAGAATACAACACAAGGGGCCACTGCACTCCGAGAATACAACACAAGGGGCCACTGCACTCCGAGAATACAACACAAGGGGCCACTGCACTCCGAGAATACAACACAAGGGGCCACTGCACTCCGAGAATACAACACAAGGGGCCACTGCACTCCGAGAATACAACACAAGGGGCCACTGCACTCCGAGAATACAACACAAGGGGCCACTGCACTCCGAGAATACAACACAAGGGGCCACTGCACTCCGAGAATACAACACAAGGGGCCACTGCACTCCGAGAATACAACACAAGGGGCCACTGCACTCCGAGAATACAACACAAGGGGCCACTGCACTCCGAGAATACAACACAAGGGGCCACTGCACTCCGAGAATACAACACAAGGGGCCACTGCACTCCGAGAATACAACACAAGGGGCCACTGCACTCCGAGAATACAACACAAGGGGCCACTGCACTCCGAGAATACAACACAAGGGGCCACTGCACTCCGAGAATACAACACAAGGGGCCACTGCACTCCGAGAATACAACACAAGGGGCCACTGCACTCCGAGAATACAACACAAGGGGCCACTGCACTCCGAGAATACAACACAAGGGGCCACTGCACTCCGAGAATACAACACAAGGGGCCACTGCACTCCGAGAATACAACACAAGGGGCCACTGCACTCCGAGAATACAACACAAGGGGCCACTGCACTCCGAGAATACAACACAAGGGGCCACTGCACTCCGAGAATACAACACAAGGGGCCACTGCACTCCGAGAATACAACACAAGGGGCCACTGCACTCCGAGAATACAACACAAGGGGCCACTGCACTCCGAGAATACAACACAAGGGGCCACTGCACTCCGAGAATACAACACAAGGGGCCACTGCACTCCGAGAATACAACACAAGGGGCCACTGCACTCCGAGAATACAACACAAGGGGCCACTGCACTCCGAGAATACAACACAAGGGGCCACTGCACTCCGAGAATACAACACAAGGGGCCACTGCACTCCGAGAATACAACACAAGGGGCCACTGCACTCCGAGAATACAACACAAGGGGCCACTGCACTCCGAGAATACAACACAAGGGGCCACTGCACTCCGAGAATACAACACAAGGGGCCACTGCACTCCGAGAATACAACACAAGGGGCCACTGCACTCCGAGAATACAACACAAGGGGCCACTGCACTCCGAGAATACAACACAAGGGGCCACTGCACTCCGAGAATACAACACAAGGGGCCACTGCACTCCGAGAATACAACACAAGGGGCCACTGCACTCCGAGAATACAACACAAGGGGCCACTGCACTCCGAGAATACAACACAAGGGGCCACTGCACTCCGAGAATACAACACAAGGGGCCACTGCACTCCGAGAATACAACACAAGGGGCCACTGCACTCCGAGAATACAACACAAGGGGCCACTGCACTCCGAGAATACAACACAAGGGGCCACTGCACTCCGAGAATACAACACAAGGGGCCACTGCACTCCGAGAATACAACACAAGGGGCCACTGCACGCCGAGAATACAACACAAGGGGCCACTGCACGCCGAGAATACAACACAAGGGGCCACTGCACGCCGAGAATACAACACAAGGGGCCACTGCACGCCGAGAATACAACACAAGGGGCCACTGCACGCCGAGAATACAACACAAGGGGCCACTGCACTCCGAGAATCATAGGCAGTCCCTCGGAATCGAGGAGGACTTGCTTCCACTCCCAAAGTGAGTTCTTTGATGGCTGAATAGTCCGATACGAGAGCCATAGATCCTGTTACAGGTGGGGCAGACATTCGTCGAGGGAAGAGGTCGGTGGGGCTGGTTTGCCGTGCGCTCCTTCCGCTGCCTGTGCTTGGCCTTTTCATGCTCTTTACAACACAAGGGGGCACTGCACTCCTATAATACAACACAAGGGGGCACTGCAGTCCTGTAATATAACACAAGGAGGACCTGCAGTCCAATAATACGTCATCATAGCCAGTCCCTCAGAATCGAGGGAGACTTGCTTTCACTCCAAAAGCGAATTCTTAGTCTCTGTCACAAGTGGGACAGTCAGTGGTCGAAGGAAAGTGTGGGTGGGGAGTTTGGTTTGCCGCACACTCCTTCCGCTGTCTGCACTCGGTTTCTGCTTGCTCTCGGTGATGAGATTCGAGGTGCACAGCGCACTCCCGGATGCTCTTCCTCTACTTAGGGTGGTCATGGGCCAGGGATTCCCAGGTGCAGGTAACGGCCATTACACTTTATCAAGGATGCTTTAGAAACACAGGAACATAGAAACACAAAAAATAGGTGCAGGAGTAGGCCATTCAGCCCTTCGAGCCTGCACCACCATTCAATATGATCATGGCTGATCATGCAACTTCAGTACCCCACTCCTGCCTTCTCTCCATACCCCTTGATCCCTTTAGCCATAAGGACCACATCTAACTCCCTTTTAAATATATCTAACGAACTGGCCTCAACAACTTTCTGTGGTAGAGAATTCCACAGGTTCACCACTCTCTGGGTGAAGAAGTTTCTCCTCATCTCGGTCCTAAATGGCTTACCCCTTATCCTTAGACTGTGACCCCTGGTTCTGGACTTCCCCAACATTGGGAACATTCTTCCTGCCTCTAACCTGCCCAGTCCCATCAGAATTGTATATGTTTGAGGGTGTTCTTGAAACGTTTCCTCTACCCACCTCGGGCTCACTTGCCGTGTAGGAGCTCCGAATAGAGCGCTTGCTTTGGGAGTCTCGTGTTAGGGCATGCTGATGATGTGGCCCACCCAATGGAGCTGTTCGAGGGTGGTCAGCGCTTCAGTGCTGGGGATGTTGGCCTGGTCGAGGACGCTATTAGTAGGGGATTTGTAGGATCTTGCGGAGACATCATTGGTGATATTTCTCTAACGACTTGGTGTTTACTGTACATGGTCCATGTCTCTGAGCCATACAGGAGGGCGGGTATTACTACAGCCCTGTAGACCATATAACACAAGGGAGTGCTGCAACCTTATCACTTCGGGGCACTGCCATTCTTCAAATCACACAAGGGTTTCCTACAGTCTGATAATATAACACAAGGAGCACTGCAGTCCTATAATAGTTATCATACTATCGTACGGTTTAGATTAGTTATGGAGAAGGATAGGGAGCAATCTGGAATAAAAATACTTAACTGGTGGAAGACTAATTTCAGTGAGTTGAGGAGGGATCTGGCCCAAGTAAATTGGAGTCAAAGACTGGCAGGCAAAAATATAATAGGAGCAATAGAAAGAGAGTTGGATTTATATAGCGCCTTTCACGACCACTGGACATCCCAATGCACTTTACAGCTACTGAAGTACTTTTGCAATGTAGTCACTGGGTAGCCTTTAAAGAGGAGTTGGTTCGGGCACAATCTTGGTTCTTTCCCACAAGGAGAAGATCTCCCTGGATGACAAAGGAGTTAAGAGTGTTGGATGAAACAAAAAAGGGTGTGTGTAACAGATAATACAAGGGAGAATGGGGCTGAACATAAAAAGTACAGATGTGAAAAAGGAAATAAGGACAAAGAGAATAGATTGGCAGCTAACGTAAAAGTGAATCCAAAGGCTTTCGATAGGCATATTAACAGTAAAAGAGTTGTTAGAGGAGCGGTGGGGACCAAAATGGAGAACTATTGATGGAGGAACAAGGTATGGCTGAGGTACTAAATGAGTACTCTGCATCGATATTTACCAAGGAAGAGGACTTTGTCAAAGCTATGGTAAACGAGGAGGTTACGCAGATAGTGGACGAGATAAAGAGGAGGTAGTAGACAGACGGGCGATAATTAAAGTGGATAAGTCACCCAGTCCGGATGGGTTGCATCCCAGGTTGCTGAGGGAAGGAAGGGTAGATATTGCGGTGATGCTGGCCATTCTTCCAATCCTCCTTAGCTATAGGGTGCCAAAGGACTGGAGGATTGCAAATGTTACACCCTTGGTCAAAAAAGGGGAGAAAGATGAAGATGGCAATCACAGGCCAGTCAGTTTAGAATTAGTGCTGGAGACGCTTTTAGAAACAATAATCCAGGAGAAAATCAATAGCCACTTGGACAGGCATAGACTCCTGTTGCCATTATTACATTGTGGTAATTTAATCATTTTTATTTTCCGCTCCTGATTACTGTAAATTACTGTATGTAAATAATTTATAAATTCTGCTGCAAGCACTGGGATTAACAGTGCTTGGGTTGAGCAGACAGGCCGGGTAAAGCAGGAACGGCGAGGTCGGGGCGAAGGAACGGCAAGTGATCGTGGAATGACACGATCGGAGCCCAGGAGAGGCGTGAGTTCGGGGGCATCGTGGCCCAGTCCACACTGCGATATGTGAACACTCTAGGTCCGTGCAGCAGAGCTGGTCTCCAATTGTCTTGGGTAATCCTTGCCACTGGACCAAGACCTAGCTCTGTCAAGCCCGTGTGGTGGCTGGTGTGAAATGGCCACCACACGTTTTTGGCTTCTGGTCCACTTAAAATGTTTGCGCAAAAATAATTCACGTCTTCCACCCTCCAATATGTAATTCGAGATCCGGAATATTAGGTCCTTCATTGAAACATCTGTGAACTCATCCCTTTTTGACGTGGAAGCAAGTCATCCTCGATACAAGGGACTGCCAATAATGATGATGATGAGAGGCCGGGTGCAGCCATCAACTTAACGTGAACACACCGATACAGGGAAGGAAATCATGGTTCTTAGCCATCTGTTTCCTTCCCTTCCCAAAGTTACTACCTGGCCCCATCCATAAATTAGAATTCTATGCTGCAGCTTATTGGACCCTGGAGCAGAGGTCAGTCCACTATATACCCTGTCCCTAGGCTTCCTACTCAACACAGGCCCTCAGATATCCGACTGGCTGTCTTTCTTGTAGCAGCCTCTACCCTGTTGTAACTCCTTGCCCAGCTCCCTGCCACTGGTCCCTGGAGGTTAAGGTTCCCTTGTGTTAATTTATGTGCTTTGATTGGCTGCTGTTCCAGATACAAGCCCCCTACCTCTAGTTTTCCTTCTCTATCACCGCTAGGCGCTGCTCTTCTCTCTCTCCTCCCCTCTCACCATCCCCTTAAAGAACATCAGAAATATGAGCAGGAGCAGGCCATACAGCCCCTCGAACCTGCTCTGCCATCCAGTAAGATCATGGCTGGTCTGATCATGGACTCAGCTCCACTTCCCTGCCCGCTCCCTATAACCCTTGACTCCCTTATCGCTCAAAAATCTGTCTATCTCCCCCTTAAATATATTCAATGATTCAGCCTCCACAGTTCTCTGGGGCAGAGAATTCCACAGATTTACAACCCAAGAAATTCCTCCTCATCTCACTTTTAAATGGGCGGCCCCTTATTCTGAGACTATGTCCCCTAGTTTTAGTTCCCCCCCCCCATGAGTGGAAATATCCTCTCTGCATCCACCTTGTCGAGCCCCCTCGTTATCTTATATGTTTCAATAAGATCACCTCTCATTCTTCTGAACTCCAATGTGTATAGGCCCAACCTTTCCTTATCAGTCAAACCCCTCATCTCCGGAATCAACCTAGTGAACCTTCTCTGAACAGCCTCCAATGCAAGTATATCCTTCCTTAAATACAGAGACCAAAACTGTATGCAGTACTCCAGGTGTTGCCTCACCAATACCCTGTACAGTTGTAGCAGGACTTCTCTGCTTTTATACTCTATCCACCTTGCAACAACATAGAAACATAGAAAATAGGAGCAGTAGGCGGCCATTTGTCCCTTCGAGTCTGCACCGCCATTCAATATCATGGCTGATCCTCTATCTCAACACCATATTCCTGGTTTTTCCCTATACCCCTTGATGCCTTTTGTTTCTAGAAATCTATCCATCTCCCTAAATATATTCAGTGACTTGGCCTCCACAGCCTTCTGTGGTAGAGAATTCCACAGGTTCACCACCCTCTGAGTGAAAAAATTTCTCCTCATCTCAGTCCTAAATTTCCTACCCCGTATCCTGAGACTGTGACCCATTGTTCTAGACTTCACAACCAGGGGAAACATCCTCCCCGCAGCCAGTCTATCCAACTCCGTCAGAATTTTATACGTTTCAATGAGATCCCCTCTCACTCTTCTAAACTCCAGTGAATACAGGCCTAGCCGACCCAATCTCTACTCATACGACAGTCCTGCCAACCCTGGAATCAGTCTGGTGAACCTTCGCTGCACTCCCTCTATGGCATGTATATCCTTTCTTAGGTAAGGAGACCAAAATTGCACACAATACTCCAGGTGCGGTCTCACCAAGGTCCTGTTTCACTGTAGTAAGACATCCTTGCTCCTGTACTCAAATCCACTTGCAATAAAGACCAACATACCATTTTGTCTTCCTAACTGCTTGCTGCACCTGCATGTTTGCTTTCAATGACTGGTGCACAAGGACACCCAGCTACCTTTGTACATCGACATTTCCTAAGCCATCACTGTTACTGATGTATACTTATATTTACTCTGTACAGCCACCAGTGGGTTCATCCCCTGGAGTCCCAAGGGATCCCATAATCCCTTGAGAGCACAGATATTTAAGAAGGCTTCACAAGTTTGAGACGCACTCTGGAGACCTGCAATAAAAGACTAATATTAAACTTTACTTTAAGCTCAAAGTGTTCAGTCTGACCCTTTCTCCATACACAACAACTGGCGATGAGATACAGATAGCAAACCCAAAGATGCAGAGAACAGTGGGCTTCCTGGAGAAATTCTCGGGGGGAAATGATTGGGAAACTTTTGTGGAGCGACTCGACCAATACTTTGTGGCCAACGAGCTAGATAGGGAAGAGAGTGCTGCCAAACTAAGGGCAATCCTCCTCACAGTCTGTGGGGCACCAATGTATGGCCTCAAGAAGAATCTGCTCACTCCAGCGAAACCTACAGAGAAATCGTACGACGATCTGTGCACACTGGTCCGAGAGCAATTGAACCCGAAGGAAAGCATTCTGATGGTGAGGGTACCAGTTCTACATCTACAAAAGGTCAGAATGCCAGGAAGTGGCGAGTTATGCGGGGGTGATAACCGTTTCCATTCATGCCGATTCAAAGGGTATGATTCACAAGGGCTGTGGAACAATGGGACACTTCCAACGAGTGTGCAGGCGAGTTGCAAAGCCTGTTAAACTTGCAAACCACCACGTTGCAGAGGAGGACAGATGTACGGAGGATCACGACGAACCAGAGCCTCATATAGAGGAGACAATTGTACATGGGGTGCACACATTCACCACGAACTGTCCCGCGATAATACTGAATGTTGAACTAAATGGACTTCCGGTGTCAATGGAGCTGGACAAGGGCATGAGAGCCAGTCCACCATGGGCAAAAAGACTTTCAAAAGGTTGTGGTGCAATAAGACCTCAAGGCCAGTCTTAACTCCAGTTCACACGAAATTAAGAATTTACACGAAAGAACTGATACCTGTAATCGGCAGTGCTACCGTAAAGGTCTCCTACGATGGAATGGTGCACAAGCTACCACTCGGTGGTATCGGGCGATGGTCCCACGCTACTCGGCAGGAGCTGGCTGGGAAAGATACGCTGGAACTGGGACGATGTCTGAGTGCTATCGCCCGCTGACGACGTCCGAGCGCTATCGCCCGCTGACGACACTTCGTGTGCCCAGGTCTTAAACAAATTTCCTTCGCTGTTCGAACCAGGCATCGGGAAATTCCAAGAAGCAAAAGTGCGGATCCACCTAATTCTAGGGGCTCAACCCATCCATCACTCGGCGAGAGCAGTACCGCACATGATAAGAGAAAGGGTAGAGATCGAGCTAGACCAGCTGCAAAGATAGGGCATCATTTCCCCGATCGAGTTCAACGAGTGGGCCAGTCCTATTGTTCCAGTCCTCAAGGGAGACGGCACCATCAGAATCTGTGGCGATTACAAAGTAACTATCAATCGTTTCTCCCTGAAGGACCAATACCCAGTACCAAAGGCTGACGACCTCTTTGCAACGCTGGTAGGAGGAAAGACGTTCACGAAGCTGGATCTGACTTCAGCCTACATGACGCAGGAACTGGAGGAACCATCGAAGGCCCTCACCTGCATCAACACACACAAAGGTCTTTTTGTTTATAACAGATGCCCGTTTGGACTCCGATCGGCGGCGGCTATATTCCAGAGAAACATGGAAAGTTTACTGAAGTCGGTCCCACACACCGTGGTCTTCCAGGACGACATCGTGGTCACAGGTCAGAACACAGTCGAGCATCTGCAGAACCTGGAGGAGGTTCTCAGTCGACTCAACCATGTAGGGCTCAGGTTAAAACGCTCAAAGTGCGTTTTTTTGGCGCCTGAAGTGGAGTTCCTGGAAGGAGGATTGCGGCGGACGGCATCAGGCCCACCAACGCGAAGACGGAGTCAATCCAGAACGCACCGAGGCCACAGAACGTGATGGAGCTGTGGTCGTTTCTGGGACTCCTGAACTACTTTGGAAACTTCTTACCGGGTCTCAGCACACTGTTAGAACCACTGCATGTCTTACTACAAAATGGGACAAATGGGTTTGGGGCGAAAGCCAAGAAAATGCCTTTGTAAAAGCGAGACAATTGTTATGCTCAAACAAATTGCTTGATCCATGTAAGTGTTTGGTACTAGCATGTGATGCGTCATCATATGGCGTCGGGTGTGTATTGCAATGATTTTGGGAAACTGCAACCGGTTGCTTATGCATCCAGGAGTCTGTAAGGCTGAGAGAGCCTACAGCATGATTGAGAAAGAAGCGTTAGCGTGTGTCTATGGGGTAAAGAAAATACATCAATACCTGTTTGGGCTAAAATTCGAATTGGAAACTGACCATGAGTCACTTATATCCCTGTTCTCCGAGATTAAAGGGATAAATACCAATGCATCGGCCCGCATCCAGAGATGGGCGCTCACGTTGTCCGCATACAACTACGCCATCTGCCACAGGCCAGGCACAGAAAACTGCGCCGATGCTCTCCATAGGTTGCCATTGCCCACCACGGGGGTGGAAATGGTGCAGCCCGCAGATTCTAGCCATGGTTATGGAAGCATTTGAAAGTGAGCAATCACCCGTTACTGCCCGGCAGATCAAAACCTGGATAAGCCAGCCCCCCTTATTATCTCTAGTCAAAAGCTGTGTGCTTCACAGGAGCTGGTCCAGTGTCCCAGTGGAAATGCAGGAAGAGATAAAGCCGTTCCAGTGGTGCAAAGATGAAATGTCTATACAGGCAGACTGCCTTCTGTGGGGCAATCGAGTAGTGGGCCCCAAGAAGGGTAGACACACCTTCATCAATGACCTCCACAGTACCCACACAGGCATCGTAATGATGAAAGTGATAGCCAGATCCCATGTGTTGTGGCCCGGTATCGATGCTTAGAGTCCTACATTCACAGATGTAATATATGCTCGCTGTTAAGCAATGTACCCAGGGAGGCGCCGCTAAGTTTATGGTCTTGACCCTCCAAACCGTGGTGTAGGGTACACGTCGACGATGCAGGCCCGTTCTTGGGTAAAATGTTCCTTGTGGTTGTGGACGCGTACTGCATGTGGATTGAATGTGAGATAATGTCGGCTAGCACGTCCGCTGCCACTACTGAAAGCCTGCGGGCCATGTTTGACACACACGGCCTACCAGATGTCCTGGTGAGTGACAATGGCCATGTTTTACCAGTGCTGAGTTCGAAGAATTCATGACTTGTAACGGGATCAAACATGTCACATCTGCCCTGTTTAAACCAGCGTCCAATCGTCCGGCAGAGAGAGCAGTGCAAACCATCAAGCAAGGCTTGAAGAGGGGAACTGAAGGCTCATTGCAGACTGATTTATCCCGAGTCTTGCTTAGCTACTGCACGAGACCCTACTCACTCACTGGGATCCCACCTGCTCAACTGCTCATGAAAAGAGCACTTAAGACAAGGCTCTCATTAGTTCACCCTGATCTACATGAACAGGTAGAGAGCAGGCGGCTTCAACAACGTGCATACCATGATAGTGCAAATGTGTCACACGAGATTGAAATCAAGGATCCTGTATTTGCATTAAATTATGGACAAGGTCCCAAGTGGCTTCCCAGCACTGTCATGGCCAAAGAGGGGAGTAGGGTGTTTCGGGTCAAACTTTCAAATGGACTCATTCACCGGAAACACTTGGACCAAATCAACCTCAGATTCATGGACTACCCTGAGCAACCCACCTTGGACCCTACCTTTTTTGATCCCCAACATACACACCAGTGGCAACAGGCACCATGGTTGACCACGAAGCAGAACCCATCATCCACAGCAGCACAGCAGGGCCCAACACACCAGGCAGCCCAGCAAGGCCAGCTGCATAGCGAGGGCCCAACAAATGACTCAACACCAGCTTTCACACAGAGACGGTCAACCAGGGCAAGGGCCCCAGATCGACTCACATTGTAAATAGTTACACTATTGACTTTGGGCGGGGGGGTGGGGGGCGCGGGGAGAGTGTTGTTATGTATGTGGACTTGTATTTACTCTATACAGCCACCAGAGGGCTCAGCCACTGGAGTACAAAAGCAGGGAGGCCCTTCTGCAACTGTATAGGGTATTGGTGAGGCTGCACCTGGAGTACTGCGAGCAGTTTTGGTCACCTTACTTAAGGAAGGATATACTAGCTTTGGAGGGGGTACAGAGACGATTCACTGGGCTGATTCCGGAGATGAGGGGGTTACCTGATGATAGATTGAGTAGACTGGGTCTTTACTCGTTGGAGTTCAGAAGGGTGAGGGGTGATCTTATAGAAACATTTAAAATAATGAAAGGGATAGACAAGATAGAGGCGGAGAAGTTGTTTCCACTGCTCGGGGAGACTAGAACTAGGGGGCACAGCCTCAAAATACGGGGGAGCCAATTTAAAACCGAGTTGAGAAGGAATTTCTTCTCCCAGAGGGCTGTGAATCTGTGGAATTCTCTGCCCAAGGAAGCAGTTGAGGCTAGCTCATTGAATGTATTCAAATCACAGATAGATAGATTTTTAACCAATAAGGGAATTAAGGGTTATGGGGAGCGGGCGGGTAAGTGGAACTGAGTCCACGGCCAGATCAGCCATGATATTGTTGAATGGCGGAGCAGGCTCTAGGGGCTAGATGGCCTACTCCTGTTCCTAATTCTTATGCAAGTCCAAAGGGATCCCATAATCCTTTGGGAGCACAGGTATTTAAGGAGGCTTCACAGGTTGGAGACGCACTCTGGAGACCTGCAATAAAAGACTACGGTCACACTTTACTTTGAGCTCAGTGTTCAGTCTGACTCTTTCTCCATACACAACAATCACCATTTAAATAATACTTTGTCCGTATGTTTTTCCTACCAAAGTGGATAACTTCACATTTATCCACGTTATACTGCATCTGCCATGTGTTTGCCCACTCACTCAACCTATCTAAAAATCGCCTTGCAGCGTCTTTGCATCCTCCTCACAACTCACAATCCCACCTCGTTTTGTGTCGTCAGTAAACTTGGAAATATTACATTTGGTTCCCTCATCCAAATCATTTATATATATTGTGAATAGCCGGGGCCAAAGCACTGATCCCTGTGGTAGTCACTAGTCACTGCCCGCCACCCCGAAAAAGACCCGTTTATTCCTACTCTCTCTTTCCCATCAGTTATCCAATTTTCAATCTATGCCAATACATTACCCCAAATCCTATGTGCTTTAATTTTGCACACTAACTTCTTATGTGGGACTTTATCAAAGGCCTTCTGAAAATCCAAATACATTATATCCACTGGTTCTCTTGCTGTACCGGCATACTAACTTTTTGTGTTTCATGACAAGGAGCCCAAAGTCTCTACTGCAGCATTTTGCAATTTTTCTCCATTTAAATTATAATTTGCTTTTCTACTATTTCTGCCAAGGTGGATAACCTTTTCCATCATACCTCCCTTACTCCTTCCCCAACCTCCCTACTACTTCCCAGCTTTCCTTCTGCCCTACTGCTGCTCCGGGCACAACTCCCCCTTGAATGAAGAGCCTCCCAGTGCGGTACTGTCTCTATCTGCAGCTGGTTCACCCAACTGAGAATGAATGGCGCTAACCACCATCCCATCTCTCATACCATCACCCAGCCCTCTCATCATTCCCCATTTCACTCCGGAGCTCAATCCCCATACTACTCCAGGATAACTGGGAAGTCAAGGGCAGCCCAGGTTTCCTTGTGTACATAACCAGCTGCCCCCTTAAATCCACGTGCTCCAATACCAAGTGCAAAGATTGATACTATCCGTGCAACTACCCCTGCCATTCTTCTCACCCCCACCCCCACTTCACCTTCCTCTCCCCCTCTGCCTCTCGGACCCCTCCCACTCTCCCTCCGCCTCCCGGACCCCTGGCTGATCTGATCATGGACTCAACTCCACTTCCCCGCCCCCTCTCCATAACCCCTTATCGTTTAAGAAACTGTCAATTGCTGTCTTAAATTTATTCCATGTCCCAGCTTTCACAGCTTTCTGAAGCAGCGAATTCCACAGATTTACAACCCTAAGAAATTTCTCCTCATCTCGGTTTTAAATGGGCGGAGGGAGAATGGGAGGGGTCATACCCTCTAGTTCTAGTCTCCCCCATCAGTGGAAACATCCTCTCTGCATCCACCTTGTCAAGCCCCCTAACTTCGCCTTGGATCCCATGGGCTTTTACTTTCGGAACCTTAACAAAAGCCTTGCTAAAGTCCATAAATACTTCATCAAAAGCACTAACCTCATTGACCTGCCTTGTTATCGCCTCAGAAATTCAATCAAGTTAGTCAGATAAGACTTTCACTGAACAAATCCGTGCTGACTGTCCTTGATTAATCCGTCTTTCTAAATGAAGGTTCATCCTATCCCTCAGAAATTTTTCCAATAATTTTCCCACCACCAAAGTTAGGCTGACTGGCCTGTAATTACTTGTTCTATCCCTTTCTTCCTTTTTAAACAACGGTGCAACATTTGCAGTTCTCCAGTCTTCTGGCACCACACCTGTAGCCAGAGAGGATTGGAAATTGATGGTCAGAGCCGCTGCCATTTCCTCTTTTGCTTCTCTTAGCCTGGGGTAGATTTCATCTGGGCCTGGGGATTTATCCACTTTCAAAGCTGCTAAACCCTTTAATACTTCCTCTCTCACTATGTTTATTGCATCTAATATTTTACACTATACCTCCCTAATTGCAATGTCTGTATCGCCCCGCTCGTGAAAACAATCACAAATTATTCATTAAGAATCAAACCCATGTCTTCCGCTCCACAGATTACCTTTATGGTCTCTAATATGCCTTACTCTTTCTCTAGTTATCCTCATGCTCTTAATGTATTTATAAAACATCTTTGGCTTTTCCTTGATTTTGCTCGTTAGCATTTTTTCATGCCCTCTTTACTTTAATTTCCTTTATAATTTCACCCTGCACTTTCTATACTCAAATGTTTCTGCAGTATTGAGCCCCCGGTATCTGTCATAAGCCTCCCTTTGTTTCTTTATCTTACCCTGCATGCCCCTTGACATCCAGGGGGCTCGAGAAAAATAGAAAATAGGTGCAGTCGGCAATTCGAGCTTGCACCACCATTCAATAAGATCATGGCTGATCATTCCCTCACGACCCCTTTCCTGCTTTCTCTCCATATTCCTTGATCCCTTTAGCCGTAAGGGCCATATCTAACTCCCTCTTGAATATATCCAACGAACTGGCATCAACAACTCTCTGCGGTAGGGAATTCCACAGGTTAACAACTCTCAGTGAAGAAGGTTCTTCTCATCTCAGTCCTAAATGGCTTACCCCTTATCCTTGGACTGTGTCCCTGGTTCTGGACTTCCCCAACATCAGGAACATTCTTCCTGCATCTAACCTGTCCAGTCCCGTCAGAATTTTATATGTTGTTATGAGATCCCCTCTCATCCTTTTAAGCTCCAGTCTCTCTTCATAAGTCAGTCCTGCTATCCCAGGAATCAGTCTGGTGAACCTTCGCTGCACTCCCTCAATAGCAAGAACGTCCTCTCTCAGATTAGGAGACCAACACTGAACACAATATTCCAGGTGAGGCCTCACTAAGGCCCTGTACAACTGCAGTAAGACCTCCCTGCTCCTATACTCAAATCCCCTAGCTATGAAGGCCAACATACCATTTGCCTTCTTCACCGCCTGCTGCAACTGCATGCCAACTTTCAATGACTGATGTACCATGATACCCAGGTCTCATTGCACCTCCCCTTTTCCTAATCTGCTGCCATCCAGATAATATTCTGCCTTCGTGTTTCTGCCCCCAAAGTGTATAACCTCACATTTATCCACATTATACTGCATCTGCCATGCATTTACCCACTCACCTAACCTGTCCAAGTCACCCTGCAGCCTCTTAGCGTCCTCCTCACAGCTCACACTGCCACCCAGTTTAGTGTCATTTGCAAACTTCGAGATATTACACTCAATTGCTTCATCCAAATCATTAATGTATATTGTAAATAGCTGGGGTCCCAGCACTGAGCCCTGCGGCACCCCACTAGTCACTGCCTGCCATTCTGAAAAGGACCCGTTTATCCCAACTCTCTGCTTCCTGTCTGCCAACCAGTTCTCGATCCACATCAGTACATTACCCCCAATACCATGTGCTTTGACTTTGTTCACCAATTTCTTGAGGAACCTTGTCAAAAGCCTTTTGAAAGTCCAAATACACCACATCCACTGGTTCTCCCTTGTCCACTCTACTAGTTACATCCTCAAAAAATTCAACATTTGTCGAGTATGATTTCCCTTTCATAAATCCATGCTGACTTGGACCGATCCTGTCACTGCTTTCCAAATGCGCTGTTATTTCATCTTTAATTGATTCCAACATTTTCCCCACTACTGATGTCAGGCTAACCAATATATAATTACCCGTTTTCTCTCTCTCTCTTTTTTTTTTTAAAAAGTGAGAAGATTTGTTAGTCACACACATTTTCTTTAAGGGAACAAACTTGCCCTGAACCCTCAGGATCTCCTCCTTGAATGCCTCCCACTGATTTACCTTCAAGTAACTGTCATGTAGAGGAAAGGTGCAGGTGAGACAGAGGAAGGGGAAAGGTGCAGGGGAGAGACCGGGGGAGGGAGAGGGGGGTGGGAATGGGGAAAGGTGCAAGGAAGACAGGGGGATGGGGAATGGTGCAGGGGGAGACAGGGGAGAGGGGGAAAGGTGCAGGGGGAGACGGGTGGGGGGGATGGAGAAAGGTGCAGGGGGAGACGGGGGTGGGGTGGGGGGGATGGAGAAAGGTGCAGGGGGAGACGGGGGTGGGGTGGGGGGGATGGAGAAAGGTGCAGGGGGAGACGGGGGTGGGGGGATGGAGAAAGGTGCAGGGGGAGACGGGGGTGGGGTGGGGGGGATGGAGAAAGATGCAGGGGGAGACGGGGGTGGGGTGGGGGGGATGGAGAAAGGTGCAGGGGGAGACGGGGGGTGGGGTGGGGGGGATGGAGAAAGGTGCAGGGGGAGACGGGGGGTGGGGTGGGGGGGATGGAGAAAGGTGCAGGGGGAGACGGGGGTGGGGTGGGGGGGATGGAGAAAGGTGCAGGGGAGCCGTGTGGGGGGGGGGATGGAGAAAGGTGCAGGGGGAGACGGGGGGGGGGGGGGGGGGGATGGGGAAAGGTGCAGGGGGAGACGGGGGTGGGGGGAGATGGAGAAAGGTGCAGGGGGAGACGGGGGGGGGGGGGGGGGGCGGGGGATGGAGAAAGGTGCAGGGGGAGACGGGGGTGGGGGATGGAGAAAGGTGCAGGGGGAGCCGGGGGGGGCGGGGGATGGAGAAAGGTGCAGGGGGAGCCGGGGGTGGGGGGTGGGGGGGGGGGGGGATGGAGAAAGGTGCAGGGGGAGCCGGGGGGGGGGGTGCGGGGGATGGGGAAAGGTGCAGGGGGAGACGGGGGTGGGGGGGGGATGGGGAAAGGTGCAGGGGGAGACGGGGGTGGGGGGGCGGATGGGGAAAGGTGCAGGGGGTGGGGGGGGGCGGGGGATGGGGAAAGGTGCAGGGGGAGACGGGGGTGGGGGGGGGATGGGGAAAGGTGCAGGGGGAGACGGGGGTGGGGGGGCGGATGGGGAAAGGTGCAGGGGGTGGGGGGGGGCGGGGGATGGGGAAAGGTGCAGGGGGAGACGGGGGTGGGGGGGGGGGATGGTGAAAGGTGCAGGGGGAGGAAGATGAAGCGGAGCAGATAGCCTCAATTTGAAAGAAAAAAATAAGCTTCTCACTTGATATTCGGAGGGGAGGATCGAGTTTAAAAGGAGGCGGTTTGTGCCAAAACCTACCAGGTTGATTCTGCCGTAAGGGAGGTCGGCTGCAGAGCCTGTAAGGCAATACTGCTTTAATGGTCAAGCTAAATCTGGTGAGCAATAACCAGGTCCATTGCAATTCTGTATTTGTGCCTCTAGCCATCACATTTGAGGATAAGGTGGTGGGAGACCATAAAGGAAACCAATTGATGGCCTTGCCATTCAAAATATTGTTGCTGGTGAGGTTACAGGACAGTTAGAGAGTAATGTACAGGGTGAGGTTACAGGACAGTTGGAGAGTAATGTACAGGGTGAGGTTACAGGACAGTTGGAGAGTAATGTACAGGGTGAGGTTACAGGACAGTTGGAGAGTAATGTACAGGGTGAGGTTACAGGACAGTTGGAGAGTAATGTACAGGGTCAGGTTATAGGACAGTTGGAGAGTAATGTACAGGGTGAGGTTACAGGACAGTTGGAGAGTAATGTACAGGGTCAGGTTACAGGACAGTTAGAGCGTAATGTACAGGGTGAGGTTACAGGACAGTTGGAGAGTAAGAAATAGGAGCAGGAGTGGGCCATAGAGTCCCTCGAGCCTGCTCCGCCAAGACAGAGCAAGGAGCTTGCAAGAAAGTTGAAGCAAGCGAAAAGGAGAACTTGGTTGGCACAAGCTAAGCAAGGAAGGGCCCCTGAGATTTGGGTGGGTGGTAGGCGATAGAGTTGGAAGGAGTATAAGGGAGTTAGGTGCATGATGTCACAAGCTGAGATTTCTCTGGAAGGTAAGAGCCAAACTGCTGTCATCGTGGCTTTGGCTAAGCATTTGTTGGAATATGGAAGCAGGTGGTGAGTTCTAGGTGATGCGAGTTTTTGTCAGCCCAGACAGCACTAATATACAGATGAGGTTGGGAATGAAAAGAGTTTGCTTGTAAAGCAGTGAGCATTTTGAAGGGTGATATTAAGTGACCTGATATTAACAAAGGGAGGGGGGGGCGGGAGAGAGAAAGGAGGGAGTACAAGGGTCGGACAAAGGAATTGGAGGAGGTTGGAAAGATTTATCCATGTGATAAAACCGAAAAATGCTGTAAATACTCAGCGGGTCAGGCAGCATCTGTGGAGAGAAACAGAGTTAACGTTTCAGGTTGATGATCCTTTGTCAGAACTGGATGCAGACCTGACAAAGGGCAAGTGACCTGAAACATTAACTCTGTTTCTCTCTCCACAGATGCCGCTGAGTATTTCCAGCATTTTCTGTTTTTATTTCAGATTCCAGCATTGACAATAATTTGCCTTTAATCCCTGAAGTCTGGTCGTGGAATATCAACTGGGAGACTAGGGTTGATGCATTTAGGGTTGTTTCGTTTGGACAGCCAACAGTGGCGAATGTTTGAAACTAAGCAGGGATTCAATCAGAACAGGAGGAATATTGCTATAAAAATGCAATTTGCTGCTATTGATTAATGAGGCGGTAACTGAAAGGGGCATTTTGTAGCAGATTCAGATCTGCTACATGACATGAGCAGTTCAGGTGAGGCTAGAGATGGTACAGCAAGTATAGGAAATGGCTAATACACGGATAGAGTCGTCACTCTCAAGTTTCAACTTCAGGTATAGTACCCATGACTAGTTACCTGCGAAGATCAATGTCTTTAATGAAGTTGCCAGAGTTGGGCCTGCTGAGCATTGGACCACACTGGAAGAGTGAACCTTTTCCTATTTACTACCTCCAGGGAACAGGACAAGATTATGAATCGACAAGAAGAATGACAACACCAAGAAATGGTGGGCTCCAGGTCAGGGTCCAGGCTCAAGAAGCTGATTCCAGTCCAGTGCGAGGGAGAATGTCACTTCGCAGTTGCAGTAAAGTGGCCAGCAGCAATCTTGATGGGGAACCTCACAGCCAAGCAAAGATATAATATCTGGGTGTGGTGTAGGTACTCACCAAGAGGCTCCAGTTGGATAGCAATCTTATGCTTCAGGTGTTGAATGGGCATGAAGCAGGTGTGGGAGGTTTTCCAATCCAGAGCAAAAGGCAAGATATAAAGTAGAATAGAAAAGGTTAATCCTAAGCATCATTTCAAGTTCATCTACTCCGATAGGAAAAGGAGACGTGGGATCCAACTGACAAAAAGCAAGTTAAGGATTAATGTCAGGAGGCATTTCTTCAGAGTTAAATACCTGGAATGGGATCTGAAGAGAAGTGGGGCAGAATCTCTAAATATTCCACAGCTAGTTAGATCGCATCATGGGGGTTCTGTAGTTTTCTTTGGAAGGATGATCTAGCTGGGCCGAATAACCAACGACATCTTTACTTATCTTTCTATCCTCAAAGCGCTAAACTGTGCTGGAGAAGCGACAGTTAAGAGTTGACCGAATTAAGAAATATAACCTGGAAAGAACAGGAGTGGGGGAGGTTATAAAAAGGTGAAAAGTAACAGATGGCAGTGGATTGGGGAAAGCCTCTCACGAAGCCTTATAGGAGTCAATCTTCAATTACCTCACCCAATCAAGAATTGTCTTTTTAAAGATTGCTGCCACAGCTGACCCGAGCTGCATGTTTTGGACATTCAGTCATAGCAGGTTTGCATTGCCATATTTAACTGCTTCAGATTGTACACACCAACACCTAACACGACGAGGTCGAATTTCCAAACAAACTTCACTGTAAATACAACCAAAGAGTCAGATGCAGTGAAGTTAACTTTAAAATACTTTATTTTGTTTAAAATATACATCAGTTCAGTTTTACAAATTCAGAAAATAAAATTAGTAAAGGTTTAACAGTCTTGTACAGAAACACAGAGATGAATCACTACAAAATTCTACAACTTAGATTGTCCTTAAAAGATGACTGAGAAATGGATCGGAAGCACTAAAAATGTTAAGATTCATTTTCCACACAACTGAGAATGGAACATATATAGACAATCAGTAATCACAACATTCGATGAAAGGTGCAGTTTAAGTGAACACAAAGTCCTGCTGGGTTCTCATCGCCCGCCACAACCAGGAAGGTGGTTGTGCAAACAGACCATTGGCCCTCAACTACATTTACAATTCAATACATCAACGCTACTTTGAAGCTAATGAATCATTACACTTCAAAACCATTTATAAAAGACCATTCTAGGTCAACATTAAGGAACTGGGCCTTCCAAACTGGCTGAGAGAACCATGGATGCACTGCACTAGGTATTGAGTTTGAGATGCAAAGTATTTGCATTAACTACAGTCACTTGGTCAATGTTATTTTTAAGCTCAGTAAATAGTGCAGGGAAAAGTGAACCTGGAGGAGCGGAGAGTTCTTGAAAAATGCATCCCATATACCTAAACACACTGCTTGATGTCAGCATTAACACTGGGGAGGGAGTCAGCCCACTGATTGGTGAGCAAGGATAACTGAAGGAGGAGTCCCACCCTGAACTCCTGCACACGCTGACCGAGGTGTTGGAGTAGCTCAAAAAGTAATGTTTAATCTCTGCACCATCAGGTCAGGGCCAGCTCAAGATCTTTATAGCCTATTTTGTATAAAGATTTTCACTCCACAACAGAGGAACATCCTTTATACACTAGGAAAATAACTGCCCATGTCCTGGATTAGATGTAAATTTTGCGCACACACAGTTTAACTTCAGACTAAATCCAGATTTGTACATCAGTTTAATCATGGAACTGAATACTATAACTAGTCGGCAGAACAAGCATTAAAAACATTAATAACTATGCATGGGATGGGGGGGGGGAGGGGGGAATGTTGAGGACCGGCAGTTACGGCTTTCAAAAGGGAATTGGATAAGTACCTAAAGGGAAAAAAATTGCAGGGCTGCGGGGAAAGGACGGGAGAGTGGGACTAGCTGAAGCGCTCTTGGAGAGCCGGCACGGGCTCGATGGGCCGAATGGCATCCGTCTGTGCTGTAACCTGTCTATGATTCTTCTGTGATTCTAGGAGTTACGGTGGGGAGTTTTGCTGACCGAGAGTTAACACTGAAATGTTATTTACTTGTAATCACAATGCAACAAATTACAACACATCAACAGCTACATTATGCCAAGGAACACCATGGTAATTGGGAATTCATTAAGTAAAGCACCACCAGCTTCAAGGATTTTCATGTGAGTAACTGGAATAAAAGTGTGAACATTACCTTGTACAGAATCAGCGACAGGCTTGTATACTCCATAAGTTAGCAAGCTGTACCATTTCATTCCAGCTACCCTCGGCCTTCCCAGCCTGCACTGTGCACTCATGATCTAACATAGTTTGTATTTCAGTTATGGGGTTAACGGTCAGCAGATTACTGGAAGTTATTGGTTATTCAGCACCTTAATGAAATATTCTCCGATTTCTGAAAGAAAGCAGTGGCAGAGGGCTCAGTCAGTCCAATCCCCCTGATGTGTCCACACAGGGTTGGCAAGTGTAGACTTGTACAAAGGACTTCACTGACAGTACTAACCATTTCAGAGAGTTGAAGTGGAAGACCCAGCAGCCAAACTAAGGCCTTGGTGAGGCCACACCTGGAGTATTGTGTACAGTTTTGGTCTCCTAACCTGAGGAAGGACATTCTTGCTATTGAGGGAGTGCAGCGAAGGTTCACCAGACTGATTCCCGGGATGGTGGGACTGACCTATCAAGAAAGACTGGATCAACTGGGCTTGTATTCACTGGAGTTCAGAAGAATGAGAGGGGACCTCACAGAAACGTTTAAAATTCTGACGGGTTTAGTCAGGTTAGATGCAGGAAGAATGTTCCCAATGTTGGGGAAGTTCAGAACCAGGGGTCACAGTCTAAGGATAAGGGGTAAGCCATTTAGGACCAAGATGAGGAGAAACTTCTTCACCCAGAGAGTGGTGAACCTGTGGAATTCTCTACCACAGAAAGTAGTTGAGGCCAATCACTAAATATATTCAAAAGGGAGTTAGATGAAGTCCTTACTACTCGGGGGATCAAGGGGTATGGCGAGAAAGCAGGAAGGGGGTACTGAAGTTTAATGTTCAGCCATGAACTCATTGAATGGCGGTGCAGGCTAGAAGAGCTGAATGGCCTGCTCCTGCACCTATTTTCTATGTTACACTGCTGGAGTACAGATCATTGACACAAAATGTTTCACAGCAAAGACAGTTGGAAGCTGTGGCCAATAAAACATGGTGCAAGTGAACACTTCATCACAAAAAACTTGCTCAGTTTAAGATATTCCAGTGTAACTGGGGGCCACATCTTTAACCCAAGTTAGTTGCTGAGCCAATCCAGTGACCTTTTCCAAATGTATGGAAACATTCTGGCACGTCAGAAACAAAGGTCGACAGTAGTCAGTGCAAAAACAGATGGATGAAAATAACAGCCAGCCATTTATCTGCCAGCTCACCAACCTTCGCTACTCACTACTGCACCTGGGCAGATACACATAGAAAGATTAGGGGCTCGCAGGGACTGGAACTGTAATACAGACTGCTGCACCAGGAGTGTCACCGGGGTGGGTTTAATCACCGTGCTGCACTGGGAGTGTCACCGGGGTGGGTTTAATCACCGTGCTGCACCAGGAGTGTCACCGGGGTGGGTTTAATCACCATGCTGCACCAGGAGTGTCACCGGGGTGGGTTTTGTCACCGTGCTGCACTGGGAGTGTCACCGGGGTGGGTTTAATCACCGTGCTGCACCAGGAGTGTCACCGGGGTGGGTTTAATCACCGTGCTGCACCAGGAGTGTCATCGGGGTGGGTTTAATCACCATGCTGCACCAGGAGTGTCACCGGGGTGGGTTTTGTCACCGTGCTGCACTGGGAGTGTCACCGGGGTGGGTTTAATCACCATGCTGCACCAGGAGTGTCACCGGGGTGGGTTTAATCACCATGCTGCACCAGGAGTGTCATCGGGGTGGGTTTAATCACCATGCTGCACCAGGAGTGTCACCGGGGTGGGTTTTGTCACCGTGCTGCACTGGGAGTGTCACCGGGGTGGGTTTTGTCACCGTGCTGCACCAGGAGTGTCATCGGGGTGGGTTTAATCACCGTGCTGCACCAGGAGTGTCATCGGGGTGGGTTTAATCACCATGCTGCACCAGGAGTGTCACCGGGGTGGGTTTTGTCACCGTGCTGCACTGGGAGTGTCACCGGGGTGGGTTTAATCACCGTGCTGCACTGGGAGTGTCACCGGGGTGGGTTTAATCACCGTGCTGCACCAGGAGTGTCATCGGGGTGGGTTTAATCACCATGCTGCACCAGGAGTGTCACCGGGGTGGGTTTAATCACCGTGCTGCACCAGGAGGGTCACCGGGCTACACTGGGAGTGTCACCGGTGTGGGTTTAATCACCGTGCTGCACCAGGAGTGTCACCGGGGTGGGTTTAATCACCGTGCTGCACCAGGAGTGTCACCGGGGTGGGTTTAATCACCGTGCTGCACCAGGAGTGTCACCGGGGTGGGTTTAATCACCGGGCTACACTGAGAGTGTCACCGGGCTACACTGGGAGTGTCACCGGTGTGGGTTTAATCACCGTGCTGCATCAGGAGGTCACCGGTGTGGGTTGAATCACCGTGCTGCACCAGGAGTGTCACCGGGGTGGGTTTAATCACCGTGCTGCACCAGGAGTGTCACCGGGCTACACAGGGAGTGTCACCAGTGTGGGTTTAATCATCGTGCTGCACCAGGAGTGTCATCGGGGTGGGTTTAATCACCGTGCTGCACCAGGAGTGTCACCGGGGTGGGTTTAATCACCGTGCTGCACCAGGAGGGTCACCGGGCTACACAGGGAGTGTCACCGGGGTGGGTTTAATCACCGTGCTGCACCAGGAGGGTCACCGGGCTACACAGGGAGTGTCACCGGGGTGGGTTTAATCACCGTGCTGCACCAGGAGGGTCACCGGGCTACACAGGGAGTGTCACCGGGGTGGGTTTAATCACCGTGCTGCACCAGGAGGGTCACCGGGCGTGTCACCGGGCTACACTGGGAGTGTCACCGGTGTGGGTTTAATCACCGTGCTGCACCAGGAGTGTCACTGGGGTGGGTTTAATCACTGTGCTGCATCAGGAGTGTCACCGGGGTGGGTTTTGTCACCGTGCTGCACTGGGAGTGTCACCGGGGTGGGTTTAATCACTGTGCTGCATCAGGAGTGTCACCGGGCTACACTGGGAGTGTCACCGGGGTGGGTTTAATCACTGTGCTGCATCAGGAGTGTCACCGGGCTACACTGGGAGTGTCACCGGGGTGGGTTTAATCACCGTGCTGCACCAGGAGTGTCACTGGGGTGGGTTTAATCACTGTGCTGCATCAGGAGTGTCACAGGGCTACACAGGGAGTGTCACCGGGGTGGGTTTAATCACCGTGCTGCACCAGGAGGGTCACCGGGCTACACTGGGAGTGTCACCGGTGTGGGTTTAATCACGGTGCTGCATCAGGAGTGTCACCGGTGTGGGTTTAATCACTGTGCTGCACCAGGAGTGTTACTGGGGTGGGTTTAATCACCGTGCTGCACCAGGAGTGTTACTGGGGTGGGTTTAATCACCGTGCTGCACCAGGAGTGTCACCGGGCTACACAGGGAGTGTCACCAGTGTGGGTTTAGATCAATCGCTGTGCTACACCGGGAGTGTCATCGGAGTGGGTTTAATCACCGTGCTGCACCAGGAGTGTCAGCGGGGTGGGTTTAGATCAATCACCGTGCTGCACCGGGAGTGTCACCGGAGTGGGTTTAGATCAATCACCGTGCTGCACCGGGAGTGTCACCGGGGTGGGTTTTAGATTAGTAACAGTAAAACGTTTTTACACAGCGAGTTATGGATTAAAATGCACTGACTCAAGGCACGGAGAAGCAGAATCAATAATAATTTTCAAATGAGAATTGAATAAATACTTGAAGAATGATCGGCAGGGCTATGGGGACTGAGCAGCGGTGTCGGACTAAGTGCACAGCTCTATCAAAGAGCCGGCACAGCATGATGGACCGAATGGCCTCTGTCTACATTGGCTCATTCTGTGATTGTAAGCCAGTAGTGTCGCCTGCGCCTGTTTTAGTGACGCCAAGACTGTCATCGGTACACATTTATAGATTAGTGATGGTTCTATGCCAGATTGGAAATTTAAGGTGTAACTTTAGTGATAATGTAAACCTCAGCTCCTAGTTTCCCCTCTCTCAGTAGGGAATTGAAACATCCACAACAGAAATTTTTAAACTTGTTTTTTTTTAAAACACAGAAACTTTACTTGTTTTGGTGGATGAAACTGGGCTAAAAATAAATGGTCATTTTTACTGGTCTGTGGGCTATTTTCCTTTCTCTTGTTCTTGAGCAACCCTCAAAGCTGGAACTCAGTGAAAATAATGAAGTACTACGAGACTGAGTGAAAGAAAAGTCACCACGGATCTGAACAGTTCTGTTCATCAGGGCAGCCTTCTGAGATCAGCTATTTAACTTGACTTTAATCGTAGAGGACTAAAGCCCCAGGGCAAATTCCACAGAATGATACAAAGCGGAGGAGATTTTTCAGCACGATCCTCTGCTGTATCCTGAGGTGTTGGCACTTGCCCATTACCAGATGTTGCTGTCTGCTCTCTTCCAGCAGCTTATGACCGATCTGTTAGATCTGATAATGAAATGAGATGGAGGAAGATGGGGCAGGCTACAGCCAGGTTGTATGTTGAAGTCATCTGATCTACTTACCTTCACTCAGTAGTTAGAGCTGAGTAGGGGCAAACCACAGCTTAGGGAAATGGGGCCCACAAATTTCTCCCCTCTTATTGGAGTCTCCTGGTCTCTACTCAGCACCTGTAAACGTGTGACACCATGGCATCAGCAGCATAGGAATCAGAGCATACAGGCGAGGGAGGGGGGGGGGGGGCGTGGGTGGGGACAGGTGCAGGTGAGGGAGTGGGTGTGGGGGGCAGGCGAGGGAGCCGGTGCAGGGGGGGGGGCGAGGGAGCGGAGGAGCAGGGGCAGGTGAAGGAGCGGGTGTGAGGAGGGGCGTGGGCAGGTGAGGGAGGGGGGGGAAAAGAGGGGCAGGGGCAGGCGAGGGAGTTTGGGGGGGGGGGAGAGGCAGGATTGAGTCAGGCGAGGGAGCAGCAGGAAGGGATGAGAAAATTCACTGGCCCAGGAATTGCAGTCCGTGATCGGATGCCTCTGACCTCAGAAATTTCTATACAAGTACCCAGCGGCCCGGGAGGTTCAGAGACTTCTGGTCCTGGGCCTCTAAGCAAAAGCCTGCGAAGAAGCCCAAGTATCCCAGGAGCGTATGGGCTTCATACACATCACTGGAATCACGCAGACCGGCCCAACCTATCAGGGTAGGGTATACGGAATCACAGTAAGTATGAATGCGAAACCCACAAACACTGAAAATAACTTTTTTTTAAAAAACCACATTTCAAATTAATAAAAATGTAATTTAATTATTAAAAAAAATGTAATTGTTTGAAAAATAAATTTACATATTTTAAAGGTTCTAAAAATACTTACCTTATTTAACAGGATTTTAAATGTTTAAAATATATATTTTTATGTATTTTTCTGTACTTTAAATGTCTTATGCTGATAAAGGCAGGCTTTACACCTGTTTTGTAAGAATTTGAAGGGCATTCGCTGGGCAAATAGCCCAACTCTCCGCCCGCAGGGGCCCTTTACTTTCGGATGCAGTGAATCTGTCAAAAGGATTATTGACAGATTGCAAGTTTCGGGTTTAGGCGCATGCACTTCTCATACCTAAACCCGGAACTTACGGGGCCCCAATGGGCAAATTCAGGTCCACTGTTTTTAATCCGATTACATTTTTTTAAGCTCTTGTCCGGACTGTCATTTTATTTCAGCCTCCAAAAATAGCTGACACGTTGGCACTAAATCCAGAGATTATCCAGAGATTATACTGGTCTAAAGGACCACTCTAATGGAATCAATGCAACGTCATGGTTGACTGAAACTCTGAACTTCAAAGTCCAGGAATGTTTTGCAAAGCTGATAGCAAGTGCCTGGCTTGCAAAGGATAAATCAGGTGGTCTGGAATGTGGTGTAAACATGGCAGCTTTGCAAGGGAAATGGAATGGCAGCTAGCACAATGGGACCAACCCTCCAAATTAACACTAACTGCACCGAGCAAACTAAAATTTAAACATGAGGGAATGAGCAGTAAAAATTACAAATGAATAATGAAGCGTGATTAAATATTTGATGGTACGCATTAACATGTTACACTAATAATTAACCTCAGACTCGAGTCATTTCCTAACTTGCTATTCTTCATGTTCCCCAGACAACTGCTAAATTAGTGCTGAATTTGGGCGTGATTCTGTACTGAGCTTCATCACATGCAGACTTATGGAACTCATAACAGCTCGAGAAGTGAAGACTCCCATCACTGCTGCAAGCAGTATTCATGTCATCTGTTACCCCAAGTGTGTGCTGCTGGTCATTTAGGAGCACGTTTCCAGTCCTCAGTCAGCCTACAGAACCTGGACTGAGTGTGTCAGCCTAAAGATGTTCGAAAAATATAAATTCTCCAAATTCTACCAGTTAAGCTGGTTATAGTGACAACACAAGAAGATAGAGACAGTCTCTACACCCTGTAGTGAATGTGGGCTGGTGACCCTGATGTGCTGATGACCAATGCAGGAACTCACTCTGGATTTTGAATTCAGTGTTATGTTTGGTGCTGGATTAGATACATTCAATGAGACTGGGCCAGCTAGATTTGTGCACTCATTATTATGTTAGTCAAGTTTGCAATTTCACATCTCATTTGCAAACCTTCTACCATTTCTTCAAAATCTCAGCTACCTACAGGAAACTTTCACAATGTACGATAGGAAAAAAGCAATATCTAAACAATAAACAATATCCCTGATCAGTCAAACCTTAAATCTCTACTCGATGGGTGCACGCACCTGTTCTGTCCGAAGTACCTGCTTCACAAATTAATTACACAAATGGCTATCCAAAGACGCAAAAAACTGATCTACTTACAAAACACAGTAAAATCAGCCTATAATGAAGTGGACCCATCGTTTGCAAGGGTACCCGGGGAGGGTGTTAGTAATTGCTGAGGTTCCCGGGGAGGGCGTTACTAATTGCAGGGGCTTCCCGGGCAGGGTGTTACTAATTGCAGGGGCTTCCCGGGCAGGGTGTTACTAATTGCAGGGGCTTCCCGGGCAGGGCGTTACTAATTGCAGGGGCTTCCCGGGGAGGGCGTTACTAATTGCAGGGGCTTCCTGGGCAGGGTGTTACTAATTGCAGGGGCTTCCCAGCGAGGGCGTTACTAATTGCAGGGGCTTCCCGGGCAGGATGTTACTAATTGCAGGGGCTTCCTGAGGAGGGTGTTACTAATTGCAGGGGCTTCCCGGGGAGGGCGTTACTAATTGCAGGGGCTTCCCGGGGAGGGTGTTACTAATTGCAGGGGCTTCCCGGGCAGGGCGTTACTAATTGCAGGGGCTTCCCAGGGAGGGCGTTACTAAAAGCAGGGGCTTCCCGGGGAGGGCGTTACTAATTGCAGTGTGTTCCTAGGATGCGCGTTAGTATTTGTAGTGTGTTCCTAGGATGCAAGTTATTATTTGCAGTGTGTTCCTAGGATGCGCGTTAGTATTTGTAGGGTGTTCCTAGGATGCAAGTTATTATTTGCAGTATGTTCCTAGGATGCACGTTAGTATTTGTAGGGTGTTCCTAGGATGCGCGTTAGTATCTGTAGTGTGTTCCTAGAATGCGCGGTACTATTTGCAGTGTTCTTAGGATGCACATTAGTATTTGTAGTGTGTTCCTAGGATGCGTGTTACTATTTGTAGTGTTCCTAGGATGCGTGTTACTATTTGCAGTGTTCCTTGGATGCGTGTTACTATTTGCAGTGTTCCTAGGATGCGTGTTACTATTTGCAGCGTTCCTAGGATGCGTGTTACTATTTGCAGTGTTCCTAGGATGTGCATTAGTATTTGTAGTGTGTTCCTAGGATGCGCGTTACTATTTGCAGTGTTCCTAGGATGCGTGTTACTATTTGCAGTGTTCCTAGGATGCGTGTTACTATTTGCAGTGTTCCTAGGATGTGCATTAGTATTTGTAGTGTTCTCCTAGGATGCGCATTACTATTTGCAGTGTTCTTAGGATGCGCATTAGTATTTGTAGTGTGTTCGTAGGATGCGTGTTAGTATTTGCAGTGTTCCTAGGATGCGTGTTACTATTTGCAGTGTTCCTAGAATGCGTGTTACTATTTGCAGTGTTCCTAGGATGTACATTAGTATTTGTAGTGTGTTCCTAGGATGCGTGTTAGTATTTGCAGTATTGCTAGGATGCGTGTTACTATTTGCAGTGTTCCTAGGATGTGCATTAGTATTTGTAGTGTGTTCCTAGAATGCGCATTACTATTTGCAGTGTTCCTAGGATGCGCATTAGTATTTGTAGTGTTCTCCTAGGATGCGCATTACTATTTGCAGTGTTCTTAGGATGCGCATTAGTATTTGTAGTGTGTTCGTAGGATGCGTGTTAGTATTTGCAGTGTTCCTAGGATGCGTGTTACTATTTGCAGTGTTCCAAGGATGTGCATTAGTATTTGTAGTGTGTTCCTAGAATGCGCATTACTATTTGCAGTGTTCCTAGGATGCGCATTAGTATTTGTAGTGTGTTCCTAGGATGCGCGTTACTATTTGCAGTGTTCTTAGGATGCGTTAGTATTTGTAGTGTGTTCCTAGGATGCGCGTTACTATTTGCAGTGTTCCTAGGATGCGTGTTACTATTTGCAGTGTTCCTAGGATGCGTGTTACTATTTGCAGTGTTCCTAGGATGCGTGTTACTATTTGCAGTGTTCCTAGGATGCGCGTTACTATTTGCAGTGTTCCTAGGATGCGCATTAGTATTTGTAGTGTTCTCCTAGGATGCGCATTACTATTTGCAGTGTTCTTGGGATGCGCATTAGTATTTGTAGCGTGTTCGTAGGATGCGTGTTAGTATTTGCAGTGTTCCTAGGATGCGTGTTACTATTTGCAATGTTCCTAGAATGCGTGTTACTATTTGCAGTGTTCCTAGGATGCGCATTAGTATTTGTAGTGTGTTCCTAGGATGCGCATTAGTATTTGCAGTCTTGCTAGGATGCGTGTTACTATTTGCAGTGTTCCTAGGATGTGTGTTACTATTTGCAGTGTTCTTAGGATGCGTGTTACTATTTGCAGTGTTCCTAGGATGCGCGTTACTATTTGCAGTGTTCTTAGGATGTGCATTAGTATTTGTAGGGTGTTCCTAGGGTGCGTGTTACTATTTGCAGTGTTCCTAGGATGCATGTTACTATTTGCAGTGTTCCTAGGATGCATGTTACTATTTGCAGTGTTCCTAGGATGCGCATTAGTATTTGTAGGGTGTTCCTAGGGTGCGTGTTACTATTTGCAGTATTCCTAGGATGCGTATTACTATTTGCAGTGTTCCTAGGATGCATGTTACTATTTGCAGTGTTCCTAGGATGCGCATTAGTATTTGTAGTGTGTTCCGAGGATGCGTGTTAGTATTTGCAGTGTTCCTTGGATGCGCATTAGTATTTGTAGTGTGTTCCTGGGCATGTGTATCACCAGTTGCAGGAATATCTGACACACACTGTATTTGCAGAAGTTTCCCCACATAGAAAAGTTGACAAAGCGCTAGATTGGAAAGACCCAGCACCGGGTTGGACAGTTGGTGCTCACTATATAATACTGTTGGCCTAAATTCACTGATTGGGATACAGGCAGAATCCATGTTAATAAAAATGGTGACTGTGCTGAGCACTAACCTATTGTGCATGTTTAGCAGGTCACCCAAATATTTGTACTACAAATACTGAAGTTAAGACTTAGAGAACTGTCATGTAATAAACCCATGGGAGAGGTCAGTAAAAAACATGTGCTACTCTTCCAAATAGGCAGATCGAAAAGGGTACTGAAGGACAAAGCACCTGCACAGGTCACTAAGGGCTAGTCCTTCTCAGTTACAAAATGGCAGCAAATTCAATCTGATACTTTGCACAAGAGGTTTCATTCAGACTTCCATGTTGAACTTTTCTGTTTCAAAATGATGAACCTGGATCAATGTGGCAGGAAACAGAAAATGTTATTGCCCTTTAAATTAGCGGCAAGTCATCCTTGGGGATTGTGCTTCTGCTACTTTATTCACAATGGGTTTGGGTGCTGCAGATTTGAGA
Organism: Pristiophorus japonicus; assembly: GCF_044704955.1. NCBI lineage: Eukaryota > Metazoa > Chordata > Chondrichthyes > Pristiophoridae > Pristiophorus > Pristiophorus japonicus. Next base: position 246,987,848 of record NC_091983.1, read on the forward strand.
TTAGGAATTGCAGATATATGCTGATCGACAGAGCAGGGAGCTTATTTAACACTTCTGGAATGACCGTGCTGCAAGAACAAATCCTTCCAGCATCCCTCCCACGCAGACTGAGTACACAAGGGAAAGCATGGGACCTTACTACTGCTGCTCAGTGCTCGCCCAGATTTGGCCAAACTCGAAAAGCTGACGGAGAGCCATCAGCCTGGGCTGTGAGTCTGCCAGCAGAATATGTCCAATCACATTGTGAATAGTTTTAAACATTTATTATTTGGTCCCCTCTTGGGTTGCAGACAACCTGACGACAACACAAGTGGCAGTCTGGAAATTTCTAAAATATAAATCAGTCACCAAAATCCTGGTTTTTAAAGTAGAAGCCCATGTTTTCATTGGTTATTTCCATTCTTTCCTTATGCTTCTGTGAAGCGCCTTTGTACATCTTTCTACTTTTAAGGTGCTACATGAATACAAGTTGTTAATGTTTTCTATGGATTGTTGTTAGCAGCAAAACAAACATCAGAAGTGAAAAGCCTGATCTAACATTTGTTTTCTGTATTTGGCCACCCTGGGTGAAACATGCGATGACAGTGAGTCCTACTGCATACAGGCACTGCAATAGGTGCAGTTACCACAAATCAATAACATAGTGTTAGAATACTTGTAGTTTTAAGGGAGGGGGGCATGGAGATTTCAAGCACTATTAAATGGTTTAAATGTATAGAGCTTGCATGAGTGATAATGAAATTAAATCAAGTAGCCCATTATATTTTGGTGTTCTGCTACCACTTTAAAATAAACCGGACACCTGCAATCCTGGACGTACCCAGATCGCTTGGTAAATTTAGTACCGACAAAACTACCACTGTAAAAGATCCAATCACTTACATTGCTCTCGCAGCATGCAAGAGAAATGAGACACTTTGCATTTCACAGACACACACACACACACAGACACAGACAAACCAAACTAAAAACACAAGACATGCTGAGAAATTACCTGCCATCAGCCGGCATAGATACTCTTCAGAAATTTGGGTTTCTTTCCGCAATTGATTTAATTCATTACAAAATGGTTTTCTTAGAAAATACTGAAGTATTGCCTTTTGAACCCAAGTTCAGCTAAACTGCACGAGTTGGTTAGTTTGTCTTTGCCCAGCTTCATGCAAGTTTCTAGAAAATACTTTGTGAACTTCCATGCACAAAAAAAAGTTATTATTTTTTTTGCTGTGTCTGAGTTTTGCATTACGGCAGCTTAGTGCAAAGAACACCGTTAGTGTTTAGCTGAAAACCTCGGTGGTCTAGTCCAGCAGGGTGCCCTGCTCCTGCGCTCTTGTTAAGCTGTCCTTTCGCAATAAATGATGGACACCCATCCTTTTGGGGCTCTTCTGCTGTCGACCCACAAAGGTGACTGATGGCGTGTCTCCAATTTCTTCCAGTTCATCCTGCAGGGTGGACTGGCTCCCATGAAGCAGTACCTCCCGCTCTTCCACGGAGCTTCCCCCAGAGCAGACGTCCACGTATTCTTTGTGTTTCTGCAGCGGACTGGGCTGGTTGGCCAGCTGATTGCCACTCAAGGAGTGCAGCAGTTGTTCCCCTTCCTCCTGAGAGAATTCACTCCCATAATCCAGCAGGAACTTGCCTTTCCGCACTTTAGAATCTGTGCTGTCTGTGTCCAAGCTGGAATCCCGACTTACTGTCCAGCTGCAGCTCTGGCCGGATTCCTCTCCATCAGAGTAAGCCAGTCGCCTCTCACCCAGCTCAAACTTGTTGCCCAGACTATTCTGCAACTCTTGAACCATTTCACTGCTGAAAGACGTTCGATGGGCAATGACCCTTTCGGAAGCAGGAGCTACCTTCTCTACAAACATCCTCTGCCAGTTTGCAAGCAGATCCTCTTCAGAACTTGTTGAGCTGGCAAATGCACTTAGCACTTGAGGTGGGCTATTGAAAGGGCTGGACTGGGCTGATTTAAACTCATTTCCAGGGCCTCTGGGTGTGCCTGATCTTGGAGACTGATACTGCCTGTTTATCTGCCCTGACCTCCTTCCATCTGACAAGGGACTGTTGGGTACAGTTCTCTGCCGCTCAAATCCATCCTCTTCCCCCTGGACCAGACTGAGCGATATGGCTTGTCTGGTAGCATACGTACAGTTTGGTAATGGACTGTTCTTTGGTATTTTAACCTTGTCATCAGAAGAGAATTCAATCACAGCTTTACGTCCAGGGAATAGATTCTGAGGTGGGGTGGGATATGGGTTGAGTCTCTCGAAGGTGGGTGCTTCATCCAGTGTGCTGTCGGTGCTATTCTGCCTCTTACACACGCCGTTCTGAGGTTTTACTGCCTCAGCCTTGTCTTGGTCTCCCTCTTTCCCTGTATTCTTTACACCATTAGTGTTGCTGCTCATATCCACATGGACAAAGACATCTTCTGCCATTGGCTGATTGCCACTGCTGGACTTGGCAGAGTTCAGAATCAATGGCTCTGGTTTTTCTAAAACTCTGGCGATGACAGAGGTTGGTACGACATCAGAGGAACCAAGCGCGGAGGTTGGCTCCTGTCCTGACTGGAGCTCGTTACTGGACTCCAGATGCTTGTTTACCATCTCCTGGAGTACGAAGGGAAGCTGCAAATAAAACAGAATCAACCCACAATTTACATCATTTCTATTTTCTCATTGGTGAGTTCTGTGTCTTGTCTATTTACTTAATCAAATATGGGAAGTAGACTAGAAAAAAACAAGTCAAAACGTGGATTAGGATGTCAGCAAATAACATTTCACTTTTCTTTTAAGATGTGTTTTGTTAAGTCAAAAGAAATGGAATTTATGCATCACAATTAGCTTTCCAATTAGTTTTAAAGAGAAGCATCCAGGGTGAGATCTGTCCATGTAAAATCTGACAGTTAGCCACCAATTGTTCCCATGGAAATGTCTGTATTCCAACTAACTGCTAGGATGGAGGAGGACAGATGTGTGGCCTGGACCTCACTATTGGATTGAGGAGAAACGCATGACTTGGACCCCATCATTGGGCCATAATTTGCTGTCAATTTGCTATTGCGCTCTCTGTTATTTACGTACTAACGCTACAGCAGCTTCAGGCAATTGCAAATATGCGGTTAAACACAGAAATCTAAAAGCTGCTGTCCGTGTGGCACCACCTTTACCTTGGTAAAAACGGCGTGATGCTGTCTGCCTCACCAATTGAAATGCATTGAGCGGTGTGGAGTTGCTGCCTGTGCATGGTAGATACAAATTAAAATCGCCACAGGAAATCCAATCTTAACCATTTATCAACATGATGAGTGTTATTTACTGCCAAACAAATTCTCTGGCACTGATTTCATTGAAGCATACACAATTCTTACAGGGCTTGACAGGGTAGATGCAGGGAGGATGTTTCCTCTGGCTGGGGAGTCTAGAACCAGGGGTCACAGTCTCAGAATAAGGGGTCGGCCATTTAGGACTGGGATGAGGAGAAATTCCTTCACTCAGAGGGTGGTGAATCTTTGGAATTCTCTACCCCTGAGGGCTGTGGAGGCTCAGTCATTGAGTATATTCAAGACAGAGATCGATAGATTTTTGCATGTTAAGGGAATCAAGGGATATGGGGATAGTGCAGAAAAGTGGAGTTGAAGTAGATGATCAGCCATGATCTTATTGAATGGCGGAGCAGGCTGGAGGGGCCAAATGGCCTACTCCTGCTCCTATTTCTTATGCTCAGAGAGAAGTTACTTGATGAAGCAGCTGAAGATGATTGGCCGAGGACACAGCCCTGAGGAACTCCTGCAGCGATGTCCTGGGACTGAGATAAGTGACCTCAAAATATCACAAACATCTTTTGTGCTAGGTATGACTCCAGCCCCATCCCCCCCCCCCCCAATCCTCATTGACTTCAGTTATACGAGGGCTCCTTGATCAAATGCTTGGTCAAATGCTGCCTTGATATCAGGGGCAGTCCCTCTCACCTCATCTCTGGAATTCAGCTCTTTTGTCCCATGTTTGGACGAAAGCTGTAATGAGGTCTGGAGCTGAGTGGTCTTGCCAGAACCCAACCTGAGCATCGATGAGCAGGTTATTGGTGTGTAAGTGCCGCTTGACAGCACTGTCAATAACACCTTCCATCACTTTGCTGATGATTGAGAGTAGACTGATGGGACGGTAGTTGGCCTGATTAGATTTATCCTGCCTTTTGTGGACAGGACATACCTGGGCAGTTTTCTATATTGTCGGGTAGAAGTGAGTGTTGTAGCTGTATTAGAACAGTTTGGCGCAGCTAGTTCTGGAGCACAAGTCCTCAGTTAGACAGCTGGGATGTTGCCGGGGCCCTTAGCCTTTACTGAATCCAGTGCGTTCAGCTGGTTCTTGATATCAGGTGGAGTGAATTGAATGGCTGAAGACTGGCTTCTGTGATGGTGGGGATCTCAGGAGGAGGCGGATATGGATCATCCACTCGGCACGTCTGGCTGAACCTATTGTGTTGAGGAGAGATGTGTGACCTGGACCTTGCTATTGGGTTTTGTTAAGAGGTGTGACCTGGACCCCATAAACTGGTACAATTGAGTTCTTATTTCCTCAAAAAAGTTGGAGGTTGGTCAGCCAGCATTTCCCCTTCTGGATCCAAGTTAACAGCTACTTCCTAGGTTATATATATATGATCCTTAAGATTGTTCCTGATAATTGATTTTACATGAAACTGAAGTAAGATGAATGAGTCTGTAGTTGACTGTTTTGTCACATATTTTGAATAACGGCACCAAACTGACTGGTTTCAAAACTAGTGGTACCTCTCTAGTGTCCAGTGAGTCTCTCATAATGATCATCAGTGCCTCAACAAATCCCCTTCCTAGTCTCTGAGCACTGTGATAAATACCCTAGGAATTACTTGTTTTGAGACACTTTAGGTTGTCTAGGACTTTCAACTCATTTATATCGAGGAATATTGGCATTGATTCTCAATTCACCTTCGATATGTGCAAAGTTAGTGCAGGTACATATCTAAATTCTCTTTAACAGGAAGTCTTAACACAAATACATAATTGGAATTTGCGTTCTGTAAATTCTCCCAATGTTAATATTTTCTCCTAGCAGTAGTATATTACATCAGAGGTTATTGACTTAAATGGGGACATGCTACATTTTCACAGGAGCCCACTGGGGAATAAACTGTCAGGTAATGCAGTATCATCATAAATCTCGTCAGATTCAGCCAGCAGAATCCACCATTTGTGATGCAGGTGATTTCGATCTCAACGTGAACAATTACTTTCCTATCTCAGCACTTTCATATCATTCAAACCAGCAGCACAGACTAAGCACTAAGCAGTTAGCTTGACTACTTCTCATAGCTCAGTAGATAAATGCACTGCATGATGTGATACCAAGCCACAATGACAAGGTGCTCTCAGGTTTGATGTGCTGAGAAAATCAGCCAGCCCTCACAATCTCATCTCTACTCCAGTGATCTATACTGGAAAGTACAAAAGTAGATATGTGATAAGGAAAAGATTGGGGTCAGCTGGAGGTACTCCGTGGTAAAATAGCCTGCCAACACTCATCGTCTTTGGAAACAGTGCTGGAGGACTGTCGGTATCCAAGGAATTGTACTTGAACAAGGGACCACACAGTTAACAGCCCAGAAACTCATCTTTACTGTAAGTTTCAGCAGTCCTGAGTTCTAAAAAAAGATTCCTTCCAGTCACAAGGCAATAGTGCTCCGAGAACTCACCTCATAAATCAATTACATTTCAAAGATAATTAGAGCCAGGAGGCACCACCAACTGGGAATGACAAATTTTCTAACGTCCAAGGTACAGACACAGTTTAACAATGATGCTAGGGCCGACAGAAATTATTTAAATTCTGTTCCTTTGTCACGCAGATATTGATCTACTGTGGACTACTCCAGAAGGGCCAAATAGCCTGTTTCTGTGCTGTAAATTTTATGTAATTCTATGTAAAGGTACATCTATATACTGTCATGTGCAAATGTACTGTAATCTCCAAAGGATCGACAAGCAGAACAAACTTGAGCTGATGCATGAGACATGGTGTGGGCAGACTAGACCTAACTAGCCTGGCGGTATTGTCCTAGATTATGCAATTCATCATAACCTTTAAAATTGGTACATTTGCTCAGAGAGATCGCGACTGCTGAGAAGCAGGAACACCTCTGCACTGTCTTGGAGAAGTCTACCGAGGATATAAGAACATAAGAAATAGGAGGAGTAGGCCACCTGGCCCCTCGAGCCTGATCCGCCATTTAATACAATCATGGTTGATCTGATCATGGACTCAGCTCAACTTCCCTGCCCGCTCCCCATTATTCCCTTATTGCTCAAAAATCTGTCTATCTCCACCTTAAATATATCTAATGACCCAGCCTCCACAGCTCTCTGGGGCAGAGAATTCCACAGATTTACAACCCTCAGAAGAAATTCTTCCTCATCTCAGATTTAAATGGGCGGCCCTTTATTGAGATTATGTCCCCTAGTTTTAGTTTCCCGAGTGGAAACATCCTCTCTGCAGCTACCTTGTTGAGTACCCACATTATCTTGTATGTTTCGATAAGATCACCTCTCATTGGGGCCAAGTTTCCATCGACCCTTAGAACGGCGCACCTCCATGAGGTCTGCTGACTTTGTGGAACAAAAAGCGTGCCTAATCCTTACTGTGATATTCTCCACGCTCATCAGGCCTCCTTCCGACTTGGCGGAGCGCAGCAGAACCAGCAGGGGGGGAGGGGGGGCGAAACCAGGTCCTGCCGCTGAAAACAGAGCCGGGACCTCTGCACATGCGCGCTAGAGTGTGCGCGCATGTGCAGTAGCTCCTCGCCCCCAGATTCTGTGTGCGTGTGCTGCAGGCTGTGTGGGAGGGGACCAAAGCACGCCGCCCCTAGCCCTGGCCGAATGGGCTCCCCTGATGCCGTGTTCATGTGAGCAGGCCCCCAATGGCCCTAGCAGCATTATTTCAGTGGTTGTGCCTATGTGTGGGCGCACACTTTGATTTAAAGTATCTTGAATATTTTATGACAAGATTGGGATCTTTACAGCATAACTTGCCGAAGGCATTATTGTCAACCAGCAAGTAAAGGCAGGAGATGCTCGGCAACAGGGTTAATGTGCGTGTGGGGCACATGAAGCATTCAGAGAGCAGGGACAGCTTCATGCAGCGTGTGAAAGTGAAGGAACAGGCCGAGAGGGGGCGAGGCAGATGGGGACCTGGTTCGAGCCGAATTACCGAGCTGGCTGAGGCCAGAAAAGTAAACTTTGAACGACCCAAGACAAACAACCAACAGCTGCTGGCACCAATCCAGTATCTGTTTGTGGCGTTTTGTTGACCAAATCGAATACATTTCATGCGTGTGTGTCTCTCTACCTCAAAAAAATCCCGCCTCCTTCACTGTCAGAAACAGAGACGCCGACAAACAAACAGAGAGAGACACTGACAGAAACACCTTCCCTTCACATAAAGGTAGGACTTCTATTTTTTTTGTTATTGATTGGGTGCTTATTACTTTGGTCTTGGTGCTTTAGTTGCAGGGTTCCTTCTATTTTTTATTTGTTAATTAATTGCTTATTACTTTTTGTGCTTTCTAAGTCTTGGTGCTTTCCTTGGATTTTTTTTTAAAATGTGTTATTGAATGCTTATTTTTGTGCTTTGTTTAGTGCTTGGTGCTTTAAATGTATTGCTTTGTTTAGTGCTTAAAATGTACTTATGCTTCTTTAATGTTGTGAAGGTTTAGTGTTTTAGAAAATCCTCCAACTACCGTCCCACCCCCATCTCTGGCTACCTGCGCCCGATTTCTAAAATGTCTGCAAGGTTTTTCTGAGCGTATAAAAGTGGACACATAAGAACATAATAGAAAAAGTAGACCACCATACGGCCCCTCGAGCCTGCTCCTCCATTCAATAAGATCATGGCTGATCTGATCATGAACCCAGCTCCACTTCCCCGCCCGCTCCCCATAACCCCTTATCGCTCAAGAAACTGTCTATTTCTGTCTTAAATTTATTCGATGTCCCAGCTTCCACAACTCTCCGAGGCAGCAAATTCCACAGATTTACAACCTGAAGAAATTCCTCGTCTGTTTTAAATGGGCGGCCCCTTATTCTAAGATCATGGCCTCGAGTTCTAGTCTTCCCCATCAGTGGAAACATCCTCTCTGCATTCACCTCGTCAAGCCCCCTCATAATCTTATACGTTTCGATAAGATCACCTCTCATTCTTCTGAACTCCAATGAATAGAGGCCCAACCTACTCAACCTTTCCTCATAAGTCAACCCTCTCATCCCCTAGTGAACCTTCTCTGAACTGTCCCCAAAGCAAGTATATCCTTTCATAAATATGGAAACCAAAACTGCACGCAGTATTCCAGGTGTGGCCTCACCAACACCCTGTATAGCTGTTGCAAGACTTCCCTGCTTTTATACTCCATCCCCTTTGCAATAAAGGCCAAGATACCATTGGCCTTCCTGATCACTTGCTGTACCTGCATACTATCCTTTTGTGTTTCATGCACAAGTACCCCCAGATCCCGCTGTACTGAGGCACTTTGCAATCTTTCTCCATTTAAATAATATCTTGCTCTTTGATTTTTTTTCTGCCAAAGTGCATGACCTCATACTTTCCAACATTATATTCCATCTGCCAAATTTTTACCCGCTCACTTAGTCCTTTTGCAGATTTTGTGTGTCCTCCTCACACATTGCTTTTCCTCCCATCTTTGTATCGTCAGCAAACTTGGCTACGTTACACTCAGTCCCTTCTTCCACGTTGTTGATATAGATTGTAAATAGTTGGGGTCCCAGCACTGATCCCTGCGGCACCCCACTAGTTACTGGTTGCCAACCAGAGAATGAACCATTTATCCCGACTCTTTGTTGTCAGTTAGTTAGCCAATCCTCTATCCATGCTAATATATTACCTCCAACCCAGTGAACTTTTACCTTGTGCAGTAACCTTTTATGTGGCATCTTGTAAAATGCCTTCTGGAAGTCCAAATACACCACATCCATTGGTTCCCCTTTACCCACCCTGTTTGTTACATCCTCAAAGAACTCCAGCAAATTTGTCAAACGTGACTTCCCCTTCATAAATCCATGCTGACTCTGTCTTACCGAATTTTGCTTTTCCAAATGTCCTGCTACTGGCCTAAGTTAGTTTGGAGTAACTGTTAGCTGTCTAAACTTGCTTAAATGGCCAAAACAGGTATACATGGCTAGTAACGCCCCTTTTTGAAAAAAAAACTGAACTAACTCACTGAAATGGGAACAAACTAAATGTGGAGAATTAAGATTTTTAAGATACTCCAAAAAAAACTAGTTGCTCCAAAAAGTAGGAGCAACTCCTGTGGAAACTTGGCCCCATTCTTCTGAACTCCAATGACTGGAGGCCCAACCTACCTTCATAAGTCAATCCCCTCATCTCCAGAATCAACCTAGTGAACCTTCTCTGAACAGCCTCCAATGCAAGTATATCCTTCCTTAAATATGGAGACCAAAACTGCACATAATACTCTAGGTGTGGTCTCACCAATACCCTGTACAGTTGCAGCAAGACATCTCTGCTTTTGTACTCTATCCCCCTTACAATAAAAGGCCAATATTCCATTTGCCTTCCTGATTACTTGCTGTACCTGCATACTAACTTTTTGTGTTTCATGCACAAGGACCCCCAGGTTCCTCTGTACTGCATCACTTTGCAATTTTTCTCCATTTAAATAATAATTTGCTTTTCTATTTTTTCTGCCAAAATGGATAACCTCATATTTTCCCACATTATACACCATCTGCTAAATTTTTGCCCACTCACTTAACCTGTCTATAACACTTGCAGATTTTGTGTGTCCGCCTCACAATTTACTTTCCCACCCATCTTTGTATCATCAGTAAACTTGGCTACATTACACTCGGTCCCTTCATCCAAGTCATTAATATAGATTGTAAATAGTCAAGGACCCAGCAACGATCCCTGCTGCACCCCACTAGTTACTGTTTGCCACTGGAAAATGAACCATTTATCCCGACTCTGTTTTCTATTACTTAGCCAATCCTCTATTCATGCCAACCGCGTGAACTTTTATCTTGTGCAGTAATCTCTTATGTGGCAGCTTATCGAATGCCTTCTGGAAATCCAAATATACCACATCCACTGGATCCCCCTTATCCACCCTGCTCATTACATCCTCAAAGAACTCCAGCAAATTTGTCAAACATGATTTCCCTTTCATAAAACCATGCTGCCTCTACTTGATTGAATCATGCTTTTCCAAATGTTCCGCTACTGCTTCCTTAATAATGGACTCCAGCATTTTCCCAACAGATGTTTGGTTAACTGGTCTATAGTTTCCTCCTTTTTTAAATAGGGACATTACATTCGCGCAGAATCCAGGGAATTTTGGTAGATTACAACCAATGCATCTACTATCGCTGCAGCCACTTCTTTTAAGACCCGAGGATGTAAGCCATCGGGTCCAGGTGACTTGTCTGCCTTTAGTCCCATTATTTTACCGAGTACTACTTCATTAGTGATAGTGATTGTATTAAGTTCCTCCCTCCCTATAGCCCCTTGATTATCCACTATTGGGATGTTTTTAGTGTCTTCTACCGTGAAGATCGATGCAAAATATTTGTCTCTGCCATTTCCGTGTTCTCCATTATTAATTCCCCAGTCTCATCCTCTAGGGGACCAACATTTACTTTAGCCACTCTTTTCCTTTTTATGTACCTGTAGAAACAATATCAGTTTTTATATTTGATACTAAGTTTACTTTCATAATCTATCTTCCACCACTATCATTTTTTTTAATCGTTCTTTGTTGGCTTTTAAGTTTCCCAATCCTCTGGATCCCACTGGTCTTGGCCACATTATATGCCCTTGTTTTCGATTTGATACCATCCCTTATTTCCTTAGTTAGCCACAGATGGTTATCCCTTCTCTTAGTCTTTCCTTCTCATTGGGATATATTTTTGTTGCGAGTTATGAAATATCTCCTTAAATGTCTGCCACTGCTCATCAACCACCCATACTTTAATCTATTTTCCCAGTCCACTTTAGCCAACTCTACTCTCATACCTTTTGTAGTCTCCTTTATTTAAGCTTAGTGTTATGTATTGTCCATGTACATTAAATGTATAGTGCGAGAGAGTATAAAAGGTTGCCCACCACACCTGAAGGGCACTCTGGAGTTACACAATAAAGGACCAAGGTCACAGCAGTTACTACAACACCAGACATTGTGGAATCAGTGATTTGAGTGCTACATACATCACAAATTGGCGACGAGGACACGGACGAGCTCTTCACGTAACCATGGCTACTTTGGGCACGCTAAAGGATTTCACAGAGGGTAATGACTGGGATGCCTTTACGGAAAGGCTCGAGTACTATTTTATAGCAAACGACCTGACAGGGGACACGAACGCACTGATAGAGAAGCGTACGGTGATATTACTGTCCAGTTGTGGCGATGAGGTTTACCGTCTCGTCAGGGATTTGCTGGCACCCGCGAGCGCCAAGTCATATGAGGAGCTGATTGAACTCATTTGTAAACAACTGAAACTGAAGGAGAGCATCCTCATGGCCAGGCACAAATTCTACCACCACTGCAGACCTGAGGGCCAGGAAGTCACCAAATATGCTGCGAACATCAGGAGACTTGCGGCGCCGTGCGATTTTGGCACAGACCTTAACGAAGCATTGCGAGACGTCTTTGTTATGGGGATTGGCCATGAGGGTTTCCTTCACAAGCTGCTATCCACTGAACCTACAGTCAGCTTGCAGCAGGCCATCAACATCAGCTGGGCATTTATGACCTTGACTTGCAGCACCAAGCAGATGATCCACACGGTCTCGAACCCGGCAGGTACTATTCACAGGATAGCGCCCGTCACGGACAAAACTGCAGAACGTGGCTCTGCCCAGGGCAGAGAGCACGGACCTCAGGGTCCTGGAACTCAGAGTCCGCCGAGGGGGGGTTAATCGAGTAGCACCATGCTGTCACTGCGGAGGAAGCCATGGGGCTCACCGGTGCAGGTTTGCGGAGTATACGTGCAATACCTGCCACACGAAAGGCCACCTTCAGCGTATGTGCAAAAGAAACACGACTCACCGTGTGGCTGAGGAGATGGTAGATGATCCGCTATCCAGCGAGGAGCATTGCGGTTTGGCGCGACGGGCATCCCAGCCCCAGGTAGATGATGATGATGCGTTTGGACTGTATTCGTGTACCGACGATTTGGCCCCAGTGATTATGGAAGTCAAGATTAACGGAGTCCCAGTGAGTATGGAAGTGGACACGGGGTCGGGTCAGTCGCTGGATGAGTCAGGAAAATTTTGATAAACTGTGGATCAACCCAGCTGCATGACCGAAGCTGGTCCCGGTCACGGCAAAGCTGCGCACCTACACCAAGGAACTGATACCTGTTCTTGGCAGAGCGGATGTGCAGGTATCTCACGGTGGTGAGACGCACAGTTTACCTTTGTGGATCATTGCAGACGATGGGCCGACGCTTTCGGCAGGAGTTGGATGGGGAAGGTCCGTGGGAGCTGGGAAGACTTCATTCCTCCACAGACCGCTGTCCCCCGTGTTCACAGGCAGAGCAGGCCTCCACCTTTGGATCGGATGGCAGCGAAGGTAGCGTGTGTGGGGTTGGGCAGAGCAGCGACGGCCGTCGACTCCCCCCTGCAAAGTCTGAGAGTGAGAAAGAGGCGCTGGAACCAGCAGCAGCGCTAACCGAGCTGGAGAAGAGAGAAGGGCTTTGACGGGCTGCTCCAGCAGTCACCGTCGGCCCGCAGGCAGAGGCGGCCATTCGTGGGACTTGCAGCGGGAGGATCGGCTGCGGCAGTGAGGTAGTCGGCTCCGGAGGACGTGTGTGTGTGTGGCGACTCCCGGGCAAAAAGGCCAGCTGCACGGGGTGCTCCGGAAGATGCGGCGGTGCAGGAGCCAGTGCGTTGCGGCTCCCGGGTGCATTCAGAGTGTGGCGGCTCTCTCTCTCTCTCTCTCAAGAGAGAGGGAAAGCAGGCAGCAGCACACCGAACTTAAGATGGCGGCGAGCCTCGTGGCAGCAGAGTTCTGTAGAGAGAGGCAGGCAGGCACCAGCAAAGAACCTAAAATGGCAGCGCCCAGTAGAAACCTCATGGGAAAAACAAAATGGAGTCTTAAAAGGGAAATATACCCAGGAGTCTTAAAGGGACCTTACACTGTTGGTGGTCCCCACAAAGAGACTTTTGTAAGGGCAAGAGTGAGTCAAAATGATTACTGTGATTTGTATGATGACATGATTTATGACGAGTTAATATTTTGATGCTAAAATGATTACTGTGATTAAAATGATTGGTGAAAAGAGTTAATATCACAATGCACAGTTAAAAGGATTAATGCGATTTCTGATTTTGTGTGATTTATGCAATTGTTCAGCGGCTGCAGACAAGCCGCAAAGAACAGAGGCAACGCACTAGTTGCCATACCCTGTCTCAGCGCAGCCCATGACCTCGGGCAAAAAGGGGCTGTATGCCGCCACCACACCTCACCCATTGGAGCTGGGATTTAATAACTGTTCAGTGTACCTGCAACCTTTTGATATAACTCTTCAACACATACAAATGTACTGTCTATGTGTACCTGCTTTCCAGTGGTGATTATGTTTGTGTATTTGTATCACCCATGTAAGGACTGCAAATACCACATGATCACAAGCATAATCTCTACATGGGGGCATGAGGGGGGGGGGGTGGGGGGGAGAATGACGTGGATGGTCATGGACTCACAAATCAACCAGGACGAATAAACGAACAAGGTCGAGGTTACTGGAAATTTGCTTTTGGAATGGGGGGGGGGGGTGGCGGGGGAGAGTGAGATGTTATGTATTGTCCATGTACATTAAATGTATAGTTACAATGGTGCGCCACAAGGGGCACTGTGGTGGGAGACCCGAAAGTACCTGCGAGAGTGTATAAAAGGCTGCCCACCACACCTGAAGGGCACTGTGGAGTTACACAATAAAGGACCAAGGTCACAGCAGTTATCACAACACCATACTGTGTGGAATCAGTGATTTGAGTGCTACATACATCACACTTAGGAGCCTGGTTTGAGAACCAACTTTCTCACCCTCCAACTGAATTTGAAATTCAACCATGCTATGGTCACTCATTCCTAGAGGAACCTTTACTACGAGATCATTTATTAATTCTGTCTCATTACACAGTACCAGATCGAAGATAGCCTGCTCCCTGGTTGGTTCCGCAACATACTGTTCAAGGAAACTATCCCGGATACACTATGAACACTCTTACTCAAGGCTACTCTGGCCAATTTGCTTTGTCCAATCAATATGGTTAAAATCAGCCATGATTATTGCCGTTCCTTTATTACAATTCAAATGTTCTATTTTGTCACTTTTCAGGGCAGCCGCAGTCTCTGCTGTTCAATAACTAGCATCCTTCAAACCATTAATATTTAATTTCAAACCCAAAAGTGTGGTCCTCAAGGAATAAAACTTTTAATTTTACTTTGATTTAAAGTAAGTAACATTAGATGCAGAAAGCAAACATTCCCTAATTAAACACCAAGTGGCTAGTGATGGTCAATCCAGGTCACAAACCACACTCATTTTGGCGTATAACGAGATGTCAGATGATTTAGAGGGGTCTCTTACATTTAATTTGCATAAAGCACAAGTTAGATTTTGCCTTTAACAGGCTGTGTATGAGCATCCTTCCAGCATTTCAGGTGATGGTTATTGACGTGAATAACCATTTTAATTCTACAATTATAGAGATAAAATTCAGTGAAGTATTCAATAAAAGAAAAGCACAGAATGCAACAAGGCCCAGGCTACAGTGAAGAATTGGTCTCAAAGCAAATCAGAATCTGTACGAACTACTGGAATTGGGCTTAGTCTTGCAGGAGGGGAGAGAAGTGAGGTGTTACACACTGAGCTGTCCTGTCCCCACCCCCTCAGATAAGAGGAAGAAGAAACAGGGAAGACAGTTAATGGGCCTCTTTCCGTAGTCAATTGCCAGGCTGCATTCAGTTATGAAGAATTTGAGACTTCTGCCAGCTATATCCTGGCTGATATATTCTGCAGGTTGGGGATGTGACAATACAAGAGGAGAGAGACCCAGTTACCTGCAACACTCCACCCTTTTTTGGTTTAAGTAAACTGTTTGGAGGAGAATGGTCTTTGGAGAGAGGCAAGAGGTGGGCCGGGGGTGAGGGGGTAAAAGAAGAGGATAGGAGACAGAATTTGGGTGAGATTTTTAAGACCTTTGTTAACAGATGCAGTCATTCAAAGATTCACATGCAACAAACAGAGATAGCAGTAACATTATTGTTGGAAACAAAATATTTTGATATACCTGCAAATGCTCAGCCTCTAACTACAGTAAAGCACAGGGAGAATGTAGCCTAGTGGCAAAGCCTGCTGATCAACCAACACACTTCCACCAGGTGTCAGCGCAGCATCCGTTCTTTGCTATTTACACAATAGTGAGATTTTAGTCTGGAGAGGCAAGGAGAGGAAATAAATAAAGGGCAAGGACAATCTTCCCTGCTTCCAAGCATCTCTTAGAAGCTGGTTACAAAGTGGAACTTGTAAAGAAGCCATCAAGCGCACACCTGTTGGGGAAAGCAATGTACATGGGCAGAAGACTGTAATCATGAGACGATCACACTTTTCCAAAAATAAACCAGATACTACCCATGGATGGAGCGGAGAATCAATATTGACAACTGGAACATCAGCTGGGTGAATTAGTGACCACAGAGGCTGGTGTGAAGCCTGAAAAATCTATTTAACTAGCAGATAATTACAGCAGCTCCACTTCCCTCGGGGGAGGCCTGAAACTCAGGTCAATAGAGGAATTCTTCCAGTTAATTGACATTGGATAGGTAGAATGAAAAAAAGATAAACTAGTTACTTGTAAGTTGTAATTGGCTGAAGACCGGCTTCTGTGATGGTGGGGACCGAGCAGGAAGCAGAGCAGCAGCATCCACTCGGCACTTCTGGTTAGAACCTGGTTGCAAACACTACAGCCTTGTTGCTGTTGCTCAGGATTCCCACTCCGTCCCCTTTAAACCGTTGCTCAGGATTCCCACTCCGTCCCTTTTAAACCGTTGCTCAGGATTCCCGCTCCGTCCCTTTTAAACCGTTGCTCAGGATTCCCACTCCGTCCCCTTTAAACCGTTGCTCAGGATTCCCACTCCGTCCCTTTTAAACCGTTGCTCAGGATTCCCGCTCCGTCCCTTTTAAACCGTTGCTCAGGATTCCCGCTCCGTCCCTTTTAAACCGTTGCTCAGGATTCCCACTCCGTCCCCTTTAAACCGTTGCTCAGGATTCCCGCTCCGTCCCTTTTAAACCGTTGCTCAGGATTCCCACTCCGTCCCTTTTAAACCGTTACTCAGGATTCCCACTCCGCTCCTTTTAAACCGTTGCTCAGGATTCCCGCTCCGTCCCTTTTAAACCGTTGCTCAGGATTCCCGCTCCGTCCCTTTTAAACCGTTGCTCAGGATTCCCGCTCCGTCCCTTTTAAACCGTTGCTCAGGATTCCCGCTCCGTCCCTTTTAAACCGCTGCTGCTCAGCATTCCTGCTCACTGTCTCTCAGATAAAGGGGAACCAGTGGATGTACTATATTTACATTTTCAAAGGCATTCAGTAAGGTGCCATGCGAAAGGTTGTTGCACAAGATAAGGGCTCATTGGGCTGGGGTTAATATAGCATAGATTGAGAATGGTTAAAGGACAGAAAACAGTAGGAATAAACAGGTCATTTTCAGGTTGTCAGGCTGTAACTTGTAGGGTACCACAAGGATCAGTGCTGGGGCCTCAGCTATTTACAATCTATGTTAATGACTTAGACAAAGGGGCCGAGGTGGGAAAGTAAGCTGTGAGGAGGAAACAAAGACTACAAAGGAATATAGACAGGTTACGTGAGTAGGTAAGAAGTTGGCAGATTGAGTATAGTATGGGGAAATGTGAAGTTATTCACTTTGGTAGGTTTATAAAACAGGATATTTTTTAAATGGTGAAAAACTATGTTTGGGTGTCCTTGTACACAAAACACAGTTAACATGCAGGTCCAGCAAGCAATTAGGAAGGCAAATGGCATGCTGGCCTTTATTGCAAGGGGGTTGGACTCCAAGAGTAAGGAAGTCTTGCTGCAATTATACAGTGCTTTGGTGAAACCACACCTGGAGTACTGTGTATATTTGCCTTAGAGGCAGTGCAACAAAAGGTCACTAGTTGATTCCTGGGATGAGTTGTCCTATGAGGAGAGATTGAGTATACTCTCTGGAGTTTAGAAGAATGAGGTGATCTCATTCAAAACATACAAGATTCTGAGAAGACTTGGCAGGGTAGATGCCGAGAGGCTGTTTTCCCTGGCTGGAGCGTTTAGAACTAGGCGACATAGTCTCAGGATAAGGGGTAGGCCACTTAGGACTGAGATGTGGAGAAATCTTCACTCAGAGGGTTGTGAAGCTTTGGAATTCTGTACTCCAGAGGGCATCAGCATCAGAGAAAGACATGGTGACAGTGTATCTCCCACCAGTTGTGTACATCCAGGATTGCCTGCATTTTGTAAATTCAGATTGTTACTATTCATGTTTTATTTAAATCTTTACCAATGTCTTTCTAATGGGTTAATGAACAACTGTCTAACTGCAAGAAGAGACGAAGATAGATTTCTATCCACACAGACCAAGATATTTTCATTCCAAAAGTCATCATTCTGGCCAACCAAGGCTGGTGAAACTCAAGTCTAGTATCGGGAAAATATGGTCCGAAGTCCAAGTTCAGGAGGGTTATCACTGCAGCATGCAAAGGAAATAAGAGTAAAAGTACAATAATACCCATGCAGGCTAACGGAAATCCTCGTGGACCACTACTCATCATGTGCATGCTTTCTCTCCATACCCAGGATACTTACATCTGCAAACTTGTGGTTCCTGAAATGAGATTTGTTGCACTTTAGCAGCTGAACGGCAAGGTTACAATCCTGTCGATAACGCTCCTGACAAAAAAAAGGGGGAACATTTTAAACTTTAAAAGGCACTGCGTCAGACCTGACAGGCGAGGGCCCCCCGTCCCCCCCGACAGGCGAGGGCCCCCCGACAGGCGAGGGCCCCCTCGTTCCCCGAACCCGACAGGAGAGGGCCCCCTCGTTCCCCGAACCCGACAGGCGAGGGCCCCCTCGTTCCCCGAACCCGACAGGAGAGGGCCCCCTCGTTCCCCGAACCCGACAGGAGAGGGCCCCCTCGTTCCCCGAACCCGACAGGCGAGGGCCCCCTCATTCCCCAAACCCGACAGGCGAGGGCCCCCTCGTTCCCCAAACCCGACAGGCGAGGGCCCCCTCGTTCCCCGAACCCGACAGGCGAGGGCCCCCTCGTTCCCCGAACCCGACAGGAGAGGGCCCCCTCGTTCCCCGAACCCGACAGGCGAGGGCCCCCTCGTTCCCCGAACCCGACAGGCGAGGGCCCCCTCGTTCCCCGAACCCGACAGGCGAGGGCCCCCTCGTTCCCCGAACCCGACAGGCGAGGGCCCCCTCGTTCCCCGAACCCGACAGGCGAGGGCCCCCTCGTTCCCCGAACCCGACAGGCGAGGGCCCCCTCGTTCCCCGAACCCGACAGGCGAGGGCCCCCTAGTTCCCCGAACCCGACAGGCGAGGGCCCCCTCGTTCCCCGAACCCGACAGGCGAGGGCCCCCTCGTTCCCCAAACCCGACAAGCGAGGGCCCCCTCGTTCCCCAAACCCGACAGGCGAGGGCCCCCTCGTTCCCCAAACCCGACAGGTGAGGGCCCCCTCGTTCCCCAAACCCGACAGGCGAGGGCCCCCTCATTCCCCAAACCCGACAGGCGAGGGCCCCCCATCCCCCCGACAGGCGAGGACCCCTCAGTTCCCCGAACCTGACAGGCAAGCCCCCGGACCAGATAAACAGTGAAGCTTTGTTTTCCCCCCCAATTCATTGACAGGATGTGGTGTCAACTGGCAAGCCAGCATTTGTTGCCCATCTCCAATTGCCCTCGAGAAGGGCCGCTGCATTCTGTATGGTGAATGTACTCCCGCAGTACTGTTCGGTTAGGACAAAAGCAAGGAGGTAATGATGAACCTTTATAAAACACCGATTCAGCTTCAACTAGACTTGTGTCCAATTCTGGGCACCGCACTTTACAAAGGGTGCGAAGACCCAAGAGTGTGCAGAAAAGATTTACATGATTGGTTTCTGGGATGAGGGCTTCAGTTACATGGATAAGAAGAAAATAAGAAATAGGAGCAGGAGTGGGCCATTTGGCCCCTCGAGCCTGCTCCGCCATTTAATAAGATCATGGCTGAACTGATCATGGACTCAGCTCCACTTCCCTGCCCGCTCCCCCTAACCCTTTATTCTCTTATCGCTCAAAAATCTGTCTATCTCCGCCTTAAATATATTCAATGACCCAGCCTCCACAGGTCTCTGGGACAGAGAATTCCACAGATTTACAACCCTCAGAGAAGAAATTCCTCCTCATCTCAGTTTTAAATTAGGCGACCCCTTATTCTGAGACTATGTCCCCTAGTTTTAATTTCCCCCATGAATGGAAATATCCTCTCTGCATCCACCTTGTCGGGCCCCCTCATTATCCTTTATGTTTCAATAAGATCACACCTCATTCTTCTGAACTCCAATGTGTATAGACCCAAACCTACTCAACCTATTGTCATAAGTCAACCCCCTCATCTCCGGAATCAACCGAGTGAACCTTCTCTGAACAGCCTCCAATGCAAGT
Organism: Pristiophorus japonicus; assembly: GCF_044704955.1. Classification (NCBI taxonomy): domain Eukaryota; kingdom Metazoa; phylum Chordata; class Chondrichthyes; family Pristiophoridae; genus Pristiophorus; species Pristiophorus japonicus. The sequence continues at coordinate 247,007,611 of NC_091983.1, forward strand.
ATATCCTTCCTTAAATACGGAGTCCAAAACTGTACGCAGTACTCCAGGTGTGGCCTCACCAATACCCTGTACAGTTGTAGCAGGACTTCTCTGCTTTTATACTCTATCCCCCTTGCAATAAAGGCCAACATTCCATTTACCTTCCTGATTACTTGCTGTACCTGCATACTAACTTTTTGTGTTTCATACACAAGGACCTCTTGTCCCTCTGTACTGCAGCACTTTGCAATTTTTCTCCATTTAAATTATAATTAGCTTTTCTATTTTTCCTGCCAAAGTGGATAACCTCACATTTTACTCCATCTGCCAAATTTTTGCCCACTCACTTAGCCTGTCTATATCCCTTTGCAGATTTTGTGTCCTCCTCACAATTTGCTTTCCCACCCATCTTTGTATCATCAGCAAACTTGGCTACATTACATTCAGTCCCTTCATCCAAGTCATTAATATAGATTGTAAATAGTTGAGGCCCCAGCATCGATCCCTGCGACACCTCACTAGTTACAGTTAGCCATCCTCTATCTATGCTAATATATTACCCCCAACCCAGTGAACTTTTATCTTGTGCAGTAACCTTTTATATGGCACCTTATCGAATGCCTTCTGGAAACCCAAATACACATCCACTGGTTCCCCCTTATCCTCCCTGATCGTTACATCCTCAAAGAACTCCAGCAAATTTGTCAAGCATAATTTCCCTTTCATAAAACCATGCTGACTCTGCTTGATTGAATCATGCTTTTCCAAATGTCCCACTCCCGCTTCCTTAATAATGGACTGCAGCATTTTCCCAACGACAAATGTTAGGCTAACCGGTCTATAGTTTCCTGTTTCTTTCTGCTAACTTTTTTTTAAGAAGCTGGGCCTTAGAGAAGAGAAGGTTGAGAGGAGATTTGAGGTGCTTATAATCATGAGGAGGAGTCTTGACAAAGTAAATAGTGTAACTGTTCCCATTAGCTGAAGGGTGGAGAACCAGAGGACAGAGATTTAAGGTGACTGGCAAGAGAATCAAAGGGGACATGAGGAAAAACCTGTTTACACAGCGAGTGGTTAGGATCAGAAATGCACTGCCTGACAGGGTGGTGGAGGCAGATTCAATCGTGGCTTTCAAAAGGGAATTAGATAAGTACCTGAGGAAAAGATTTGCAGGGCTACAGGGAAAAGGTGGGGGAGTGAGACTAGCTGAAGTTCTCATGCAAATACCTGGCACGGGATTAACTGGTCAAATGGCCTCCATTTGTGCTGTAACCATTCCATGGTTCTAGGGAGAGAGTTCTAGGATTTTGACCCAGAGACAGTGAAGGAACTGCAATAAATTTCCAAGTCAGGATGGTGCATGACTTGAGAGAAGGATTTTTGACTTGAGGGGAACTTGAAGGTGGTGGGTTTGAGAGGTGCAGTAGAAGCACCCTTGGTGAGTTGCTGCAGTGTGTCTAGTAGATGGTACACACTACATACACGTTGCATAGGTGGTGGAGGGAGTGAATGTTGGAGGTGGTGGATGGGCTGCTTTGTCCTGGATGGTGTTGAGCTTCTTGAGTGTTGTTGGAGCTCAACTTATCCAGGCAAGTGGAGAGTATTCCATCACTCTCCTGCTTTTACCTTGTAGATGGAGAAGCTTTGGGAAGTCAGGACATGAGACACTCACCACTGAATACCCAGCCTCTGACCTGCTCTTGTAGCCACAGTATTGACGTGGCTGGTCCAGTTAAGTTTCTGGTCAACGGTGTCCCACAGGATGTTGATGGTAGGGTATTCGGTGATGGTAATGCCATTGAATGTTATGGGGTGCTGGTTAAATTATCACTTGCTGAAGATGGGCATTCCCTGGCACTTGTGTGGCGTGAAGAGCTGGAGAGTGGGATTAGGATGGATAACTCTGTCGGTCAGCACAGACACAATGGGCTGAATAGCCTTCTTCTGTGCTGTAAATTTCTATGATTCTATGAATGTTATGAGTCACTTATCAGCCCAAGCATGAATGTCTTCCAGGTCTTGTTGCATGCAGGCACAGACTGCTTTGTTATCCGAGGAGCTGCAAATGGATCTGAACACTGGTGAAGTGGCATAGCACCAAAATGAACATTCTGGTCTTGCCTACACCCAGGATTCCACCCGGACCAAAGTTCATGGTTTCAAACCAGGACAATGTTCACAAGCACAGAAGATTTATTGATTGATTTTTAGAAACAGCAAAAGGCCATTCGGCCCAATGAGCTTGTCCCTTTTTCACAGTGCAACCCCACCAACTACTCACCATATCCCCAATTACCCAACTTAAAACATTACAAGTGACTACACTCCAAAAGTAATTCACTGGCCATAAAGTGCTTTGAGACAGCTGTGTCAGGTGTCAGCTATGGCTCAGTGGGTAGCACTCTCACCTCAGTCAGGAGGTTGTGGGTTCAAGTCCCATTCCAGGGACTTGAGCACAGATAAATCTAGGCCGACACTCCAGTGCAGTGCTGAGGGAGTACTGCACTGTCGGAGGTGCCTTCTTTCAGATGAGACATTAAACCGTCTGCTCTCTCAAGTGGACTTAAAAGATCCCATGGCACTATTTCAAAAAGTTATCCCCAGTGTCTGACCAATATCCCTCAATCAATATAACAAATAAAACAGATTATTCTGGTCATTATCACGTTGCTGTTTGAGAGAGTTTGCTGTGTGCAAACTGGCTGTCGCATTTCCCACATTACAACAGTGACTGCACTCCAAAAGTACTTCATTGGCTATAAAGCGCTTTGAGATGTCTAGCGCTATATAAATCCAAGTCTTTCTTGCTTTTCTTTCTTTATACACCCACTTCAAAGCTCTTCCCTGGTAACATTTCACTAATCTTGGGAGTGATTTCCCTTCTTGCTCCTAAACGTGAACTTGTGCCTCGAGATCAGGGCTGCAGTCACCTTCGAGCAGAGCCATACCGGCACTTCTGGATCAGTATTAGCCATGTGCTGCCTGCATCAACACTGACCACAAATCAGAACTTGTGCACACCCACTGCGCCCGGGGGCAGATGTTGCCAACTGCTATGAAACTGCACTCAAGAGCGATGCTTTCGGGGGGCGGGGGGGGGAGAAACAGGGGAGAGAGGAAGAAAAAAAAAATCCTATGATATAAAAGAGATCAAGCTCCCTATGATTTCTTATTCCTTGTCAGAGCTTACTTTGAAGACAGGGAGCAGAAATAAAAAGTTAAAAAGTCAAGTCAATTGATTCTAATGTGCTCAGTGGCACGCATTGGTGGATCCAGCAATCCAGAGCCTGAGCTCTCGCACTGGTATCAGTTGTACATCAGTCTTCATCTAGTTTAGATTCCAGGAGACCAACACCCATGAAACAGCCCCTAGCATTCACATGGTTAAAACAGCTCCCCTTATCCAGTTAGCAGCTTTTTGTGGGCCTGAAGTTCTGATAAGGGAGCTGGAATAGACAGGGAACACGATTAAGGATGTGGATCTGAATGAGTGTCAGTATACAAGCAGACACCGGCAGCAGCCACCATAGTGGAAAAACAGAGCAAGTAATTTGATTATGAAATAAGACTTCTGCTGATCCCAGCAGAGTAGTACTCTGAACTCTACAACTGATCTCAGAATTCTTGGGCTAAGGAGGGTTAAGCGATTGGTTGGTGAGTATTTCTCTCTCTTTTTCTCTAAACTTGGGCATTAGTTTTAATTAAGAGCCCTGATTACAGATTAAAAACTATACATAGATAATTGATATTTCACAACTTGCAAACCTAATTAGTTAAATAAAATACAAGAGAGATGTCAGGACGGGCAATGTGTTGCAGCTGCAGCATGTGTGAGCTGGCGGACACCATTGTGATACACGGCGACCACATCTGCAGTAAGTGTTGGTGGCTTGAGGAACTTCAGCTCAGAGTTGATGAGCTGGAAACTGAGCTTCAGACACTGCAATACATCAAGGAGGGGGAGAGTTACCTGGACGCTGTATTCCAGGAGGCAGCCACACCCCTTAGGTTAAATACTTCAAATTTGGTCTGTGGTCAGGGACAGGAGGATGTGACGACGAATAAGGCAGGTATGGGGATCCAGAAGGTAGCATCATAGGTGTATCAGGCCTTGCCCATCTGGTACAGGGGGCCATTCAAGTTGGGGGAGTAAAAACAATGTTGTAGTGGTAGGGGACAGTATAGTTAGGGGGATAGATATTGTTTTCTGCAGACAAGAGCGAGACCCGAAGGCTGTGTTACATGCCCGATACCAGGGTTCAGGATATCTCCTCTGGGCTGAAGAACTTGGAAGTGGGAGGGGAAGATCCAGTTGTCATGTTCCACGTAGGTACCAATGACATACGTGGGATGAAGAGGTCTGCTGAGGGAGTATGAGCAGCTAGGGATTAAATTAAAAAGCAGAACCACAAAGGTCATAATCTCTGGATTACTACCTGAGCCACAAGCAAATTGGCATAAGGTAAATAAGATCAGAGATGAATGCATGCCTCAAAGACTGGTGTGGGAGCAATGGTTTTCGATTCATGAGGCACTGGCAACAATATTGGGGAAAGAGGGAGTTGTTCCCTTGGGACGGGTTTCACTTGAACCATGTGGGGACCAGTGTCCTGGCAAATCAAATAACTAGGGCTATAGATAGGGCTTTAAACTAAATAGTGGGGGTGAGGGAGGGGAAATTTAAAAAGTCAAAGAGAAAAGACAAGGCAATAGTGCAGGGTAGCAATAACCAGAGTGTGACAGGAAGGGACAGAACATATCAGCATAAGAGTAGGGTCAGAGTAGGAAAAAATGGTAAAACGACAAAAATCAAAAGCTCTTCATCTGAATGCACGCAGCATTTGTAACAAGATAGATGAGTTGACGGCACAAATAGAAATAAATGGGTATAATCTGATAGCTATTGCACAGGTGATTAAGGCTGGGAACTGAATATTCAGGGATATTTGACATTTTGGAAGGATAGGCAGAAAGGAAAAGGAGCTCTGTTAATAAAGGATGAGATCAGTGCAGTAGTGAGAAATTATATTGGCTCAGAAAATCAAGATGTAGAATCTTACTGAATGGCGGAGCAGGCTTGAGGGGCCTTATGACCTACACTCCTGCTCCTATTTCTTGTGTTTTTAAATAAGTCACCGGTGGGAGTAGTCTATAGGCCCCTAACAGTAGCGACACTGTCGGACAGAGTATGAATCAAGAAAAAAATGGAGGCTTGTAAGAAAGGTACTACAATACTCCTGGGTGATTTTAATCTTCATATTGAAAGGACTAATCAAATTGGAAAGGTAGCCTTGAGGAAGAGGTCATGGTGTATTCGTGATGGTTTCTTAGAACAATACGTTGTGGCACCAACCAGGGAGCAGACTATTTTAGATCTGGTAATGTGTAATGGGACTGGATTAATTAACGGTCTCATGGTAAAGGATCCTCTTGGGAAAGTGATCATAAGCATGTTAGAATTCCAAATTCAGTTTGGGGTGAGAAACTTGGGTCTCAAATTTGTGTCCTGAACTAAATAAAGGCAATTACAAATGTATGAAGAACAGAATTGGCTAAAGTGGACTGGAAAAATAGATTAAGACGGTAGATCAGCAGTGGCAGACATTTAATGAGATATATAACTTTTAGCAAAGATATATTCCAGTGAGAAGGAAAGACTCTACGAGAAGGATGAACCATCCATAGCTAGCTAAGGAAGTTGAGGATGGTATCAAATTGAAAACAAAGGCACACAATGTTGCGAAGATTAGTGGTCGGCCAGAGGATTGGGAAATTTTTAGAAACCAGCAAATGACGACTAAAAAAAAATAAAGGGAGAAGATAGATTGAGAGTAAACTAGCAAGAAATATAAAAACAGAGAGTAAGAGCCTGTACAAGTATATAAAAAGGAAGAGAGCAACTAAAGTAAACATTGGTCCCTTAGAGGATGAGACTGGGGGATTGATAAATGGGAAACAGGGAAATGGCAGAGACTTTGAACTAATATTTTGTATTGGGAAAAGCATCCCAATAATAATAGATAATCAAGGGGCTATAAGGGAGGAGGGAACTAAAAACAATCACTATCACAAGAGAAAAAGGACTAGGCAAACTAATGGGACTAAAGGTGGAAACGTCCCCTGGATCTGAAACTATAGATCAGTTAACCTAACATCTGTCATTGGGAAAATGCTGGAGTGCATTATTCATCATAATCATAGGCAGTCCCTCGAAATCGACTAAGACTTGCTTCCACTCTAAAAATGAGTTCTTAGGTGACTGAACAGTCCAATATGGGAATTACAGTCTCTGTCCCACCTGTGACAGACAGTCGTTGCAGGAAAGGGTGGGTGGGACTGGTTTGCCGCACGCTCCTTCCGCTGGCTTTCTGCATGCTCTCGGCGACGAGACTCGAGGAGCTCAGCGCCCTCCCGGATGCTCTTCCTCCACTTAGAGCGTTGTTTGGCCAGGGACTCCCAGATGTTGGTGGGGATGTTGCATTTTATCAAGGAGACTTTGAGGGTGTCCTTGAAACATTTCCTCTGCCCAACTGGGGCTCAGTTGCCACGTAGGAGTTCAGAGTAAAGTGCTTGCTTTGGGAGTCTTGTGTCAGGCATGCGAACAATGTGGTCCATCCAACGGACATCCATTATTAAGGTAGTAGTAATAGGACATTTAGAAAATCATAATACAATCAAGCAGAGTCAGCATGGTCTTATGAAAGCGAAATCATGTTTGACAAATTTGCTGGAGTCCTTTGAGAATGTAACGAGCAGAGTGGATAAGGGGTAACCAGCAGATGTGGTGTACTTGGATTTCCAGAAGGCATTCGATAAGATGCCACATAAAAGGATACTGCTCAAGATAAGAGCTCATGGGTTGGGGGTAATATCGTAGCATGGATAGAGAATTAGCTAACTAACAGAAAACAGATAAATGGGTCATTTTCCGGTTGGCAAACTGTAACTAGCAGGGTGCCGCAGGGATCAGTGCTGGGGCCTTAACTATTTACAATCTATATTAATAACTGGGATGAAGGGACCGAGTGTTTGTAGCCACATTTGCTGATGATCCAAAGATAGGTGGGAAATCAAGTTGTAAAGAGGGCACAAAGAATCTGCAAAGGAACATAGATAGGTCAAGTGAGTGGGCAATAATTTGGCAGATGGAGTATAGTCTGGGAAAATGTGAGGTTATCCACTTTGGTAGGAAGAATAAAAACTCGAATTATTTTTTTTAAATGGAGACTACAAAATGCTGCGGTACAGAGGGATTGGGGGGTCCTTGTACATGAACGCAAAAGTTAGCACGCAGGTACAGCAAATAATTAGGAAGGCAAATGGAATGTTAGTCTTTATTGCAAGGGGATTGGGGTATAAAAGTAGGGAACTTTTGCTGCAGCTTTACAGGGCGTTGGTGAGACCATATCTGGAGTACTGCGTAGTTTGGTCTCTTTATTTAAGCAGTGATATACTTGTATTGGAAGCAGTTCAGGGAAGATTCACGAGGTTGATTCCCGAGATGAAGGTGTTCTCTTTAGAAAGGTTGAGCTTATACTCATTGGAGTTCAAAACATAACATATAATAAATAGGAGCAGGAGTAAGCCATTTGGCTCCTCGAGCCCGCTCCGCTATTCAATAAGGTCATGGCTGATCTGATCATGGACTCAGCTCCACTTCCCTCCCCATAGCCCTTTACTCCCTTATCGCTCAAAAATCTGTCCCTCCCCGCCTTAAATACATTCAATGATCCAGTCTCCACAGCTCTCCGGGGCAGAGAATTCCACAGATTTACAACCCTCAGAAGAAATTTCTTCTCATCTCAGTTTTAAATGGCCGGCCCCTTATTCTGAGACTATGTCCCCTAGTTTTAGTTTCCCCAGAGTGGAAATATCTCCTCTGCATCCACCTTATCGAGCCCTCTCATCATCTTATATGTTTCAATAAGATCACCTCTCATTCTTCTGAACTCCAATGTGTATAAGCCCAACTGACAACCTATCTTCAGAAGTCAATCCCCTCATCTCTGGAGTCAACCTAGTGAACCTTCTCTGAACAGCCTCCAATGCAAGTATATTATTCCTTAAATACGGAGACCAAAACTGGACACAGTACTCCAAGTGTGGCCTCACCAATACCCTGTACAGTTGTAGCAGGACTTCCCTGCTTTTATACTCTATTCCCCTTGAAATAAAGGCCAACATTCCATTTTCCATCCAGATCACTTGCTGTACCTGCATACTAACCTTGTGTTTCATGCACAGAACCCCCAGGACTCTCTGTACTGCAGCACTTTGCAATTTTTCTCCATTTAAATTATAAATTGCTTTTCTATTATTTCTGCCAAAGTGGATAACCTCACATTTTCCCACATTATACTCCATCTGCCAAACTTTTGCCCACTTAGCCTGTCTATATCCATTTGCAGATTTTTTGTGTCCTCACAATTTGATTTCCCACCCATCTTTGTATCAGCAAACTTGGCTACATTACACTCAGTCCCTTTATCCAAGTCATTAACATAGATTGCAAATAGTTGAGGACCCAGCACCGATCCCTGCGGCACCCCACTAATCACTGTTTGCCAACTAGAAAATGATCCATTTATCCCGACTCTGTGTTCTGTTAGCATGGAGAGGATTGGCTAACATATTACCCCCTAATATGTCCTTACTATACAGTACAAATGCACACGAGGCCCATGCCCATAATCTTTAGTTGCCAGCACTGAAGTGGAGAAGATGGGTGGAGCTTCCCCTATTATACCGGAGAGTCCAGGTTAGGAGTGTCTCCCACAAGTTCACCATTTAGTGGTCAGTGTTCTCATGGTGTACAACTTAGGTCAGTTTATACATGGATTACATGACATCAGTTCCCCCCTAAAGTCTTATTGGGATCACAGGTTCAGTCTCTCTGGTGGTTTACGCTCCCTTGTAGAGCGTCTGAGTTGGGGCTCTGGTTGTTGGGCGCTGACCTGAGTGTCTGCTGTTTGCAGTGCCTCAGGCCTGTCCGGACTATTCACAGTGACTGTGTTCTCCTCCACTTGGTTCTGGTGTTCGGTCACCTGTGGTGGAGTGAAATCTACATCGTGTTCTTCCTCTGCTTCTTCTATGGGGTTGCTGAACCTCCTTTTTGTTTTATCCACGTGTTTGCGGCAGATTTGTCCATTGGTAAGTTTAACTACTAGAATCCTATTCTCCTCTTTGCCAATCACAGTGCCTGCAAGCCATTTGGACCTTGCAGCGTAGTTGAGGACAAAGACAGGGTCATCGACATCAATACATCACGCCCTCGCATTTCCGTCATGGTAGTCACATTGTGACCGCCGCCTGCTCTCAACAATTTCTTTCATGGTGGGGTGTAGAAGGGAATAACCTGGTTTTGAGCGTCCTTTTCATTAGCAGCTCTGCGGGTGGAACCCCTGTGAGCGTGTGCGGTCGAGATCTACTAGCCAACAGGAGGCGTGATAAGCGGCTTTGCAGGGAACCCCCTTGGAATCTGAGCATCCCCGGTTTGATTATCTGCACTGCTCGTTTCGCCTGGCCGTTTGAGGCCGGCTTGAACAGTACTGTTCTGACATGGTTGATACCATTTCCTGCCATGAAGTCCTGGAATTCAATGCTTGTAAATCACGGGCCATTGTCACTGACCAAGACATCCGGTAGACCATGGGCGGCGAACATTGCCCATAGACTTTCTACCGTGGTAGAGGATGTGCTTGAATTGAGAATGTCACACTCAATCCATAGAAACATAGAAATTAGGTGGAGTAGGCTATTCGGCCCTTCGAGCCAGCACCACCATTCAATAAGATCATGGCTGATCATTCAACCTCAGTACCCCTTTCCTGCTTTCTCTCCATACCCCTTGATCCCTTTAGCCGTAAGGGCCATATCTAGTCATCATTTGCGTCTAGAGTGTGCATACTACAACTCCTATTCAGCGGTTTGAATTATTTTTCAGTGAAATGGGTGTTGTGCTTTCTGTAGACAACTTCCCAGGCCTTGCACTTGAAAACAAACTGCGGTATTAGAAAGAGACTGGGTAAACAGAGGATCCTCAGTTTCCAATCTAACACTGAAGCCCATCAGGAAAGAATCCTCCAAGATCACTTGAATCACCCAGAATCTCCCAGATAATCTTTGTGGCTTCCCATTTCAACAGACACACACATCCTGCAAATGCCTAGCCTGCAATGTCAACCAAGTCTACAATTATTTATCAACTCCACTTGGAGTAGGCGTCTACTATAACCAAACACATTTTTCCCACGAAAGGACCTGCGTAGTCTACATGGATGCGTGACCATGGCTTGGCGGGCCAGGGGCTAAGGGGGGGCTTCCCTGGGTGCATTGCCCAGCTGGGCACACGTGTTGCACCTGCAAACAGAAAGTTCCAGGTCTGCATCTATCCCTGGCCACCAAACGTGAGACCTGACAATTGCCTTCATCATGACAATGCCCGGGTGCTCATTGTGGAGCTCTCGGATGAATGCCTCTTTGCCCATCTGGGGCATTACTACTTGGTTTCCCCATAGTAGGCAATCGGCCTGAATCGAGAGTTCATCCTTGCGCCTGTGAAATGGTTTAAATTCCTCAGGGCTTGTCCCGTACGTGGCTGTCCAGTCTCCATTTCCAGTTCATGACAGCAAGCCAACTCCTCCCCAGCAGTGCGGGACCGTCCCCTGGGACAATCCAGAGTGGCAACCGGTTCTCCGAATCTTTGTGGGTCACGTCTATCGCGGCGCTGCCTAGCACCAGAATGATCTCCTTTGTAGATGTCCGTAGCTGTGCGTCAATCGACAATAATTTTGGCTTTCTGGCCTTGGACGCCCACAACTTGTCGAACTGTTTGATACTCATCAGGGACTGGCTGGCCCATTGATACTGGGATGCCATTGAGGAGCACTTTCATCATTATCGGTGGCGTCCTGGTGTATGAACTGTATATGTGCTCCACATGAACTCACTGAACGTCAGCTTCCAGCAATTTCCCCCAGTGTCCATTTGGCCACATAGGGCTTACATTGGGCCCGCCCTCCTTGTACATCAACCTGGCTGCAGGCTTCCTGCACATACGCGCCAAGTGACCGCTGATACCTACAAGCTCTGGCTGTGTGTTTGCCTCCACAGCTCCAACATGAGCCGTTGTTGGAAACAAAAGGTCCATTACCAGTCGATCGTCTGACTGTCTCTGTAACTGTCCTTAAAAGCACTATTGACAGGTGCTGGTGGCCCCGTTACTGACCGCATTGTCCCTTGCGATGGCATGAATCGCTGTTCAGCTAGCCATTGTCTCTGTTGAATTCCCCCTTTGTGTTCGACTACATGCTCGGACATGTCCGATTGCCCGTCTGCCTGGAGAACTGTGTACCGCATTAACAATGTTGACTCCCTGTCCATTTGCTGCATTTAAACCAAGATTTTTGTCAAACATCATTCTGGTCTCTTCCTCCCGAGATAAATGTCTGGGCCATCAAAGCCGCCGTTTCCAGGGTCAAGTCTTTGGTCTCAATCAGTTTCCTGAAAACCCCAGCGTGCCCGATGCCCTCAATAAAAAAAAGTCTTGCAGCATCTCCGCTCTGCATGCATCTGGGAACTTATAGGCTCGCCAGTTGCTACCATTGATATTACAATTTAATGCTACGAAGTCTGGAACGCTTTGCCCTTCTCGCCGCCCGTGCGTGTCTTGCCATGTGCATGCTGCTCGCTGGTATAAAGTGTTCCCCGATCAACTTACTGAGCTCTTCAAAAGTCTTGTCCGCCGGCTTCTCTGGCACTAGAAGGTCCTTCATCAGGGAGTACGTCCTGGATCCATAAACCGACAGGAGATGAGCCCTGCGTTTGTCGGCCGAATCCTGTCCCAGCCATTCCTGAGTGACGAAACTTTGCTGTAGTCTCTCAATAAAATCATCCCAATCATCACCAACACAATACCTCTCGTCTGTGCTGCTAGTGGCCATGCTCGTGTGGTTTAAATCCCAGTTTCTCGTCGCCAATAATATGTCCTTACTATACAGTAGAAATGAACACGAGGCCCATGCTAGAGAGGTGGTCACTCTGTGACCAGTAATCTTTATTTGCCAGCACTGAAGTGGAGATGATGGGATGGAGCTTCCCCTCTTATACCTGAAAGTCCAGGTTAGGAGTGTCTCCCACAAGTTCACCACCTAGTGGTCAGTGTTCTCACAATGTACAACTTAGGTCCGTTTATAGAAACATAGAAAATAGGTGCAGGAGTAGGCCATTCGGCCCTTCTAGCCTGCACCGCCATTCAATGAGTTCATGGCTGAACATGCAACTTCAGTACCCCATTCCTGCTTTCTCATCATACCCCTTGATCCCCCTAGTAGTAAGGACTTCATCTAACTCCCTCTTGAATATATTTAGTGAATTGGCCTCAACAACTTTCTGTGGCAGAGAATTCCACAGGTTCACCACTCTCTGGGTGAAGAAATTCCTCCTCATCTCAGTCCTAAATGGCTTCCCCCTTATCCTTAGACTGTGTCCCCTGGTTCTGGACTTCCCCAACATTGGGAACATTCTTCCTGCATCTAACCTGTCTAACCCCGTCAGAATTTTAAACGTTTCTATGAGGTCCCCTCTCATTCTTCTGAACTCCAGTGAATACAAGCCCAGTTGATCCAGTCTTTCTTGATAGGTCAGTCCCGCCATCCCGGGAATCAGTCTGGTGAACCTTCGCTGCACTCCCTCAATAGCAAGAATGTGCTTCCTCAGGTTAGGAGACCAAAACTGTACACAATACTCCAGGTGGCCTCACCAAGGCCCTGCACAACTGTAGCAACACCTCCCTGCCCCTGTACTCAAATCCCCTCGCTATGAAGGCCAACATGCCATTTGCTTTCTTAACCGCCTGCTGTACCTGCATGCCAACCTTCAATGACTGATGTACCATGACACCCAGGTCTCTTTGCACCTCCCCTTTTCCTAATCTGTCACCATTCAGATAATAGTCTGTCTCTCTGTTTTTACCACCAAAGTGGATAACCTCACATTTATCCACATTATACTTCATCTGCCATGCATTTGCCCACTCACCTAACCTATTCAAGTCGCTCTGCAGCCTCACAGCATCCCTCCTCGCAGCTCACACTGCCACCCAACTTAGTGTCATCTGCAAATTTGGAGATACTACATTTAATCCCCTCGTCTAAATCATTAATGTACAGTGTAAACAGCTGGGGCCGCAGCACAGAACCTTGCGGTACCCCACTAGTCACTGCCTGCCATTCTGAAAAGTCCCCATTTACTCCTACTCTTTGCTTCCTGTCTGACAACCAGTTCTCAATCCATGTCAGCACACTACCCCCAATCCCATATGCTTTAACTTTGCACATTAATCTCTTGTGTGGGACCTTGTCGAAAGCCTTCTGAAAGTCCAAATATACCACATCAACTGGTTCTCCCTTGTCCACTCTACTGGAAACCTCCTCAAAAAATTCCAGAAGATTTGTCAAGCATGATTTCCCTTTCACAAATCCATGCTGACTTGGACCTATCATATCACCTCTTTCCAAATGCACTGCTATGACATCCTTAATAATTGATTCCATCATTTTACCCACTACCGATGTCAGGCTGACCGGTCTATAATTCCCTGTTTTCTCTCTCCCTACTTTTTTAAAAAGTGGGGTTACATTGGCTACCCTCCACTCCATAGGAACTGATCCAGAGTCAATGGAATGTTGGAAAATGACTGTCAATGCATCCACTATTTCCAAGGCCACCTCCTTAAGTACTCTGGGATGCAGTCCATCAGGCCCTGGGGATTTATCAGCCTTCAATCTCATCAATTTCCCCAACTCAATTTCCCGACTAATAAGGATTTCCCTCAGTTCCTCCTCCTTACTAGACCCTCCGACCCCTTTTATATCCGGAAGGTTGTTTGTGTCCTCCTCAGTGAATACCGAACCAAAGTACTTGTTCAATTGGTCCGCCATTTCTTTGTTCCCCGTTATGACTTCCCCTGATTCTGACTGCAGGGGACCTACGTTTGTCTTTACTAACCTTTTTCTCTTTACATATCTATAGAAACTTTTGCAATCCGTCTTAATGTTCCCTGCAAGCTTCTTCTCGTACTCCATTTTCCCTGCCCTAATCAAACCCTTTGTCCTCCTCTGCTGAGTTCTAAATTTCTCCCAGTCCCCGGGTTCGCTGCTATTTCTGGCCAATTTGTATGCCACTTCCTTGGCTTTAATACTATCCCTGATTTCCCTTGATCGCCACGGTTGAGCCACCTTCCCTTTTTTATTTTTATGCCAGACAGGAATGTACAATTGTTGTAGTTCATCCATGCGGTCTCTAAATGTCTGCCATTGCCCATCCACAGTCAACCCCTTCAGTATCATTCGCCAATTTATCCTAGCCAATTCACGCCTCATACCTTCAAAGTTACCCTTTTTTAAGTTCTGGACCATGGTCTCTGAATTTACTGTTTCATTCTCCATCCTAATGCAGAATTCTACCATATTATGGTCACTCTTCCCCAAGGGGCCTCGCACAACGAGATTACTAATTAATCCTCTCTCATTACACAACACCCAGTCTAAGATGGCCTCCCCCCTAGTTGGTTCCTCGACATATTGGTCTAAAAAAACCATCCCTTATGCACTCCAGGAAATCCTCCTCCATCGTATTGCTTCCAGTTTGGTTAACCCAATCTATGTGCATATTAAAGTCACCCATTATAACTGCTGCACCTTTATTGCATGCACCCCTAATTTCATGTTTGATGCCCTCCCCAACATCACTACTACTGTTTGGAGGTCTGTACACAACTCCGACTAACATTTTTTGCCCTTTGGTATTCTGCAGCTCTACCCATATAGATTCCACATCATCCAAGCTAATGTCCTTCCGAACTATTGCCTTAATTTGCTCCTTAACCAGCAATGCTACCCCACCTCCTTTTCCTTTTATTCTATCTTTCCTGAATGTTGAATACCCCTGGATGTTGAGTTCCCAGCCCTGATCATCCTGGAGCCACGTCTCCGTAATCCCAATCACATCATATTTGTTAACATCTATTTGCAGTTAATTCATCCACCTTATTGCGGATACTCCTTGCATTAAGACACAAAGCCTTCAGGCTTGTTTTTTTTTTTAACACCCTTTGTCCTTTCAGAATTTTGCTGTACAGTGGCCCTTTTTGTTCTTTGCCTTGGGTTTCTCTGCACTCCACTTTTCCTCATCT
The DNA here is from genome assembly GCF_044704955.1 of Pristiophorus japonicus. Taxonomy (NCBI): domain Eukaryota; kingdom Metazoa; phylum Chordata; class Chondrichthyes; family Pristiophoridae; genus Pristiophorus; species Pristiophorus japonicus. Next base: position 247,022,780 of record NC_091983.1, read on the forward strand.
CCTTTGTCTTTTGCTTTTGCCTCCTTTTTGTTTCCCTCTGTCTCCCTGCATTGGTTCCCATCCCCCTGCCATATTAGTTTAAATCCTCCCCAACAACACTAGCAAACACTCCCCCTAGGACATTGGTTCCGGTCCTGCCCAGGTGCAGACCGTCCGGTTTGTACTGGTCCCACCTCCCCCAGAACCGGTTCCAATGCCCCAGAAATTTGAATCCCTCCCTGCTGCACCACTGCTCAAGCCACGTATTCATCTGCGCTATCCTGCGATTCCTACTCTGACTATCATGTGGCACTGGTAGCAATCCCGAGATTACTACTTTTGAGGTCCTACTTTTTAAATTTAGCTCCTAGCTCCTTAAATTCGTTTCGTAGGACCTCATCCCTTTTTTACCTATGTCGTTGGTACCAATGTGCACCACGACAACTGGCTGATCTCCCTCCCTTTTTAGAATGTCCTGCACCCGCTCCGAGACATCCTTGACCCTTGCACCAGGAAGGCAACATACCATCCTGGAGTCTCGGTTGCGGCCGCAGAAACGCCTATCTATTCCCCTCACCATTGAATCCCCAATCACTATTGCTCTCCCACTCTTTTTCCTGCCCTCCTGCGCAGCAGAGCCAGCCACGGTGCCATGAACTTGGCTGCTGCTGCCCTCCCCTGATGAGTCATCCCCCTCAACAGTACCCAAAGCAGTGTATCTGTTTTGCAGGGGGATGACCACAGGGGACTCCTGCACTACCTTCCTTGCACTGCTCTTCCTGTTGGTCTTCCATTCCCTATCTGGCTGTGGACCCTTTCCCTGCGGTACGACCAACTCGCTACACGTGATACTCACGTCATTCTCAGCATCGTGGATGCTCCAGTGTGAATCCACCCTCAGCTCCAACTCCGCAACGCGGACCGTCAGGAGCTGGAGGTGGATACACTTCCTGCACACATAGTCATGGATATATGGATTACAATGACAGTTGAAGACATGACACTCCCAACCCCGTAAGCTTTTATCTTGTGCGGTAACCTTTTATGTGGCACCTTATCGAATGCCTTCTGGAAATGCAAATATACCACATACACTGGTTCCCACTTATCCACCCTGCTCGTCACATCCTCAAAGAACTCCAGCAAATTTGTCAAACTTGATTTCCCTTTCATAAAACCATGCTGACTCTGCTTGATTTGGAAAAGCATGATTCAATGTCCCGCTACTGCTTCCTTAATAATGGATTCTAGCATTTTCCCAATGACAGATGTTAGGCTTATTGGTCTATAATTTCCAGCTTTTTGTCTGCCTCCTTTTTTAAATAGGGACATTACATTTGCGGTTTTCCAATCCGATGGGACCGCCCCAGAATCCAGGGAACTTTGGTAGATTGCAACCAATGCATCCACTATCTGCTGCCACTTCTCTTAAGGCCCTAGGATGTAAACCATGAGGTCCAGGGGACTTTTCCGCCTTTAGTCCCATTATTTTACCTAGTACTACTTCATTAGTGATAGTGATTGTATTAAGTTCCTCCCTCCCTATACCCCCTTGATGATTCACTATCGAGATGTTTTTAGGGTCTTCTACTGTGAAGACCGATACAAAATATTTGTTCAACGTCTCTGCCATTTCCCTGATCTACATTAGTAATTCCCCAGTCTCATCATCACGAGGACCAACATTTACTTTAACCACTCTTTTCCTTTTTATGTTCCTGTAGAAACTCTTACCATCTGTTATTATATTTTGTGCTCGTTTACATTCATAATCTCTCTTCCCCTTTTTTGATAATATTTTTAGTCGTTGTCCGCTGGCTTTTAAAAATTTCCCAATACTCTGGCCTCCCAGTAGTCTTGGTCACATTGTATGCATTTGTTTTTAATTTGATACCCTCCCTTATTTCCTTAGATAGCCATGGATGGTTATCCCTTCTCTTAGTCTTTCCTTCTCATTGGGATATATTTTTGTTGCGAGTTATGAAATATCTCCTTAAATGTCTGCCACTGCTCATCAACCGTCCCATTTATTTTCCCAGTTCACTTTAGCCAACTCTGCCCTCATACCTTTGTAGTTTCCTTTATTTAAGCTCAGGACACTGGTTTGCGAACCAACTTTCTCTCCCTACAACTGAATTTGAAATTCAACCATATTATGATAACTCATTCCTTGGAGGATCTTTTACTACGAGATAATTCGTTAATCCTATCTCATTACACTAGATCTAAGATAGCCTGCTCCCTGGTTTGTTCTGCAATGTACTGTTCAAGGAAACTATCCTGGATACATTCCATGAACTCTTCCTCAAGAAGAATGAGAGGTGATCATTGAAATGTGTAAGATTCTGAGGGGGCTTGACAGGGTAGATGCAGAGAGGATGTTCCCCCCCCCCCCCCCCCCCCCCCACAGAGCTGTGGAGGCTGAGTCATTGAATATATTTTAAGGTAGAGAATAAACAGATTTTTGATCAATAGGGGAGTCAAGCGTTATGGGGAGCGGGCAGGAAAGTGGAGTTGAGGCCAAGATCAGATATGATCTTATTGGATGGCGGAGCAGGCTCGAGGGGCCAAATAGCCTAAACCTGCCCTTATTTCTTATGTTCTTATGTAAATCGGCCAGGGTTCTTGCCCCTGAATACTATCCAGATATCTGCTGGAAAGTGAATACTAACTAGCCAGGATCAGACATGAAAAAACTGACAAAATAAACAATGGAGCGCACTGGGTATAAGCACTTGCACCAATGGCAATTGTCAGAAAAATAACTAAATAAAACCACAAGTTCACGGTACATATTAAAAATCAGTACCTGAGCAATTCAAGGCTCTGATCTCAGCTGTCACCATTTATCAGGTCATCTCAGCCCCTGCCCTATAATCAGCCGCAAGTGACCATAGACCAGTTAGCATAACGTCTATCGTTGGGAAAATGCTGGAGTCCATTATTAAGGAAGCAGTAATGGGACATTTGGAAAGCATGGTTCAATCAAGCAGAGTCAGCATGGTTTTATGAAAGGGAAATTATGTTTGACAAATTTGCTGGAGATTTTTCAGGATGGATAAGAGGGAACCAGTGGATGTGGTGTATTTGGATTTCCAGAAGGCATTCGATAAGGTGCCACATAAAAGTTACTGCACAAGATAAAAGTTCACGGGGTCAGGGGTAATATATTAGCATGGATAGAGGATTGGCTAACTAACAGAAAACAGAGTGTCGGGAAAAATGGGTCATTTTCCAGTTGGCAAAGAGTGACTAATGGGGTACCGCAGGGATCGGTGCTGGGTCCTCAACTATTTACAATCTATATTAATGACTTGGATGAAGGGACCGAGTGTAATGTAGCCAAGTTTGCTGATGATGCAAAGATGGGTGGGAAAGCAAATTGTGAGGCGGACACAAAAAAAATCTACGAAGGGTTATAGACAGGTTAAGTGAGTGGGCAAATATTTGGCAGATGGAGTATAATGTGGCAAAATGTGAGGTTATCCACTTTGGCAGAAATAATAGAAAGCAATTTATAATTTAAATGGAGAAAAATTAGCCAAGTGCTGCAGTAGAGAGAGACCTGGGTGTCCTTGTGCATGAAACACAAAAAGTTAGTATGCTGGTACAGCAAGTGATCAGGAAGGCAAATGGAATGTTGGCCTTTATTGCAAGGGGGATAGAGTATAAAAGCAGAGAAGTCCTGCTACAACTGTACAGGGTATTGGTGAGGCCACACTTGGAGTACTGCTTACAGTTTTGGTTTCCGTATTTAAGGAAGGATATACTTGCATTGGAGGCTGTTCAGAGAAGGTTCACAAGGAGTTAGATGTAGTCCTTACTACTAGGAGGATCAAGCGGTATGGCGAGAAAGCAGAAATGGGGTACTGAAGTTGCATGTTCAGCCATAAACTCATTGAATGGCGGTGCAGGCTCGAAGGGCCGAATGGCCTACTCCTGCACCTATTTTCTATGTTTTCTATTAGGTTGATTCCAGAGATGAGAGGGTTGACTTATGAAGATAGGTTGAGGAGGTTGGGCCTATACACATTGGAGTTAAGAATGAGAGGTGATCTTAGTGAAACATTAGATAATGAGGGGGCTCAACAAGATGGATGCAGAGATGATATTTCCACTCATAGGGGAAACTAAAACTAAGGGACATAGTCTTAAAATAAGAGGCCAGCCATTTAAAACTGAGATGAGGAGACATTTCTTCTCTGAGGATTGTAAATTCTCTGCCCCAGAGAGCTGTGGAGGCTGAGTCATTGAATATATTTAAGGCGGAGATTGACAGATTTTTGAGCGATAATGGAGTAAAGGGTTATGGGGAGCAGGCAGGGAAGTAGAGCCGAGTCCATGATCAGATCAGCCATGATCTTATTAAATGGTGGAGTAGGCTTGAGGGACCAAATGGCCTACACCTGCTCCTACTGTTCTTTTGTGATCATTCCCAAATTACCAGAAATAGAAGGCTGATAAAATGATCAAACAGATGCCCTTTGAGCAGGAATGTGTCTCAGTACATGTGACATACATCATCAGTGCTCATTTATTTCATCAGAACTCATTTGTAGTCAGACTACCTCACAGCTTTGATCCAATGGAATAGCCAAATCAATTAATGGACCTCACAAAACAACTTGGGCTTATAACTGGTGCATGAATTACCTCAAATGAGTGTTAGATTGTTCAACCATGAGGGGCTAACTTAATCATGTCCTCACTCAACATCCATGTGTGCACCCTCTCAGCAAGTCATTAGACAGCGATCGAGACAGTGATCAGGAGGGAAGTCTGGATTGATTTTTCCCATCCTAGAATAGACACGCTGAGGCCTACAATAACATTTCAGTACCAATTAAATCATAGAGTGGTACAAATAGATCTCTTATCCTCCACATTTCACACTCTGCTCGGCAATGCTCAGAAGTATACAGTTCAGGTTCGCAAACGTCGCAAAATTCAAGTGTACAAGCTGAAGAGAATTAATCACTCAGAAATAATATAAACACTCGACAGGGATCGCCAGTCATAAACAGAGTAAGTTGAGCTGTCTGAATACATCCCATCAGTAAAATGGAATTACACAACCCAAATTATCTTTACAGTTGATTGATTTTCAAATCAATGAGCTTTTTCAATACCGACATTCAGTTAACAACTAATATGAGTGTAAAAAGCATCTGAAGAGTTGACCAGAACTACAACTGTGGTGGATAACTGAATTTTTAACAAGTTAAACTACTGAAAGGGCAAGTGGGTAATTTTTTTAATTTTTTAATTCATTCATGGGATGTAGACGTCACTGGCAAGGCCAGCATTTACTGCAAATCCCTAATTGCTCTTTAGATCTTGGTGAGCCATCTTTTTAAAACACCACAGAGGTGTTAGGGAGGGAGTTAGAAACATAGAAAATAGGTGCAGGAGTAGGCCATTCAGCCCTTCAAGCCTGCACCACCATTCAATAAGATCATGGCTGATTATTCAACCTCAGTACACCTTTCCTGCTTTCTCTCCATACCCCTTGATTCCTTTAGCCGTAAGGGCTATATCCAACTCCCTTTTGGATATATCTAATGAACTGGCCTCAACAACTTTCTGCGGCAGAGAATTCCACAGGTTAACAACTTTGAGTGAAGAAGCTTCTCCTTATCTCGGTCCTAAATGGCTTACCCCTTATCCTTAGACTATGTCTCCTGGTTCTAGACTACCCCAACATTGGAAACATTCTTCCTGCCTCTAAGCTGTCCAATCCCGTCAGAATTTTATATGTTTCTATGAGATCCCCTCTCATTCTTCTAAACTCCAGTGAATATAAGCCCAGTCGATCCAGTCTCTCCTCATATCTCAGTCCTGCCATCCTGGGAATCAGTCTGGTGAACCTTCGCTGCACTCCCTCAATAGCAAGAATGTCCTTCCTCAGATTAGGAGACCAAAACTGAACACAATAATTCCAGGTGTGGCCTCACCAAGGCCCTGTACAACTGCAGTAAGACCTCCCTGCTCCTATACTCAAATCCTCTCACTATGAAGGCCAACATGCCATTTGCCTTCTTCACTGCCTGCTGCCAACTTTCAATGGCTGATGTACCATGACACCCAGGTCTCGTTGTACCTCCCCTTTTCCTAATCTGTCACTATTCAGATAATATTCTGCCTTCCTGTTTTTGCCACCAAAGTGGATAACCTCACATTTATCCACATTATACTGCATCTGCCCAATCACCTAACCTGTCCAAGTCACCCTACAGCCTCTTAGCGTCCTCCTCACAGCTCACACCGCCATCCAGTTTAGTGTCATCTGCAAACTTGGAGATATTAAACTCAATTCCTTCATCTAAATCATTAATATATATTGTAAACAGCTGGGGTCCCAGCACTGAGCCCTGCGGCACTCCACTAGTCACTGCCTGCCATTCTGAAAAGGACCCGTTTATCCTGACTCTCTGCTTCCTGTCCGCCAACCAGTTCTCTATCCACGTCAGTACATTACCCCCAATACCATGTGCTTTAATTTTGCACACCAATCTCTTGTGTGGGACCTTGTCAAAAGCCTTTTGAAAGTCCAAATACACCACATCCACTGGTTCTCCCTTCTCCACTCTACTAGTTACATCCTCAAAAAATTCCAGCAGATTTGTCGAGCATGATTTCCCTTTCATAAATCCATGCTGACTTGGACCTATCGTGTCACTGCTTTCCAAATGCGCTGCTATTTCATCTTTAATAATTGATTCCAACATTTTTCCCACTACTGATGTCAGGCTAACCGGTCTATAATTATCCATTTTCTTTCTCTCCTTTTTTAAAAAGGGGTGTTCCATTAGCTACCCTCCAGTCCATGGGAACTGATCCAGAGTCGATAGACTGTTGGAAAATGATCACCAATGCATTCACTATTTCTATGGCCACTTCCTGAAGTACTCTGGGATGCAGACTATCAGGCCCCAGGGATTTAGCGGCCTTCAATCCCATCAATTTCCCTATCACAGTTTCCCGTCTAATAAGGATATCCTTCAGTTCCTCCTTTTCACTAGACCCTCGGTCCCCTAGTACTTCTTTCGTGAAGACAAAACCGAAGTATTTGTTCAACTGATCTGCCATTTCTTTGTTCCCCATTATAAATTCACCTGAATATGACTGCATGGGACCTACGTTTGTTTTCATTAAGCTTTTTCTCTTCACATATCTATAGAAACTTTTGCAGTCAGTTTTTATGTTCCCAGCAAGCTTCCTCGCATACTCTATTTTCCCCCTCCTAATTAAACCCTTTGTCCTCTTCTGCTGAATTCTAAATTTCTCCCAGTCCTCAGGTTTGCTACTTTTTCTGGCCAATTCATATGCCTCTTCCTTAGATTTAACACTATCCTTAATTTCCCTTGTTAGCCACAGTTGAGCCACCTTCCCCATTTTATTTTTACTCCAGACAGGGATGTACAATTCTTGAAGTTCATCCATGTGATCTTTAAATGTTTGCCATTGCCTATCCACCATCAACCCTTTAAGTATCATTTGCCAGTCTATTCTAGCCGATTCACATCTCATACCATCGAAGTTACCTTTCCTTAATTTCAGGACCCTAGTCTCTGAATTAACTGTGTCACTCTCCATCTTAATAAAGAATCCTACCATATTATGGTCACTCTTCCCTAAGGGGCCTCGCACAATATTGCTAATTAGTCCTTTCTCATTACACATCATCCAGTCTCGGATGGCCAGCCCTCTAGTTGGTTCCTCGACATATTTGGTCTAGAAAACCATCCCTAATACATTCCAAGAAATCCTCCTCCACCATATGGCTACCAGTTTGGTTATCCCAATCTATCTATAGATATGCTCATGATAACTGCTGTACCTTTATTGCACGCATCCCTAATTTCTTGTTTGATGCTGTCCACAGCCTCACTACTACTGTTTGGTAGTCTGTACACAACTCCCACTAGCGTTTTCTGCCCTTTGGTATTCCGCAGCTCCACCCAGTGGAGAGTTTTCCCCCCCCGATTCTCATTGACTTTAGTTTTACTAGGGCTCCTTGATGCCACACTCCGTCAAATGCTGCATTGATGTCACGGGCAGTCACTCTCACCTCACCTCTGGAACTCAGATCTTTTATCCATGTTTGGACTACGGCTGTAATGTGGTCTGGAGCTGAATGGTCCTGGCGTAACCCAAACTGGGCATCGGTGAGCAGGTTATTGGTGAGCAGGTGCCGCTTGATAGCACTGTCAACGACACCTTCCATCACTTTACTAATGATTGAGAATAGACTGTGGGGCGGTAATTGGCCGGATTGGATTTATCTTGCTTTTTGTGAACAGCTCATACCTGGGCAGTTTCCCCATTGTCAGATCGATGCCAGTGTTGTAGCTGTACTCGAACAGCTTGACTAGAGCCGCAGCTAATTCTGGAGCACACGTGTTCAGCATGACAGCTGGGATGTTGTCGGGGCCCATAGCTTTTGCTGTATCCAGTGCGCTCAGCCATTTCCTGATATCACGTCAATCGACTTGGTTGAAGACTGGCTTCTGTGATGGTGGGGACCTCAGGAGGCTGATGTGGATCATCCAGATGGTTGCTGCAAACACTTCAGCCTTGTCTTTTGCACGCACATTCTGGACTCCGCCATCATTGAGGATGGGTATGTTCATGGAGCCTCCTCACCCAGTTGGTTGTTTAATGGTCCACCACCATTCACTACTGGATGTGGCAGGACTGTAGAGCTTTGATCTGATCCGTTGATCGTGGGATCACTTAGCACTGTTTAGCGTGCATGTAGACTTGTGTTGCAGCTTCTCCAGGTTGGGACTTCATTTTTTTTTTTTAAAAAGGTACTCCTAGTGCTGCTCCTGACATGCTCTTCTACACTCTTCGTTGAACCAGGGTTGGTCCCCTGGCTTGATGGTAATGGTAGTGAGGGATATGCCGGGCCATGAGGTTATAGATTGTGGTGGAATACAATTCTGCTGCTGATGACTCAGAGCCTCATGGATGCCCAGTTTTGAGCTGCTAGATTAGTTCCAAGCTATCCCATTTAGCATGGTGGTAGGGTCACAACCAAGTGGAGGGGGTCTTCAGTGTGAAAACAGGACTTCATCTCCACAATGACTGTGCAGTAGTCACTGCTACCTATGTTGTCATGGACAGATGCATCTGCGAAGGTAGATTGGTGAGGACAAGGTCAAGTAGGTTTTTCCCTCATGTTGGTTCTCTCACCACCTGCTGCAGGCACAGTCTGGCAGCTGTGCCCATCAGGATTCAGCCAGCTCGGTCAGTAGTGATGCACCCGAGCCACTCTTGGTGATGGAGATTGAAGTCCCCCACCCAGAGTACATTCTGTGCCCTTGCTACTCTTAGTGCTTCCTCCAAGTGGTGTTCAACATGGAGGCATTAGCTGAGGGATGGCAGTAGATGGTAATCAGCAGGAGGTTTCCTTGCCCATGCTTGATCTGAAGCCATGAGACTTCATGGGGTCTGCAGTCAATGTTGAGGACTTCCAGGGCCACTCCCTCTGTATACCACTGTGCCCCCACCCCTGGTGGGTCTATGCTGCCGGTGAGACAGGACATACCTAGGGATGGTGATGGAAGAGTTTGGGACACTGGCTGAAAGGTACGATTCTGAGTGTATGACTAGGTCAGGCTATTGCTTGATTCGTCTGTGGGACAGCTCTCCCAATTTGGTGAGGAGGACTTTGCAGGGTCGCCTAGATTGTGTGTGCTGTTGTTGTGTCCGTAGCCGGTGCTGAGGTCGATGCCAGTGGTCCGTCTGGTTTTATTCTTGTTATTCTTTCTTATAGCGTTTTTTTTTTACAACCAAGTGGCTTGCTGGGCCATTTTAGAGGGCAATTAACAGTCAACCACTTCGCTGTGGGTCTGGAGCCAGACCGGGTAAGCGCGGCAGATTTCCCACCCTAAAGGATATTAGTGTACCAAATAATATTGGTACACCGCCAGTGCATGCCACAACTCAATCAGGCTGTTCAGACAACGTAAACACTGATATCTCCAGTTAGCTACAACCTTTGGCACTCGAGCACAGGACTGGTTACAGTCGTGTAGTGTTTGGCGTATTTTCTGGTTTTGCTTCTTGTTATAACAGTGGTGTTTTCTGGAAGTTCACTGCACGTGAACGCAACACCCTAGAATATACCATGCAACAATGAGGTGACATACGAGTATAATGTTACCATACTGTGCGTTACATTTTCAAGCAGCCATAAATAAAATGCCCTCATTGTATGAGAGAGAGAGTGTGAAACCTAATATGGATGAGTTTAGACCAGTGAAATATTTAGGCTTTTAAATGAATGACCAAATGATATCACAACATCCGATCACTGCAAAAATAACGGTGAACATTTTGTTTCATCTTCCAAGTGGCACATACACATGCTTGCCCTTTGCACCCTGGAACATACGATTTCATCCCCCTGGATGGCTCAGTGGGTAGACACAGCATGGTGTCGTATTGAGTCACAAATATCAGGAAGATCCCAGGTTCAATTCTTTGTTTCACCCTGAGCTCAGCTTCCACCTCACATCCAACTAGTTATTAATGCGATTTATTTCACCTCAAAATTGCATTCACTCCACTACTACAGCCCACAGCTGTATCATCGCGTGGTTTCATTTCTCGAGCCTTCCTATTTCACCCCTCATAACCTACAACTTACCCAGTACCCCCCATCACTGCTGTGTTGTCAAGCTCCATTAGGTACCCTTGTCCAAGAATTGACTTAGTTCTTTATCAGCTTGCTTCTTCCAATCTCTGCAATCTCCACCAGCTCGATATCCGTTATGCACGCTCCATTCCGGCCATACAAACTTACGTCTTGCTTTTCACTCCTCCGCCATGGCAGGGTGGGGGGGGGGCTCCTTCAGCCACGATGCCACTGCTGGAATACCTTCCCTTGGCATCTCTGCCGTGTCACACCTCTCTCCATCAAAAGCCTACCAAGGACTCTCTTCTCTTTTAAAAAAAAAAGGATGCTTTTTGCCTCCACCTTTCCTGTCTCCTGCTAGATAGCCACATACAAGCCCCTTGAGCCTGCTCCGCCATTCAACAAGATCATGGCTGATCTGGCTGTGGACACAGCTCCACTGACCCGTCCGCTCCCCATAACCCTTAATTCCCTTATTGGTTAAAAATCTATCTATCTGTGACTTGAATACATTCAATGAGCTAGCCTCAACTGCTTCCTTGGGCAGAGAATTCCACAGATTCACAACCCTCTGGGAGAAGAAATTCCTTCTCAACTCGGTTTTAAATTGGCTCTCCCGTATTTTGAGGCTGTGCCCCCTAGTTCTAGTCTCCCCGACCAGTGGAAACAACCTCTCCGCCTCTATCGTGTCTATTCCTTTCATTATTTTAAATGTTTCTATAAGATCACCCCTCATCCTTCTGAACTCCAACGAGTAAAGACCCAGTCTACTCAATCTATCATCATAAGGTAACCCCCTCATCTCCGGAATCAGCCGAGTGAATCGTCTCTGTACCCCCTCCAAAGCTAGTATATCCTTCCTTAAATAAGGTGACCAAAACTGCACGCAGTACTCCAGGTGCGGCCTCACCAATACCCTATACAGTTGCAGAAGGACCACCCTGCTTTTGTACTCCATCCCTCTCGCAATGAAGGCCAACATTCCATTCGCCTTCCTGATTACCTGCTGCACCTGCAAACTAACTTTTTGGGATTCATGCACAAGAACTCCAAAAGAGTTTCATGCACAAGGACCCCCAGGTCCCTCTGCACCGCAGCATGTTGTAATTTCTCCCCATTCAAATAATATTCTCCCTTTTACTGTTTTTTTTTCCCCCCCAAGGTGGATGACCTCACACTTTCTGACATTGTATTCCATCTGCCAAACCTTAGCCCATTCGCTTAACCTATCTAAATCTCTTTGCAGCCTCTCTGTGTCCTCTACACAACCCATTTTCCCACTAATCTTTGTGTCATCTGCAAATTTTGTTACACTACACTCTGTCCCCTCTTCCAGGTCATCTATGTATATTGTAAACAGTTGTGGTCCCAGCACTGATCCCTGTGGCACACCACTAACAACCGATTTCCAACCCGAAAAGGAACCATTTCTCCCGACTCTCTGCTTTCTGTTTGCCAGCCAATTCTCGATCCATGCTAATACATTTCCTCTGACTCCACGTACCTTTATCTTCTGCAGTAACCTTTTGTGTGGCACCTTATCGAATGCCTTTTGGAAATCTAAATACACCACATCCATCGGTACACCTCTATCCACCATGCTCGTTATATCCTCAAAGAATTCCAGTAAATTAGTTAAACATGATTTCCCCTTCATGAATCCATGCTGCATCTGCTTGATTGCACTATTCCTATCTAGATGTCCCGCTATTTCTTCCTTAATGATAGCTTCAAGCATTTTCCCCACTACAGATGTTAAACTAACCGGCCTATAGTTATCTGCCTTTTGTCTGCCCCCTTTTTTAAACAGAGGCGTTACATTAGCTGCTTTCCAATCTGCTGGTACCTCCCCAGAGTCCAGAGAATTTTGGTAAACCCAGTAAAGTGCACCGGGATAGGTTAGAATGTGAACAGTACAGTAATGCAATTTGTTATTGCCTGATCTCAGTCAAGGCAGCAGCTGGGGCACTGCAGTTGACCTCGGTAGCTCTGGGCGAAGGAAGGAAAAACGAACAAATCAGCAAGTGTTGCTGCTCCCGATTACTATCCGTGACCACTGCTGTACAATGCAGTCATGGACACTGAATGGCGACAGTATCAGGTTGGCTGCAGTGCCCTCTACAGTCTTGGAGACTGCCAATACTCACTATCAAGATTTGCATAAAATGGCTCCTGTGGTGAGGTACAAGTGTCCGCACTCGCATGACCCAGCACCCGGATGGAAGAGGCAAAAAAAGTGAGCAACACTGGGATGAAATCATCGTGTATTGTGTTGAGCCAGAAGCTTTATGAATAACTCTGTCTGGAAAAACCAGCTAAAATACAATCATTGCAAACGTGCCCGTTTCTGGAAATTAAATCCTCCCCCCAACAGAAACTGCTAGACTTACGTTTAACTCCTCCATCTTGTCGATAGCGGTTTTTGAATCCAGCAATTTGTTTGTTAGCTCCACAATCTCCCAGTCAAGGGTCTTCTTATCCAGCTCAGCTTTTTTAATCTGGAGGAATGGGAACAGATACGTTGAACACTTGGACCAAACGAAGTGAGTAAAAGAGAAAAGACACGTACGGCACGTTTGTTCAGACAAGGCACAAGGTTGCAAATGTGGGGAAATGCTCATGTAACTCTAGTGTAGATGAGGTATTCTTTAGAGGCTGGATGGTGCAGGACAACATAGAGGGAGTTCTGTGCTGCATCAAACCCACTACGGGACATTTCTGAGGCTAATTGGTGTGGAGATTAAAAAATGATTCATCCGTAGCGAAGTCAGTACAATGATTACAATGGAAACTTCAGCAGCTAGATTCCATAACAAAAGCATGAAAGCCAACAATAACTGCTGAGTCAGGAATGATGCAGGACAGCAGTGGAGAACTGGAACTGAAAGAGTTCTCGCAGCAGAAACTCTGGGGCGGGAGGTGAATGCAGGTTTCAGCATTGGATTGATGCATGCAATAACACTACATTTAACTGCGGTGTTGTTTTTAGTTGTAAGTAGATGTGATGTTTTCATGCCACACTTTGAAATAATGCTTTGTAGCCAAGCTTTGAGTTATTAAACTGAAACCAAGTGAACAGCACACCCCATTAGTTTCTACCACATGTAGTGCTATGTCCCTGTCACACCCCCACCATTATTTACCAGACAACTGAAGCAAAGACACGGATATGCCATTGGGCCTTCCTAATACAACAAGCTGCACCGAGGGACGTCTCAATTGTTTGTGTACACTTTATCCTATCAGAGGGCAAAACAGTTTCCTAACAGTGGGCAATAGTGAGATTCTGCCCTTCCATCAGACCAGTTGTGCTGTAACTGTATATACCCCTGGGCAGTGTGTGAACATAAGAAATAGGAGCAGTAGGCCATACGGCCCCTCGAGCCTGCTCCGCCATTTAATACGATCATGGCTGATCTGATCATGGACTCAGGTCCACTTCCCTACCCGCTCCCCATAACCCCTTATTCCCCTATCGTTTAAGAAACTGTCTATTTCTGTCTTAAATTTATTCAATGTCCCAGCTTCCACAGCTCTGAGGCAGTGAATTCCACAGATTTACAACTCTCAGAAGAAATTTCTCCTCATCTCCGTTTTAAATGGACGGCCCCTTATTCTAAGATCATGCCCCCTAGTTCTAGTCTCCCCCATCAGTGGAAACATCCTCTCTGCATCCACCTTGTCAAGCCCCCTCAATCTTATACGTTTCGATACGATTACCTCTCAATTTTGCTCACTGATTGCAGCTGGCAGGAGGAGCGTGACTAAAGCAAGGAGGAGAGAGGTGGAAATGTGGGAGATGGGACACAAACGTGGAGCACAGAGAGAGCCAGAATCAAAGGCGGACAACCAGAAGTGAGAGCAATGTGTGTGTGTGAGAAGAGAAAGGGCAAAATGGAAGAGCAAGAGTAAAGGAGGAGGGAGCTTTTTATACCAACAACCGAAATGAACGGAGATGGAGCCAAACTGTGAGAGAGGGGGGAGGGCGGGAAAGAGAACGTGTTTGGGTGGAATCAGCGCATGGGCGGAGCATCTGTGCGGGTGGGACATGGGTGGGTGGGGCAGGCGTGTACCCGGGGCATGCGTGTGGGCACGACCAGCACGCGGTTGAGGGCATGTGCATGGGCAGGGCATGCGTGTTCTCCCCCAAAGCTTCTGTGTCTCCTATCTCACCATCTTTTAATTAAATCGAATCACTAACTAAATACTCAATGTAGTTTTAGGTTTTCCAACTTGAGAACATGATCTGAAATATCAAATTCCATACAATGCACTGCAGCCTGGGGTTTAGCATCACCAGAATTACTACTTGATCACCCTCAAATTTTGTGCATTTATTAAATGCAGTCCTAGAGACTGGACTTGCTGAATCATTTCTTGGATTTACTCTCAGGTCAACAGCTTTTAAAATTCTAAAATAGATATTCCTGGGATATTACCCTTCAGATGCAAAAATGTTTGAATTTTCTGCTTTTTGCCAGTAAAAAATGTACTTCGTTTAAAAGAAAAAGGGGTTTCGCCAAATTAGATAAATGCAGGAACATGAGGATAGAATAGGAGGTGAGTGATTCATTTCAACAGGAAACTAGCTGCTCGATATTTGTACAATGTTCAATGGACAGAATTTTGTAAGAACAAAGTAGACAGACCTCAATATTTAATCCTATTCATTCCGCACTCCTATTCTAAAATATCTCATGATATTGTGCCTTGTGCAATTTGATATTTCAGATCATGTTCTCAAGATGGTAAACCTAAAACTACATTGAGTATCTAGAGTCAGTGATTGGATTTAATTAAAAGAAGATGGTGAGACAGGAGACAGAGAAGCTTTGGGGGATGATACAGGGAGAAAGAAAGAGCAAAGACAGGAAACTTGAATGAAAATAAGCAAGCACCGACAGTTGTCTCCAAGCAAAATCAAACCATGTGTGTATCAAGCTGGGACTTAGTCCAATATGTGAACAGTGTGAGCAAGACCTTTGCGACTGTACCAATCCTCCACTTTTCAGGGAACAGTCATGTAAAATGGTGATTGGCAGAGGTATACCGGAGAACTATTTACATTAAATATAGTGGGACTAAATTAATTCACCGGACACCCACAATTCCAATAATGAATCGTTCAATCCTAGCTCCAGACACCCTGCCTTCCCCTCTTTTAAGACATAGCATTGATTGCACAGGCCGATATGGTACTAAGCTGTAAAGAATAGGAATAGCTATTCTTGAGCTGGCCTTGAGATTGGTTTGGGGGAAGAGGCAGGGGAAAGGAGAGAGATACTGGGTAGGATTCCTGCTGCTCAACACCATTCCTTGGCTCCTGCTGGAAATCGCACGTGTGGATATCGGGTGAGGACAGGATCAGGCTTCTGAACAATTTCCCCCATGGTCAAATAGGTTGTTGAGACTAGTGAAGACTCATATAGCAGAACTGGACACCGAGTGAGGGATTGAAGGGATGCTATCTATAAACCCATTCCTCGAGAGGGGAAACAAAAATAATGGCACTCTCATTGGAAGAGGCACCATGGTGGACTGATCAGCTCCAACAAGATTATTAGGATATGTATATTTTACCATAAGTGTCTATTAAAGCCGAGAAAATCATGGCATTTAAAAGGGAATTGGATACTTGAAGAAAAATATTAAGCAAAGGGCCAGTAAATAGGCTTTGCGTAGATAACTGATGTGAAGCTGGCACACACAGGTCTCATTTTATGCTGTAATTCGAGATTCTAAAACATTCAGATAAATGACAAGGCTTCTAAAACATAAATTTACCAAAGGCGGCAACATCTTTGTCTCCTTACCATGTGAATACAAAATGCTGGGCTCCTGAGACAAAGAACTCATTCAAGATTAATGAATTAGCTCTTAGCTTACCCCATACATACAGCTAAGTCAAAAAGAATAAAGTGGCCCAGTACATAGCTGCTTTGACATGTCACTTGTTACTTGGGCTGGTGTTCTCTTGATACATTAGGCCCGACATTGTGGAAAAAACAGATCCTGTTTCTTGGGACGAATCATCAAATCTAGCCAAGATAGTGAGCTTTCTACTCCCATGGAGTTCCCAAAAGGTGTTGGATACAAAATAGGTCAAATAGTGTTGCTTTTTGATCTAAAAATATACAAAACATAACTGGCAGACGTAATAGCGGAGAGCGAGGGGGGGGGGGGGAGGGTGAGGCGGAGAGCGAGGGGGGGGGGGAGGGTGAGGCGGAGAGCGAGGGGGGGAGGGTGAGGCGGAGAGCGAGGGGGGGGGGAGGGGGAGGCGGAGAGCGAGGGGGGAAAGGGGGAAGAGGCGGAGAGCGAGGGGGGGAGGGGGAGGCGGAGAGCGAGGGGGGGAGGGGGAGGCGGAGAGCGAGGGGGGGAGGGGGAGGCGGAGAGCGAGGGGGAGGCGGAGAGCGAGGGGGGGAGGGTGAGGCGGAGAGCGAGGGGGGGGGAGGGGGAGGCGGAGAGCGAGGGGGGGGGAGGGGGAAGAGGCGGAGAGCGAGGGGGGAGGGGGGAGGCGGAGAGCGAGGGGGGAAAGGGGGAAGAGGCGGAGAGCGAGGGGGGAAAGGGGGAAGAGGCGGAGAGCGAGGGGGGGAAGAGGCGGAGAGCGAGGGGGGGAAGGGGGAGGCGGAGAGCGAGGGGGGGAGGGGGAGGCGGAGAGCGAGGGGGGGGAGGGGGAGGCGGAGAGCGAGGGGGGGAGGGGGAGGCGGAGAGCGAGGGGGGGAAAGGGGGAAGAGGCGGAGAGCGAGGGGGGGAAGGGGGAGGCGGAGAGCGAGGGGGGGGGAAGGGGGAAGAGGCGGAGAGCGAGGGGGGGGGAGGGGGGAGGCGGAGAGCGAGGGGGGGGAAGGGGGAAGAGGCGGAGAGCGAGGGGGGGAGGGGGAGAGCGAGGGGGGCGGGGAGGGGGGAGGCGGAGAGCGAGGGGGGGGAGGGGGGAGGCGGAGAGCGAGGGGGGGGGTAAGGGGGGTGGCGGAGAGCGAGGGGGGGGGTAAGGGGGAAGAGGCGGAGAGCGAGGGGGGGAGGGGGAGAGCGAGGGGGGCGGGGAGGGGGGAGGCGGAGAGCGAGGGGGGGGGGAGGGGGGAGGCGGAGAGCGAGGGGGGGGTAAGGGGGGTGGCGGAGAGCGAGGGGGGGAGGGGGAGGCGGAGAGCGAGGGGGGGAGGGGGAGGCGGAGAGCGAGGGGGGGAGGGGGAGGCGGAGAGCGAGGGGGGGAGGGGGAGGCGGAGAGCGAGGGGGGGAGGGGGAGGCGGAGAGCGAGGGGGGGAGGGGGGAGGCGGAGAGCGAGGGGGGGAGGGGGAGGCGGAGAGCGAGGGGGGGAGGGGGGAAGAGGCGGAGAGCGAGGGGGGGAGGGGGAGGCGGAGAGCGAGGGGGGGAGGGGGGAGGCGGAGAGCGAGGGGGGGAGGGGGGAGGCGGAGAGCGAGGGGGGAAGGGGGAGGCGGAGAGCGAGGGGGGGGGGAGGGGGGAGGCGGAGAGCGAGGGGGGGAGGGGGAGAGCGAGGGGGGGAGGGGGAGGGGGAGAGCGAGGGGGGGAGGGGGAGGGGGAGAGTGAGGGGGGGAGGGGGGAGGGGGAGAGCGAGGGGGGGAGGGGGGAGGCGGAGAGCGAGGGGGGGAGGGGGAGAGCGAGGGGGGAGGGGGAGGGGGAGAGTGAGGGGGGAGGGGGGAGGGGGAGAGCGAGGGGGGGGAGGGGGGAGGCGGAGAGCGAGGGGGGGAGGGGGAGGCGGAGAGCGAGGGGGGGAGGGGGGTGGCGGAGAGCGAGGGGGGGTAAGGGGGAGGCGGAGAGCGAGGGGGGAGGGGGAGAGCGAGGGGGGGAGGGGGAGGGGGAGAGCGAGGGGGGGAGGGGGGAGGGGGAGAGCGAGGGGGGGGGGTAAGGGGGAGGCGAAGAGCGAGGGGGAGGGGGAGTTGCAAAGATAGAGGAGGAAGGTGAGATGAAGAGCAAGAGAGGGTGAGAAGGGGTGTGGAGACAGACATGGGGGGGGGGGGGAAGCTGGTATGGACAGCGAGATAGGGAAAGGGATACGGAGAGTGAGATAGATGGTTACGGTGACATAGAATTGAGGAGAGACAGCATGAAATGCTGAAAGGAGTAAGAGAAATTGAGAGAGAGACAAAGAAAGAGATCGAGACAGAAAAAAAGGATGGAGAAAGGAAAAAATGGCCAAGAGTAATGGGGAGGTTGCAGCACTGCAGTGTAAGCTCTGCACTGCATCGGGCTCTTGATGTACAAGATTTATTTCACACTTCCAGTTAGATCAAACTTTAAAACTCTTTATTTCCCTAACTGTTTTGCTCATATTTACGCGTAGACACGACCAATCTGAACAGACATTGAAAATGAAACTGGTGACTAACCCCAAACGTTATCCCACTACACTGTGTAGAAATATATGGAATTAATAGTTTGGGACGTCAGGACATGTTTCTTTGTTAAAATGATACTTATCTATTAAAAGTATCTCGGTATAATGCTGATCAACATTTTACCATTTGATGTCACTGAACCAGGCATACAATTATCTGTGCAAAATACCATCTTAGTACCTTTTCTGCCGATAATTATGGCAATCACTGCAAAGAAGCAGACATTGTGTATAACTCGGGTGGGAAGATACCAAAACTCCTCTTGCTGCCTCATTTACAATTATTCTTTGCACTGTAGAATCTGGTGTCAGTTATATATTTAGCTCACACTCTAATTTTAATACTTTGCTCCTTTTGACACAGTATTAGTGTCAAGAATGACCTTTTTTTAAAAAATACTCGCATGCTCCCCTCCTTTCCTGAAAGCATGGATATATAGTTCCGGAGGTGCTGGTAGCCCCCAGGATTGCACAATTGGGACAACACGCCCAAGTCCAATCCTATTCTCAGCTGTCGTGCACACGTACACATTTTTCAGCACAAGTCACTGGACAGTGATCAGGAATGGAACACTGTCAAACCTTTTCCTGCACAGGGACTCGAGGCTGTCCTAGCTGAGATCACTCATTCAGCACACACGAGGAATGGAGCCTGGGCCCTTACAGTGTGACTCACTGTATAACAGATAGCACTTTTACCAATTCCAATAATTAATGCACCAGTAGCAGCTGTAAAATGTGGAACTGTTCGACTCTGAACAGGATCAATGATATTTGTTATGCAAACAGATTAGAGATTATTGGTATTTGGTGCTATCTTGACATCTCTATCAATAGCTGTAAAGCAGAGAAATGGAGAAAAGAAAGACGCAACTGCATAGATCCAGCTTTGGCTGATAGAGGCCTGACACACACCAGAGGCAGCAGCGGCAGCGTGAGGAGAGAAAGAGAACATACATGAGTGATACAGCAATGAAAAATGAAATTACTGTGCAAATGCACTAGTGGTCGACTGGTACAAATAACCCACTTTGTACTGGCACTTTCACTGCAGCCCATTCTAGCAGGTAAAACAGACATGGGTAACAGATCTGTAACAGCACCAAGGGCTCCTGGGGAGGGAGGAAGAAATAAGAATCACAATTGAATTCATCAGCCCAAAACCTGGTCAATATCTGCTAACCTGCAATGAATCTAATATCAGTTTAAAACAGTGGTCACTATTAATTAGACTTAGTTAAACTGCTGCTGGCCTCTTCAGCTGGATTTAATTGCATTGGTTAACAGTAAAACCATGTGTGTTCTAGTCCAATATCTGTACCTAATCAATGGGCAGCCCTGGGGACAGCGCAAGTCTTGAATGTGGCATTGCAGAAGATGTAGCAACACCAGATGCACATTTGCATTACTTACCTAATCTAAACCATGTTATATAACATGGGGCCTTCAGGAAACAAACATCACACTGTATCCTTCTAACGAGTAGAGGACATCTCAAGGATAATTCATTGTCTTGTTGCTGTAAGCAGTTTCTAGCAACGTGGAACTGCCACTGTAAACACAGATATATCTGTTCCTGATATACCTCCATACTGCATTACTGTCTCCGGATGACCAAAAGCAAGAGTTTTATACCAGCCATGCAGGTTTCCAGCAAATGCCTCAACAGATATCTGGTTAATGCTCACTACCCATTCCAGCTCAGTTTTGCAAATTCAACTGTTCTCTTCGAACCTTTTATTGAAAAAAACCCAATATGTCTATTTTTTAATAAATTGTGCACGAGAAACTGAACACGAAGGAATGGTCTTAAGTGTCAGCTGTGGCTCAGTGACAGCACTCTTACTCCTGTGTCAGAAGATTGTGGGTTCAAGTCCCACTCCAGAGATTTGAGCTCTTAATCCAGACTGACACATCACTGTAGTACGGAGGAAGTGCTGCACTGTCGGAGATGCCGTCTTTCAGATGAGACATTAAACCGAGACTCCCGTCTGCCCTCTCAGATGGATGTAAAAAATATCGTGGCACTATTATACGAGCAGTGGAGATCTTCCTGGTGTCCTGGCCAATATTTGTGTCTCAACCAACATCACTAAAACTATTACAAAAGCATAATACTGCAGATGCTGAAATCTGAAATAGAAACAGAAAATGCTCGAAATCTCAGCGGGTCAGGCAGTAGCTGTGGAGAAAGAAAGTGAGTTAATTTTTCGGGTTAATGACCTGACGTTCTGACGAAGGGTCATCGACCTGAAACATTAACTGTTTCTCTCTCCACAGATGCTGCCTGACCCGCTGAGATTTCAAGCATTTTCTGTTCTTATATCACTAAAACTGTATCTCATTGTGTTTGTGGGATCTTGCCATCCGTAATTTGGCTGCCGCTCCATTACAATAGTGACTACAACTCAAAGATACTTTGACCAGTGTTGCATCTAGTTATGGGGAACGGAGTAGGGCACGTTGAGTGTGCTTCAGTGGGAGAACACTGGGCTAATATAGTTAGCATAATACAATTTGGTTTAAAGTAGTAATGGACTGGGACAAAGAAAAATCAACGGTAAAAATATCAGCTGGGAGAGCGCAAATTTCAGTGATTTGATAAGGGATCTAATCAGATGGACTGGAAAAAAGATTGACCAGGAAACTGCAAATGGGCAATATCAGGCCTTCAAAGCGGAAGTAGCTTGTGTGCAAACAAAGTATATTCCAGTAAGGAAGAAAGATGGGGCATCCAAAGCTAGAGCTCCAGAGATGACAAAGGAAATAGAGGTTCAAATAAAATAGAAAAAGGAATTGTGACAAATGTGTCAGGTAGAGATACAGTCGAAAACCAGGTAGAATGCAGGAGAAATTGAAAAAGATACAAGAAGGGCAAAGAAAGAGTAAGAGAAAAGATTAGTGGGTAACAAGAGGGAAACCAAAAGCCCTTTACAAACATATAAAAAGTAAAAGGATAGTTAAAAAAATGAAGGGACAAAAAAGGAAATCTTATGGAGGTACTGAATGAGTACTGTGCATTTGTCTTCATAAGAGGATGACATTAATATTGCAGTAGAGGAGGAGGATAGTGATATCGGATAGGAGAGAAATAGATAGAAAGGTGGTGCTCAATAGGTTGGCATCATTCAAAGTTATCGCCACCCTGTCCAGATGGGATGTATCCTACGTTACTGAGGGAAGCTAGGATGGAGATAACAGAATCTCTGACCTCAATCTTCCAATCCTTTTTGGATCTGGGAATCGTGCAAGAATGGAGGATTGCAAATGTTACATCCCTGTTCAAAAAAGGAGAAGGATTATCCTGGTAACTACAGGCCAATCAGTCCAACGTCAGTGGTGGGAACAGCTAAAGACAATTGTCGAGGACAAAAATACTATTCACTTGGAGCAACATGCATTAAGGGACATTCAGCACGGATTTGTTAAACACAAATCGTGTCTGACTAACTTGATTGAGTTCTTTGATGAAGGAACAGAGAGGGTTGATGAAGGTAGTAGGGAAGATATAGTCGAAATGGACTTTCAAAAAGCATTTGGTAAAGTAACTAATAACAGATTTATTCAGAAATTAGAAACACATGGTATTTGGGTACAGGATGGGAGGTAGAGAGTAGATCTTTTTCTGACTTGTTATATATAAATGGCCTGGACTTGGGTATAGGAAGTACAATTTTGAATTTTGCAGATGATATAAAACTTGGCAACGTAGTCAATAGTGAGCAGGATAGTAGCAGACTTCAGGGGGACATCTAGACTGGTGAAATAGGCAGGCTCATGGCAGGTACAATTTAATACGAATAATTGCTATGTTTCTATAGGAATGGGGTACTGAAGTTGCATGTTCAGCCATGAACTCATTGAATGGCAGTACAGGCTCGAAGGGCCGAATGGCCTACTCCTGCACCTATTTTCTATTGCGAAGTGATGCACTTTGGGAGAAACAACATGGAGAGGCAATATAATCTCAATGATACTATTTTGACAGGGGTGCAAGGGCAGAGAAGGTTAAGGAGACCTAATAGAGGTATTCAAAATTATGAGGGATTTTAAAAGAGCAAGTAGTGAGAAATTGTTTCTTCTTGCAAGTAGGTTGGTAATGATGCTTTTTTTAAAAAATTCGTTCATGGGATGTGGGCGTTGCAGACAAGGCCAGCATTTATTGCCCATCCCTAATTGCCCTGGAGAAGATGGTGGCGAGCCGCCTTCTTGAACAGCTACAGTCCGTGTAGTGAAGGTGCTCCCAGTGCTGTTCGGGAGGGAGTTCCAGGATTTTGACCTAGCGACGATGAAGGAACGGCGATATACTTTCAAGCTCGGCTGATGTGAGACTTGGGAGGGGAACGTGGAGGTGGTGGTGTTCCATGAGCCTGCTGCCCTTGTCCTTCTAGGTGGTAGAGGTTGTGGGTTTGGGAGGAGCTGGCGATGAAGCCTTGGCGAGTTGCTGCAGTGAATCTTAGAGGGTACACACTGCAGCCACGATACGCCAGTGGTGGAAGGAGTAAACATTTAAGGTGGTGGATGGACTGCCAATCAAGCGGGCTGCTTTGTCCTGGATGGTGTCGAGCATCTTGAGCGTTCTTGGACCTGCAGTCAGCCAGGCAAGTGGAGAGTACTTGCCTGTACTCACGGAGCAGAGGAGCCTCTGACCTGCTCTTGTTGCCACAGTGTGTGTGTGGCTGGTCCAGTTAAGTTTCTGGTGAATGGCGACGCCCAGGATGTTGATGGTTGGGAATTCGGCGATGGTAATACCATTGAATGTCATGGGACAGTGGTTAGACTTTTGCTTGTTGGAGATGGTCATTGCCTGGCACTTGTGTGGCGCATACATTACTTGCCACTTATCAACCCAAACCTGAATGTCCTTCATTCAGGTCTTGCTGCATGATGGCATAGACTGCTTCATATTCTGAGGAGTTACAATTGGCACTGAACACTGCAGTCATCAGTGAACATCGCCACTTTTGACGTTATGATGGAGTAAAGGTTACTGATGAAGTAGCTGAAGATGGTTCGGCATCGGGCATTGCCCTGATGAACTCCTTCAGCAATGTCCTGGGGTTGTGATGATTGACCTCCAACCACCATAACCATCTTCCTTTGTACTAGGTATGACTCCAGCCAGTGGAGAGTTTTCCCCCGATTCCCAATGACTTTGATTTTACTAGACTCCCTGATGCCACACTCAGTCAAATACTGCCTTGATGTCAAGGGCAGTCACTCTCACCTCACCTCTGGAATTCAGCTCTTTTGTCCATGTTTAGACCAATATTTAGAGGTCTGGAGCCAAGTGGTCCTGTTGGAACCCAAACTGGGCATCGGTGAGTAAGGTTATTGGCGATTAACAACCACTTAATAGCACTGTCGACAACACCTTCCATCAGTTTGCTGATGATTGAGAGTAGACTGATGGGGCGGTAATTGGCCAGTTTGGATTTGTCCTACTTTTTGTGGACAGGACATACCTGGGCAGTTTTCCACATTGTCAGACAGATGCCAGTGCTGTAGCTGTACTGGAACAGCTTGGCTACAGGTGTGACTAGTTCTCGAGTACAAGGTCATAGATTTAACATAATTGGCAAAAGAGCTAGAGCAGAAATGAGGGGAAATTTCTTTACAGCGGGTTGTTAAGATCTGGAAGGCACTACCAGAAAGGCTGGTGGAATCAGATTCCATAGAACTAGGGGCCATAAATACAAGATAGCTACTAATAAATCCAATATGGAAGGAAGAAATTTCTTAAAACAGAGTGGTTAGAATAAGGAACTCATTACCTCAAAGTAGTTGAGGCAAATAGCTTAGATGCTTTCAAAAGGAAACTAGGCGACTAAATGAGAAAGGGGAATAGAAAGATATGTTAAAAGGCTGAGATGAGGGAGACAGAATGGGAGACGACTCGTATAGAGTATAAACACCAGCACAGACTAGTTGGGCCGAATGGCTTGTCTCTGTGCTGCAAGATTCTATTCTATAGTGTCCTGAGGCTGTGAAAAGTGCCAGAAGAATGCAATTATTTTTCTTTCATTTTTTTTAATGAAAGCAGACTAGCGGGAACTTAAAAGCAGCGCCGTCCAGCGAGAGACCTGCAGACCAGCGGGAATTTAAAAGCAGCGAGCTGGGAGCAGCACCAAGGGAAGAGTGATCATAGCATGGTAGAATTTCAAATTCAGTTTGAGGTTGAGACAGTTAGGTGACCTGAACTTAAATTAAGACAATTACAATGGTATGAAGGCAGAGTTGGCTAATGTGGACTGGGAAAATAGATTAAAGGGTACGACGGTAGATAAGCAGTGGCAAACAATTAGAGATATTTCCTATCTCTCAGGAAAGATATATTCCAATGAGAATGAAAGACTAAGAGAAGGATGAACCATCCGTGGCTAATTAAATGAAGTAAAGGATGCTATCAAATTGAAAACAAAGGCATGCACAATGTTGCAAAGATTACTGGAAGGCCAGGGGATTAGGACATTTTTAGAAACCAGCAAAGGACGACTAAAAAAAAAGAGAGAGAGAAGATGGATTATGAGAGCAACCTAGCAAGAAATATAAAAACAGACAGCAAGAGCTTCTACAGGTATATAAAAAGGAAGAGAGCAGCTAAACTAAATGTTGGTCCCTTGATGAGACTGTGGAATTAATAATGGGAAACAGGGAAATGGCAGAAACTTTGAACAGATATTTTGTATCAGTCTTCACGTAGAAGACACTAAAAGCATCCTAATAATTGATAATCAAGGAGCTATTGGAGGGGGAAACTTAAAACAATCACTATCACTAAAGAAGTACTAAGCAAACTAATGGGACTAAAGGTGAACAAGTCCCCTGGACCTGATGGCATGTATTCTAGGGTCTTAAATGAAATGGCTGCAGAGATAGTGGATGCATTGGTTGTAATCTACCAACATTCCCTGGATTCTGGAGAGGTCCTAGCGGAGTGGAAAACCGCAAATGGAACGCCACTATTTAAGAAAGGAGGGAGTCAGAAAGCAGGAAATTATAGACCAGTTAGCATAACATCTATCATTGGGAAAATACTGCAGTCAGTCATTAAGGAAGTAGCAGGACATTTAGAATATCATAATGCAGTCAGAGTCAGCATGATTTTATGAAAGGGAAATCATGTTTGACAAATTTGCTGCAGTTCTTTGAGGATGTAACGAACAGAGTGGATAAGGGGGAACCAGTTGATGTCGCATATTTGGATTTTCAGAAACCTTTCGATAACGTGCCACAAAATGTTACTACATAAGATAAAAGCTCACAGGCTTGGGGGTAATATATTAGCGTGGATAAAGGATTGGCTAACTAACAGAAAACAGAGTGTCGGGATAAATGGGTAATTTTCAGGTTGGCAAACAGTAACTAGTGGGGTGCTGCAGGGATCGGTGCTGGGTCCTCAACTATTTACATTTTATATTCATGACTTGGATGAAGGGACCAAGTGTAATGTAATCAAATTTGCTGATGATACAAAGATGGGTGGGAAAGCAAGTTGTGCGGAGGATGCAAAGAATCTGCAAAGGGATATAGATAGGCTAAGTGAGTGGGCAAACATTTGGCAGCTGGAGTAAAATGTGGGAAAATGTGAGGTTATCCACTTTGAAAGAAAAATAAAAAAGCAAAATTATTTAAATGGGGGAGATTACAAAATTCTGCAGTACAGAGGGATCTGGAGATCCTTGCATATGGAACTCTTTTAGATCCTTGCATATGGAATACAAAAAGTTAGTATGCAGGTACAGCAATCAGGAAGGCAAATGGAATGTTGGCCTTTATTGCAAGGGGAATAGAGTATAAAAGGGACTACCTGCTACATCTGTACAGAGTGTATTGGTGAGACCACACCTCACGTACTATGTACAGTTTTAGTCTCCTTATTTTAGGAGCCATATACTTGCATTGAAGGTTCACGAGGTTGATTCCAGAGATGAAGGGGTCGTCTTCTGAAGAAAGGTTGTGCAGGTTGAGCCTATGAGTTGTTGATGCCAGTTCATTGGATATATTCAAGAGGGAGTTAGATATGGCCTTTACTGCTAAAGGGATCAAGGGGTATGGAGAGAAAGCAGGAAAGGGGTACTGAGGTGAATGATCAGCCATGATCTTATTGAATGGTGGTGCAGGCTCAAAGGGCCAACAGCCTACTCCTGCACCTGTTTCTATACTCTTTGGAGTTTAGAAGAATGAGGGGTGATCTTATTGAAACATACAAGATTCTGAGGGGGCTTGACAGGGTAGATGCAGAGAGGGTATTTTGCCTTGTGGGGGAATCTAGAACTAGGGGGCATAATTTCAGAATAAGGGGTCGCCCATTTAAAACGGAGAGGAGGAGGAATTTTTTCTCTGAGGGTCGTGAATCTTTAGAATTCTCTACCCCGGAGACCTGTGGAGGCTGGTCATTAAATATATTTAAGGTGAAGGTGGACAGATTTTTGAACGATAACGGAGTCAAGGATTATGGTGAGGGGGCAGGGAATTGGAATTGAGGCCAAGATCAGATCAGCTATGATCTTATTAAATGGCGGAGCAGGCTCGAGGGGCAAAATGGCCTACTCCTGCTCCTATTTCTTATGTTCTTAAGCTGGCGCCAGAATATCAGCAGTACAATTATCGATTTGGCATATTATACAATAGAAAACTTGGTTTCACCAGCAAACTCGCAGATTATTTACCACACTCAACCTTTTCCCATCATAGGGCACTCTATTTGGGCAATGTAAACATTAATGCCAGGTGATGACTACCAGGTAAAATGCAAAACACCTTCACTATTTTATCACAAAACAATACAATCTTATTCATGTAATAAAGAGCAATTGAGTGACAATAGTGAACGATAACACTGGTATGCATTACAAAAACATTATAAGTTGAGATGTAATAATACAGGATGGCACCAGTTAAATTAAAAATGCTGAAGGATAAACTTGCCTGACACTTGAATGGCTGCATGCTGTGAAAATCAAATGCTGATTCCCTTCAGAGAGAGAAATGCATTGACATTGTCACTCACCAGGGCATGCAGCTTGTCCTCCAGCTCCTGATTAGATCGCTGGGATGCAGTGTAACTATTCTGTAATCTACATAGGCAGAGAAAACAAAATCCAATTCAGCTTTTACAGAAGCATTGACATAATACCAGTCAGTTGTCAGCACCTCAGAAAAAACATACAAATACTAAAAAACTAGATAAGTCAGTGCTGAAGTTGTACATTATATATAGGAAGGCGAATGGAGAATTACAAACAAAAGAAAAGCCGACAAACAAGCAAATCTGTTATGTATATAACCAAAGCCTCACTTTTTTTCAATATATATCTCTCAACGAGTTAGCTGGGAGAACTAAAAGGCATCATATAAAATGTGTTTTCAAGAGCACAGAGTGTCTATAGGTTATTTGTTATTTAAGTTCCAGCTCGGCACAGCGCTCAATGCAATCAGGTTGTGGGTTCAAGCCCCACTGAGAACACCGAGGACATGGAAAGACAGCATGCACCGACTCTTCAATGTAGTACTGAGGGAATGCTGCATTAAAGGAGGCACTGTCTTTTACATGAGATATTAAAGCAAGGCACTATTTGCCAGTGTAAGCAGTTGTTAAAAGTTTTATGGCCTTACGTCAAAGAAACGTAGAGAATTCTTCTAGTATCCTGACCTACATTATTCTCTTAACCATCAACACAGATTACCTCATGATTCACTTTATTTGCTGTCTGGGGGAGCCTCGATGATACATTGCCTGCCATGTTTGCCCAAACAACAGTTCTTGCACTTCAAAAGAATTCACTCGATGGGAAACACTAGCTATATAAAAGTTCCTTCTCGAGTACAAACATCCCCTGGTAGATGAGGAAGACCATTCAACCTATCTTAAGCTTGTCCATGCAGAAAGATCCTTAATCCCCCATTACAGCATCCAGTCATCTCTTCAATTATTCCAGGGTTTTCACCACCATTACTCTTCCCAAAAATCAATTAAGGAGGTAACAAGGAAAGTTGATGAGGGTAGTCTGTTTGATGGTGTATATGGATTTTAGCAAGGCTTTTGATAAGGTCCCACATGGCAGACTGGTCACGAAAGTAAAAACCCATGGAATCCAGGGCAAAGTGGCAAATTGGATCCAAAATTGGCTCAGAGGCAGGAATCAAAGGGTAATAGTTGACGGGTGTTTTTGTGACTGGAAGGCTGTTTCCAGTGGGGTTCCGCAGGGCTCAGTACTAGGTCCCTTGCTTTTTGTGGTATATATCAACGATTTAGACTTGAATGTAGGGAATATGATTAAGAAGTTTGCAAATGATAGTAAAATAGGCTGTGTTGATAATGAAGAAGAAAGCTGTAGATTGCAGGAAGATATCACTGAATTGGTCAGTTGGGCAGAACAGTAAGTGTGAAGTCTTGGGAGGGTCTAACAAGCAAGGGAATTCACATTAAATGGTACAAAACTGAAAAGTGTAGAGAAACAAAGGGACCTTGGAGTGTAGGTCCACAGATTCCTGAAGGTATCAGGCCAGGTAGATAAGGTGGATAAGAAGGCATATGGAATACTTGCCTTTTTTAGCTGAGGCATAGAATACAAAAGCAGGGAAGTCATGCTTGAACTGTATAAAACACTGGTTAGGCCACAGCTAGATTACAGCGTGCAGTCTGGTCAACATATTACAGGAAAGATGTGATTACACTAGAGAAGGGTACACAGGAGATTTACGAGGCTGTTGCCTGGACTGGAGAATTTTAGCTTTGAGGAAAGATGGGATAGGTTGGGTTTGTTTTCTTTGGAACAGAGGAGGCTGAGGGGAGACTTTATTGAGGTGTATAAAATTATGAAGGGCCTGGATAGAGTGGATAGGAAGGACCTGTTTCCCTCAGCAGAGGGGTCAACAAGGGAGCATAGAAATATAGAAAATAAGTGCAGGAGTAGGCCATTCGGCTCTTTGAGCCTGCACCACAATTCAATAAGATCACGGCTGATCATTCACCTCAGTACCCCTTTCCTGCTTTCTCTCCATACCCCTTGATCCCTCTAGCCGTAAGGGCCATATCTAACTCCCTCTTGAATATATCCAATGAACAGGCATCAGCAACTCTCTGCGGTAGAGAATTCCACATGTTAACAACTCTGAGTAAAGAAGTTTCTCCTCATCTCAGTCCTAAATGGCTTACCCCTTCTCCTTAGACTGTGTCCCCTGGTTCTGGACTTCCCCAACATTCTTCCTGCATCTGACCTGTCCATTCCCATCAGAATTTTATATGTTTCTATGAGATCCCCTCTCATCCTTCTAAACTCCAGTGAATACAGGCCCAGTCGATCCAGCCTCTCCTCACGTCAGTCCTGCCATCCCGGGAATCAGTCTGGTGAACCTTCACTGCACTCCCTCAATAGCAAGAACGTCCTTCCTCAGATTAGGAGACCAAAACTGAACACACTATTCCAGGTGAGGCCTCACCAAGGCCCTGTACAACTGTAGTAAGACCTCCCTGCTCCTATACTCAAATCCCTTAGCTATGAAGGCCATCAGACCATTTGCCTTCTTCACCACCTGCTGTACCTGCATGTCAACTTTCAATGACTGATGTACCATGACACCCAGGTCTCGTTGCACCTCCCCTTTTTCTAATCTGCCACCATTCAATAATATTCTGCCTTCGCGTTTTTGCCACCAAAGTGAATAACCTCACATTTATCCACATTATGGCATCTGCCATGCATTTGCCCACTCACCTAACCTGTCCAAGTTACCCTGCAGCCTCTTAGCATCCTCCTCACAGCTCACACCACCACCCAGCTTAGTGTCATTTGCAAACTTGGAGATATTACACTCAATTCCTTCATCAAAATCATTGATGTATATTGTAAATAGCTAGGGTCAAAGGCCTTTTGAAAGTTCAAATACACCACATCCACTGGTTCTCCCTTGTCCACTCTACTAGTTATATCCTCAAACAATTACAGAAGATTTGTCAAGCATAATTTCCCTTTTATAAATCCATGCTGACTTGGACCGATCCTGTCACTGCTTTCCAAATGCACTGCTATTTCATCCTTAATAATTGATTCCAACATTTTCCCCACTACTGATGTCAGGCTAACCGGTCTATAATTACCAGTTTTCTCGCTCCCTCCTTTTTTTTTAAAAAGTGGTGTTACATTAGCTACCCTCCAGTCCATAGGAACTGATCCAGAGCCGATAAGACTGTTGGAAAATGATCACCAATGCATTCACTATTTCTAGGGCCACTTCCTTAAGTACTCTGGGATGCAGACAATCAGGCCCTGGGGATTTATCGGCCTTCAATCTCATCAATTTCCCTAACACAATTTCCCGACTAATAAGGATTTCCTTCAGTTTCTCCTTCCCACTAGACCCTCAGTTCTCTAGTATTTCTGGAAGGTTATTTGTGTCTTCCTTTGAAAAGACAGAACCAAAGTATTTGTTCAACTGGTCTGCCATTTCTTTGTTCCCCATTATAAATTCACCTGGTTCTGACTGCAAGGGACTTACATTTGTCTTCAATAATCTTTTTCTCTTCACATATATTTAAAGTAATTCGTAAGAGGTTTAGAGGGGATTTGAGGGGAAATTTCTTCACGCAGAGGGTTGTGGGGGTCAGGAACACACTGCCTGAAAGGGTGGTAGAGGCAGAAACCCTCACCACATTTAAAAAGCACTTGGATGTGCTGTTGAAGTGCCGTAACCTACAAGGCTACGGACCAAGAGCTGAAAAATGAGATTAGGCTGTATAGCTCATCGGCTGGCACGGACACAATGGGCCAAAATAGCCTCCTTCCGTGCTGTAAACTTCTATGATTACTTTGTGAAGTTGTTCCTGGTCTTTTCCTTTGACAAGTTTGAACCCACAGTCCTAGTTGTAGTTGTGCAGATTTCTTTTTTCTAAATTGTTTACCATCTCACATACCTGTATAAAGTCTCATCCTTTCACCAATTATTACAAGCATTTATAGAATGTAGAAAATGGCACAAAGCCCAGACATGCAAGGAAAACAGACTCAGAGTTAAAGTAGATAGAGGGGGCCGAAAGCTTGGTCAGAGGAAAGTTTTAAGTGTCTTGGATGAGGAGAAGGAAGTGGGGGTGGGGTATAAAGACAGAATTCCAGAGTAGGATCTTGGTATCTGAAGGCACAGCTGCCAATGGTGGGTTGAAAATGGAGGGGGGGGGGGGGGGGGGGGGGGGGGAAAGAGTGGTGCACAAGAGGTCAAAGTCAGTGCAATAGGGAGAGGATGGAGGTGGGTGCTTTTGGAGCTGGAGGATGTTAGAGATAAGGAGGAATGAGACTGAAAAACCCAGATTTCTCCAGTCTTTCCTCATAGTTCAATCCTCTATCGCAGCGATCAGTATTATGGCTCTTTGAACTGCCTTTATCCATTGTTCAATAAATAAAGCCAAATGGGGGGGAGGGGGGGGGGGGGCAGAACTAAAATCTACAGAAACCTCTTATCCACTGGTACAGCTGGAGAAAAACTCCAATTGACTTATCTAAAACAGTGTGCAGCTGCATCAAGCACTCCAAGTACAACTATGGAAATACATTGATAAGCAGAGTGAAGCTCTGGCTAGACACTCCGATAACTACTGTTGAATTGTTGTGTCTGACTAACCAGCACATTCTTGTCAGAGTAACCCCTCCCTAAAAGAACATTCTGTTCAACATAGTTTAACTGTTGTTGCTTTCCTCAGAGTTGAACCTTCCTTTGTTACTTCTGTCTCCCCAGTACTGATAAGCATCCCACAGTCCAAACTTTAGGCAAGCAACACATTTTTCAAAACTTTGAACAAAAGCCTGAACAGCAGTAAAAACACATTGGGCCATAATTTGCAGCCCCTACGGGTGTGGACGAGGTGCGCACTTGCCCATAGGGGCCACACAAGTTCCGGGTTTGGGCATGCAAGTGCATATGCTAAAACCCGGAACTTTTGCACACATCTTCGGGAAAAGGGCTCCCGCGGGCTATTTGCCCAACTTGTGCCCAGAGAATGCCCGTGAAAGTCCTATGCCTGGTGAAATCAGGTGTAAGGCCTGCTTTTACCAGCATAAGACTTTTAAAGGACAGAAAAAAAATTTCTTCAATAATTTATTCATTTAAAAACCTGTAAAATATGGCAAATTTATTTTTAGACCCTTTAAAATGTGTAAATATATCTTTTTTTTTTAAATTTAATTTGTTTTATATATTTAATTAAATGCCATTTGATTCATTTTAAATGTGATTTTATTAAATTTATTTGAAAGCCCTGTATATAGTGGGGGGAGGTTCCTGTTCATACTTATGGGGATCCCCCTTCTTTCATTGTTTGGGCTGGCCTACGTGATCCCAGGGGCGCTTGCGAACTGCATGCACCCCTGGGATACATGGGCCTCTATGGAGGCCTACGTGTAATGGCCCAGGAACACAAGTCTCCGAAATTCTGGGACCATCAGGTAAGTGCGTAGATATTTTGCAGGTCAGAGGCATCCGCTCACAGGAAGCCTCCGCCTACAATTTCAGCCCCACTGAAATTGCTAACATAACATTTGATCCTTGATCTGTATAGAACTGCGTATAAAAAATTTACCCACACACCGACGGTCGAGTGCCATCATTTGAGCTGGTTGGGGGGGGGGGGGCGAAAGTCCGTATTACCCGAATACCTCACTCTGCTTTCTGGGTACTCTGAGACCAGCACATGAGTTAAAAGTTAAAACAGCTTTATGCTGAGCATGGGTTGTACACTGGGTAAGAGAATTTCAAAGCAAAGGATATCTTCACAGGAAAGAAGATAGTAGAATATGTGAGAGTCATTCAGCCGTATGTGTAATGGTCTGGAATGTGTCAGCTTGATCACTCTTGTTTATAGTAATAAAATGGCTGGGAAGAATTTTATTGCAGCAACAAAACAATAAGAAGAGTTGAGTGGCTAGTTGTTTAGTTTATGTTGTTATTCTGTTGGCATTTGTATGTATCCTTGATGTACTATGATTTATTGGTAGTATTCATGGAATGCAGTGATCAAAGGGGAAATTGGTATGAGAAATATAAGGGAACACTGTTCAGTAACTCACACTGGAATCGTGGATAGTGTGTCTCAGCACCTTGTTCTCATACTGGTTTTGTGCACTCTTACTAGTTGTGGATAGTATGAGGTTTCAATAAACACCTGATCATGCAATTGAGTGTGTGTGTAATCTGGCATTTAAAGTAACAAAACAAAAAAGCAGTCCTACACTGCTGACCTGCGGAATTTGTCCCTCAGTTTGTCCATCTCTTCCCGGGCATGGCTTAGTTCTGCCTCAAGGTAATGTCGACTAGATTCAAAGTCAGTCTCCATAATCTCCAACTTGTGTGTGCTGTGAGTCAGCCTTCGACGCAACTCTTCATTCTGCTGCTGCAACTGTCTGTTGAAAAAAAGAGAGAGAGAAAATATAGCATGACACTAAGAGGAACATCATTTCAAAGAAGGACAGCAGAACAACATACACATGGGAGAACAGGCAGTTTAGTAGGCATGGCATGAGGTTAGAATGTGGAACTCGCTACCAGGAGAACAACTGGAGAAAGATACGGGTTCAAAGCCAAGTAGTCTCGAGGGAGGTTTAGATTTTCAGACAAAAATGGTGGGGTCGGGGACGAAAGAGAGCAAGAGGCAATTTCAATAGTAGGCCAAGTCCCCTATGAACTGGAAGCTGCACCCTTGTATATACTAAATGGAACAGGATTAACTATTGCTCTGTGAATGCTGTATTGATTACTGGCAATCATGTGAGATATCCATCGTGTTCTCCTAACTCATTCAAATCCCATGCCATCAGACCAATATGTACAAACTAAAGCTATATGTCAGCTATATTTATACGGTAAATAAATAAAAATTAGACACAGCAAGATACTGAGCACACTATATGTAATAATGGAATCAGTCCATCGGGAGAAAAAAATACTGTTTTAGAACATATTTCTTGTTTGAAAAAGCTCGAGCACTGTTGGATGAAAGAGTTTTATAGATCTTCAAAATGCAATGTATGAGGATGATGGAAATGACACTTCATTCACAAAATTCAGATCTCTAGTCAAAGACTGGTGTTCATTTCTAGAAGGGTAGAACTAAAAAGCAGGGAAATGTTGTTGAACCTTGGTTAGACCACACTTAGAGTACTGTGAACAGTTCTGGTCTCCATATTATAAAAAAGGGCATAAAAGCACTGGAGACGGTACAAAAAAAGATTTACTAGAATTATACGAGAAGTAAGAGGTTATACCCATCAGAAAAGATTGAACAGACTGGGGCTCTTTTCTCTAAAAGAGAACAGATTGAGGGGTGACCTGATAGAGGTCTTGGTTATGAAAGGGTGTGATAGGGTAGATGTAGAGGAGATGTTTGCGGGGGAAACCAGAACTAGAGATCATAAATATGATAGCCACTAACAAATCCAATAGGGAATTCAGGAGAAATGTCTTTAAGTGGTTAGAATTTGGAACTCGCTACTACAAGTCGTTGTGGCGACTAGAATAGATGAATTTAAGGGGAACACAAGAATATAAAGAAATAGGAACAGGAGTAGGCTATAAGGTTCCTCGAGTCTGCTCCGTCATTCAGTAAGAACATTGCTGATCTTCTACCTCAACACCACTTTCCCGTCCTATCCCCATATCTCGATTGCCTTATTGTCCAAAAATCTATTGATCTCAGCCTTGAATATACTCAACGACATCCACAGCCCTCTGGGGTAGAGAATTATAAAGAATCAAAGTCCTCAGTGAAGAAATTTCTCAACTCAGTCCAAAATGGCAAACCCCTTATCCTGAGACTATGTCCCATAGTTCTAAACTCTCCAGCCAGGGGAAACAACCTCGCAATATCTACTCTGTCAAGCTCGCTAAGAATGTTAACTCATTCATCTCAACTCGAAAATAGAGGCCATTCTACTGAAGCTAGATAAGCACATGAAGGAGAAAGGAATAGAGAGATATGTTCATAGGGTTAGGAGGGTGGAGCTTGTGTGGAGCATAAACACCAGCATGTGCTGTAAATACCTTGCAAGACATGAGAATTCTCCAGTACTCACCATCCAAAGGCCCTTATTTTTTTTTCAATCATGATTAAAGAAACAATGCTGTAAAGTATTGCACAGAACTTGCACCATCCCGTTTACCAATCACCTCTGTATTCACTGATCTACATTGGCTCAGGATCCAGCAAGGGCTTGAATTTAACATTTTAATTCTCGTGATCAAATCCCTCCATGGCCTCACCCATCCCTATCTCTAACCTCCTCCAGCCCTAAAGCCCTCCGAGATAACTGCACTCCTCCAAGTTTGACCTCTTGTGCATTCCCGATTTCTATCACCGCATCATGGGCAGATGTCTCCCTCTTAGGCGGTCCCTTGTATCGAGGATGACTTGCCTCCACACCAAAAAGAGTTGAGTTCACAGTGTTTGATGAGGACCTGATATTCCAGGTCGCGAACTACATATTGAAGGGTGGAAGATGCCGGTGTGTGGATTTTTTTAACGTGTGGTGACCGTTGCACACCAGCCACCACACAGGTTTGACAGAGCTAGGTCTTGGTCCAGTGGCAAGGATTAACCAACACGACTGGAGACCAGCTCTGCTGCATGGACCTAGTGCGCACACATATCGCAGTGTGGGCTGGCCCATGCTGCCCCTGGGCCCCAAACTCTCACCTCTCCTGGGCCCCAATCACATTGCTCTTGGGCCCTGAATTCTCTCTGCTCTTCTGCCCTGGTCATTCACCGCTATAATCACTCGTCGTATCTCTGCTGTACCTGGGCCCCGAAGTTCCTGAACACACTCCTCAAAGCCGTCACCCTCCTGGTACAGCTCGCGCTGTATCTTGAAGTGGCATGCTCCTCCTTTTATCCCCGACCTGCGGCTGGCCGGGGCGCCACCTGCAGATATACCTTCAGCTACGTAGGCCCTAGGCTTTGGAATTCGCTCCCTAAACCTCTCTGCCTCTATCCCTCTCGCCTCCTTGAAGATACTCCTTAAAACCTACCTCTCTGACCAAGCTTTTGGTCACCTGTCCTAATATTTCTGTGACTCGGGGTCAAATTCTGTCTCATAACACTCCTGTGAAGCACCTTGGGATGTTTTACTATGTTAAAGGCGCTATATAAAAAGCAAGCTGCATGCAGATAATCCATGTTACCCAACTCTGATATTTGCTAAATGCTTGGACAACATACAATTCAATTCACACCTAAAATAAAGCCCCTGTATCCTGATTAATTTCCAGGAACAAGCAACCTGGTCAGAGTAGAGGCACAGAATCGTAGGATTTTACAGCTCTGGAGGAGGCCAATTGGCCAGTCACGCCTGTTCCAATTGTGTGTGTAATGTATGGAGAAAGAGTCAGACTGAACACTGAGCTCAAAGTAAAGTGTGACCGTAGTCTTTTATTTGCAGGTCGCCAGAGTGCCTCTCCAACCTGTAAAGCCTTCTTAAATACCTGTGCTCCCAAGGGATTATGGGATCCTTTAGGACTCCGGGGAATGAGCCCTCTGGTGGCTGTCAGAGTAAATACAAGTCCCCATATATAACATTCCCCCCCCCCCCAAAGTCAATAGTGTAACTATTTACAATGTGAGTCGATCTGGGGCCCTTCTTGCCCTGGTTCTCGGTGTGAAAGCTGTTGTTGAATCATTTGTTGGGCCCTCGCTAGGCTGCTGTACAGCTGGCCTTGCTGGGCTGCCTGGTGTGTTGGACCATGCAAGGCTACTGTGGATGATGGGTTCTGCTTCCTGATCAACCGTGGTGCTGTTTGCCACTGATGTGTGTGCTGGGGGAAATCAAAAAAGGTAGGGTCCAAGGCGGGTTGCTCAGGGTTTGAATCTGAGTTTGATTTGGTCCAAGTGTTTCCGGTGAATGAGTCCATTTGAAAGTTTGACCCGAAACACCCTGCTCCCCACTTTGGCCACGACAGTGCCGGGAAGCCACTTGGGACCTTGTCCATAATTTAATACAAATACAGGATCATTGATTTCAATCTTGCGTGACACATTTGCGCTATCATGGTATGCACTTTGTTGAAGCCACCTGCTCTCTATCTGTTCATGTAGATCAGGGTGAATTAACGAGAGCCTTGACTTAAGTGCTCTTTTCATGAGTTCAGCAGGTGGGATCCCAGTGAGTGTGGTCTCGTGCAGTAGCTAAGCAGGACTCGGGATAGGCGAGTCTGCAGTGAGCCTTCAGTTACCCCCCTTGCTTGATGGTTTGCACTGCTCTCTCAGCCTGCCCATTGGATATTGGTTTAAACGGGCATATGTGACATGTTTGATCCCGTTACGGGTCATGAATTCTTTGAACTCCGCACTGGTAAAACATGGCCCGTTGTCGCTCACCAGGACATCGGGTAAGCCGTGTGTGGCAAACATGGCCCGCAGGCTTTAAGTCGTGGCAGCGCACGTTAGCTGACATTATCTCACATTCAATCCACATGGAGTACGCGTCTACAACCACAAGGAATATTTTACCCAAGATCGGGCAGGTATAGTCGACGTGTACTCCAGACCACGGTTTGGAGGGCCAAGACCATAAATTTAGCGGCGCCTCCCTGGGTACATTGCTTAACTGTGAGCATGTATTACATCTGTGGACGCAGAACTAAGTCCGCATCGATACCGGGCAACCACACGTGGGATCTGGCTATCGCTTTCATCATTACAATGCCTGGGTGGGTACTGTGGAGGTCATTGATGAAGGTGTCTCTGCCCTTCTTGGGGGACCACTACTCGATTGCCTCACAAAAGGCAGTCTGCCTGTATAGACATTTCATCTTTGCGCTGCTGGTACGCCTTTATCTCTTCCTGCATTTCCACTGGGACACTGGACCAGCTCCCGTGAAGCACACAGCTTTTGACTAGAGATAATAAGGAGTCCTGGCTTGTCCAGGTTTTGATCTTCCGGGCAATGACGGTTGATTGCTCACTCTCAAATGCTTCCATAATCATGGCTAGATCTGCGGGCTGCGCCATTTCCACCCCCATTGTGGGTGATGGCAGCCGACAGAGCATCGGCGCAGTTTTCTGTGCCTGGCCTGTGGCGAATGGCGTAGTTGTATGCGGATAACGTGAGCGCCCATCTCTGGATGCGGGCCGATGCATTGGTATTTATCCCTTTACTCCGGAAAACAAGGATATAAGTGGCTTATGGTGGGTTTCCAATTTAAATTTTAGCCCAAACTGGTATTGATGCATTTTCTTTACGCCATAGACACACGCTAACGCTTCTTTTTCAATCATGCTGTAGGCTCTCTCGCCCTTAGACAGACTCCTGGATGCATAAGCAACCGGTTGCAGTTTTCCGAAATCATTGGCTTGTTGCAATACACACCAGACACCATACATGCTAGTACCAAACGTTTACATGGATCATACAACACAAGCAATTCGTTTGAGCATAACAATTTTCTCACTTTTACCCCAAACTCATTCGCCCCCTTTTCGTAGTAAGACATGTAGAGCTAAGACCCGGTAAAAGTTACCAAAGTCCCAGAAACGACCGCAGCTCTGTCACGTTCTGTGGCCTTGGTGCGTTCGATTGCCTCCGTCTTCGCGTTGGTGGGCCTGATGCCATCTGCTGCAATCCTCCTTCCCGGGAACTTCACTTCAGGCACCAGGAAAACGCACTGAGCGTTTTAACCTGAGCCCCACGCGGTTCAGTCGACTAAGAACCTCCTCCAGTTTCTGCAGGTGCTCGACTGTGTTCCGACCTGTGACCAAGATGTCGTCCTGGAAGACCACAGTGCGCGGGACCGACTTCAGTAAGTTTTCCATGGATTTCTCTGGAATATCGCCGCCACTGATCGAATTCCAAACGAGCATCTGTTATAAATAAAAAGACGTTTGTGCGTGTTGGTGCAGGTGAGGGCCTTCGATGATTCCTCCAGTTCCTGCGTCATGTCGGCTGAAGTCAGATCCAGCTTCGTGAATGTCTTTCCTCCCGCCCGCATTGCAAAGAGGTCGTTGGCTTTTGGTAGTGGGTATTGGTCCTGCAGGGAGAAACGATTAATAGTTACTTTGTAATCGCCACAGATTCTGACGGTGCCGTCTCCAGTCTCCCTTGAGGACTGGGACAGTCGGACTGGCCCACTCGCTGAACTCGATCGGGGAAATGATGCCCCATCTTTGCAGCTGGTCTAGCTCGATCTCTACCCTCTCATCATGTGCGGTACTGCTCTCGCCGAGTGATGGATGGGTCGCGCCCCCGGAATTAGGTGGATCTGCACTTTTGCTCCTTGGAATTTCCCGATGCCTGGTTCGAACAGCAAAGGAAATTTGTTTAAGACCTGGGCACACGAAGTGTCATCAGCGGGCGATAGCGCTCGGACGTCGTCCCAGTTCCAGCGTATCTTTCCCAGCCAGCTCCTGCCGAGCAGCGTGGGACCATCGCCCGGTATCACCCAGAGTGGTAGCTTGTGCACCGTTCCATCGTAGCACTGCCGATTATAGGAATCAGTTCTTTTGTGCAAGTTCTTAGTCTCATGCGAACTGGAGTTAAGACTGGCCTTGAGACCTTGTTGTACCACAACCTTTTGAAAGTATTTTTGCCCATGATAGACTGGCTCGCGCCCGTGTCCAGCTCCATTGACACCGGGAGTCCATTTATTTCAACATCCAGCATTATCGGGGGACAATTTGTGGTGAATGTGTGCACCCCATGTAGCTCTGCCTCCTCTATCTGAGGCTCTGGTTTGTAGTGATCCTCCATGGATCTGTCCTCCTCTGCAATGTGGTGGTTTGCAGGTTTAACAAGTTTAGCAGCTTACTTGCACACTCGTTGGGGGTGTCCCATTGATCCACAACCGTTGCAAACGTATCCTTTGAATCGGCATGAATGGAAACGATGATCACCCCCGCAGCGCCAAGAGAGTGTTAATGGCCTTGCATTCATCACCCTTGATGGTGGACTCAGACATCTGCGGACGTGTAGCTGCAGGTATGTATGACCTGCCCTGTACGTTACGATTCGAAAACATCACTTTGTTCACAGTACTTGTAGCAGCACTTGTGTGCTGAGAGATTTGCTTAGTATTGTCACGGGTGGCAATG
Organism: Pristiophorus japonicus; assembly: GCF_044704955.1. NCBI lineage: Eukaryota > Metazoa > Chordata > Chondrichthyes > Pristiophoridae > Pristiophorus > Pristiophorus japonicus. The sequence continues at coordinate 247,063,817 of NC_091983.1, forward strand.
AACGCCTGGGTTATCGCTATGGCCTTACTCAAGGTTGGGGTCTCTACAGTCAAAAGCTTGCGAAGTATCGTTTCGTGGACAATGCCAAGTACGAAAAAGTCTGAGCTCCAAATGTCCTTCAAATTCGCAATGTCCTGCAAGGCGTCTCAGCTCGGCGACATAACTCGCCACTTCCTGGCCTTCAGACCTTTGGCATCAAAATGCTTTCCTTCGGGTTCAAATGCTCTCGGACCAGCGTGCACAAATCGTCGTACGATTTCTCCGTAGGTTTCGCTGGAGTGAGCAGATTCTTCATGAGGTCATACATTGGTGAGGAGGATCGCCTTACGTTTGCCAGCGCTCTTCCCCATCTAGCTCGTTGGCCACGAAGTATTGGTCGAGTCGCTCCACAAAAGTTTCCCAATCATCTCCCTCTGAAAATTTCTCCAGGACGCCCACTGTTCTCTGCATCTTTGGGTTCGCTATCTGTATCACGTCGCCAGTTGTAGTGTATGGAGAAAGAGTCAGACTGAACACTGAGCTCAAAGTAAAGTGCGACCGTAGTCTTTTATTGCAGGTCTCCAGAGTGCCTCTCCAACCTGTGAAGCCTTCTTAAATACCTGTGCTCCCAAGGGATTGTGAGATCCCTTGGGACTCCAGGGAATGAGCCCTCTGGTGGCTGTACAGAATAAATACAAGTCCACATATATAACACTGTGAAAGTTCCCACTTTAAACATAGAAAATAGGTGGAATAGGCCATTCGGCCCTTCGAGCCTGCACCGCCATTCAATGAGTTCATGGCTGAACATGCAACTTCAGTACCCCATTCCTGCTTTCTCGCCATACTCATTGATCCCCCTAGTAGTAAGGACTACATTAACTCCTTTTTGCACACCAGCCATCCTGTGGCCTCTCCGAGCGAGAATATCAAGTCAGTGCTGAATTAGGGACTGTTCTGTGCCCACTAACTAATGGGATTGAGATTGTCCAAACTCATTTAACAAACTAATGAGGTTGGGAGAGATCTGGCCTTGAGTTTTAGAGGTCAGGGGCCAGTGTCTAACCCAGTGCATGTTTTTCATTTAACTCTACTGACACATGACACCGCTGAAAGTTGTGGCATGATGGACATGTGTTGGATGCAAAACTTTTCATTTTATAGATGATTTAACATTTATACAAAATACATTTAGTTTTCAATTCCAATATGGACCCATGATAAAGGGATTCCACAGCTTTTAAATCAGAGAGGTGTGTACACGTCATCATTTAGGATGGGGCAAGGAGCTAATCCGGACAGCACAAACCCTAGACTTCCAACCCATACCTCCAGACCACTTAGTCCTATTCACTTTTACATTTTTCTTTCCACAAATATTTATCAATTGCACTTGCCCAGCAACCACCCCACACACACACATTCTATCTTCTACCTCCATTTGGTAAATGAAAGCAGCTTCCATTTTAACTCCAGCATTGATATAAATAATATTTAGTGGAAGAGAAGAGGCTAATGTGAACTATAGCTTTAGTTCAAGAACCACCAAAATAGTATGAAAATCATTGACCATTAGGAATGAAATATCGTGAATAAAGTAAAATCATTAGATGCACCACCCATTCTGAAGCAGTTATACATAAAAACTGCAAATACATCAGTAGATTCAATCTTGCCCTTCCTTCAGCCCAGTGCATGAACAAAATTCTTGTCCATTTTTCAATCCCTTCTTTGCCTGCCCTGCCTTGCCTCCGTAGTCTCCTCCAGCTGTACATGCCCACATGTACCCTCCTCGGACATTGCTTTACTCTTTATTCACAGTTCCTTCACTGCACCGCTGGTGGTCATTCTTCAGCCACTACACTTCCATCCTCTGGAACCCCCTATCTTGCTCTGGGCTTTCAATACCCCTCTTTCTGACCAAACCTTTGCTCTCTTCCCCAATCCTCCAGGTATTGCCTTCTGCTTTATGTCCACGGTTTTTCCTTCTCAATGCCCCAAGACATCTTCCTGTTCATGAGTGCTACAGCATGTTATTGGAAGTTGCTAAAAACTGATGTAATAGATGGGAGTTGATTTCATTATTTTTATATTTGAAATTATAATAATTTTTTTTAAAAACGCTGCAAGTTACGATCTGGAATTCACTGCCTGAAAGAGTGGTGGAAGCAGATTCAATAATAACTTTCAAAAGAGTATTTGCATGTATTCTTGAAACGGAAATATTTGCAGGACTACGGGGAAAGAGAAGAGGAGCACCATGGGACGTTTTACTATGTTAAAGCCGCCATATAAATTCAAGATGTTGTTGTTGAGTGGGCCTAACTGAATACATCGTTTGAAGAGCCGGCAGAGGCACAATGGGCCGAATGGCCTCCTATTGTACTGTATGATGCTATTGGTCAAATTACCAATCATACACTGATTTGTTTTCTTTACAAATCCAGGAACAAACAAGTTACAATACTGGCTCACTGCTACATTGAAGCATAACATTATCCTTATGTCACCATCTTCATCTGTGGAAATATTTGATAATCTATATGGAATCATATCTGTCCCAAAATTATACATCTTCAACATACTGTACTGGTCAAAGAGGGGGGGGGGGGCGCGGGAGAGAGGGGACACTGTACATTGTAAACGCTCTGCTGTACAATGCCATCCCTGTGGTACAAGTTCAATATTACTCTGTGGTGCCCTAATCAAACTCACGCAAGGCAACAGCTGGACTCTAGAAGGGTCCGAGTTTGCCTAGACTAGAGAGGGAAAATGCGCAAGCATAGATATCAGTCTTGGAGAGAATCGAGCTGGGTTGAGACATCTTCCATTGGCCGGTCATAGGCGGTCCCTCAAAACGAGGATGACTTGCTTCCATGCCAAGTGTTTCAATGAAGGACCCGAACTACATCCTCGAGGGTGGAAGATACCGGTGCATGGATTTTTTTTAAGGTGTGGTGGCCGTTGGTCCAGTGGCAAGGATTACCCAAGACGACTGGAGACCAGCTCTGCTGCACGGACCTAGTGCGCACACACACCGCAGTGTGGGCTGGCCCGTGCTGCCCCTGGCCCCGAACTCACGCCTCCCCTGGGCCCCGATCACATCCCTCCTATGTTCAAATAGCCTGCTGGCAATCGCAGTTTTGGCTCATAGGAAGAATGGCAGCGTGAACAAGCTACCAGAGGGTTATCATTGCCAGTAGCCATGGAAGCACATCCTAGCAAGACCTGGGGCTTCAGGTAGGAGGGGAGAAAGGAAGAAATTTGGAAAAATAATTGCATGCAACTTTGAAAAATTCATCAAGTTTTAAAGAGAACGCTGGGTTTCTACCACTTTCACTAATTAATACAAGAGAGTTAAAAACCCAAAAAAGGCTTTGAAGCCTGCAATCTGATCAAGGAGCTCAAATAATATCAAATAATAAACTTCGTCCCACTGTCCAGATGATTATTACAAATGGTACAAGTCCTTGGCTGCTCCAGGGAATGTATTTTGTTATGGGTGCTGTGACCATATGTAGTGGTTTCTTTCCTTCGGCTGACATTAACTTTTTGTGGACACTGATGACAGTGCCACTCATCAAGATGAGACAACATCCATACGGAAGGATTAACTCATTTTACTGGAACTATAAAAATGATTTCCAGTTAAGAAATATTATAATATACAGGAAATCCAGAAATGGTCTGCAGCAACAGTATTTCAGTGCCACAAACCGAAACACGATGATACACTTCAACATTTATTAATGATTTTACTCAAACTATATAGGGATTGAACACCTTTTTATTGAAGGGAAAAGAGGGTTATACTGGCAGTTAGATGAGGAAGGATGAGAGGAGGCTCGAGTGAAGCATAAACACCAGCATGGACTGGTTGGCCCAAATGGCCTGTACCTTTGCTGTATATTCTATATAATTCTATGAATCAGAGGACTGTAATTAAGAACTGGAACTGGCAGTTTATTCCTTCCTCAGCCAGGGATGCCAAAACAACCAACTCAGCACAGTGCAGGGATTGAACCTGGGACCATCAGTACACGATCACATTATGTTTAACCATCAGGAAGTCTTACAGAACCCTCTCCCTCTCAATTAGAAAGTGGAGACCAGTTTTATGATCTTCACAATGCTGAAGATATTCAGAGTAAAACATATCTCGTATTACACTGTTTGAATTAACTTATCACATGTATTTGTAAGCGGGTTTGAAAGTTGACGGCTCACATAAATTAGACACAAGAACATAAGAAATAGGAGCAGTAGTAGACCATACGGCCCCTCGAGCCTGCTCCGCCATTTAATATGATCATGGCTGATCATTGAACTCAATTCCACTTTCCCACCCGAACTCCATATCCCTTGATCCCCCTAATCTCCAAAAATCTATCTCTCAGCCTTGAATATATTCAGAGACTCAGCACCACAGCCCTCTGGGAAGAGAATTCCAATGATTCACAATCCTCTATGAGTGAAGAAATTCCTCCTCATCTTGGTCTGCCCCTTATCCTGAGACTGTGTCCCCTCGTTCTCGACACTCCATGAAGGGGAAACAACCTCTCAGCATCTACCCTGTCAATCCCCTGCAGAATCTTGTATGTTTCGGAGATCACCCCTCATTCTTCTAAACTCGAGAGAATAGACCCAATCTACACAATCTCTCATCATAAGGTAGTCCTCTCCTTCCAGGAATCCATCTTGTGAACCTTCGTTACACCGCCCCCAAGGCAAGTATATCCTTCCTTAGATAAGGAGACCAAAACTGTGCACAGTACTCCAGGTGTGGTCTCACCAGGGCCCTGTACAATTTTAGCAAGACTTCCTTACTCTTATACTCCAACCCGTTGCCATTTGCCTTCCTTATTGCTTGCTGTCTCTGCATGCTAGCTTTGTGTGTTCCTTGCATGAGGACACCCAAATCTCTGAACACCAACATTTAAAAGTTGCTCACCATTTAAAAAATATTCTGTTTTTCTATTCTTCCTACCAAAGTGAATAACCTCATTTCCTCACATTATACTCCATCTGCCACCTTATTGCCCACTTAGTTTATCTATATCCCTTTGCAGACTCTCTTCTCCTTACAGCTTACTGTCCCACCTAGCTTTGCATCATCAGCAAACATGGATACATTACACTCTATCCCTTCATCTAGATCATTAATATAGACTGTAAATAGCTGAGGCCCCAGCACTGATCCTTGCGGCACTCCACTAGTTACAGCCTGCCAACCTGAAAAAGAACCATTTATCCCTGCTCTCTGTTTGTTAACCAATCCTCTATCCATGCTAATACATTATCTCCAATTCCATGAGCCCTTATCTTGTGTAATAAACTTTTTATGTGGCACCTTATCGAATGCCTTTTGAAAATCAAAATATACTACATCCACTGGTTCCTCTTTATCTGCCTTGCTAGTTACATCCACAAAAAATGAATACATTTGTCAAACAGACAGGCATACACCTCCCCTCCCACGTTCAATTGTTTCTTTAAATAAAAAACAGAATGGGTCATGGAGCAGAAGCTCACAAACCAATAACCCATATAAATTACACTCTATTGAGAGTTTGCAACTGTGCTGGTTTCAAATGGCTAGGATTTTTTGATGCCGCTAATGGTAGTGCCAGATTGTTCATGCCAGTGGGTTCCCTCAGGTCAAAAGCAGAATTGCCATGTAAAGAGGACATAAAAGGTGTAATTCATTGCTCGTCACCAATGTCCAATCTGGCAGATCTCCATACACCACCTGTTACTGGTACATTTAAAGCAGAGCCCATGTCACTGAAATTCGATGGACTCAAATGGACATCAAACCGTACATTAAAGAGTGATGCTTTCTGCTGCTTGCGTTGAAAGCTAAGTTTGTAAATATTTCATGGTGATCCCGTATAGCATTGTTTATAATTGGCTAAGTGGCTGATAATTCAGATCAACCCAATTTGCCAGATGGACTTTAGGAAAGAGGATCTTATACAGTCAGCATTATATTCAAAGGAGAAACACCTTTAATAATTCACACACTCTTCCATTTCAGGTACCTTATACCTAGCCTTCATTAATAACTTAGCAGGAATTGAGTGGTGCAGTGCATTGGAGGTCTTGGACCAATCTGCAGACCAGAAAGAGTTGTTTCAGATGCCAGATATGTGGGTGGTATCTTACACCTTTCCTCCCTTGGTCTGAAACTAGTGTAAATAGACAAAGCAACAAAATGTAGAATGGGACATAATTAGAGTGATGTCTGGAAGATCTATTGGAAGTTTATAGAGGGGGAAGTTTATGGTATTATAATACAATGTGGATTGCATACCCCAGGATCCCATGTTATCAATTCCATAGACAACATGTTTATGCAGCACAAAATGAAAAGGTTTCACAGTTTAAAATATTGATGGGGTCAAAATCTTATAGAACCCAGGTTATGTATCATCAGTCTTGCATCTGGGTTATCAAACTGCTAATAATCCACTTCAACTCCGACCACAATCAGTATTAAAGCCTTCACTCTCAAGTTGTCTTAAATAGGAAACCAATTTGGCCGGGGGAGGTGGGATGGAGGGAGATGAGTTTTTATTGTTCAAAGTGTCAAATTTTACATTGAACATATCTTGAAAAATGACGAAAAAAACAGCACCTTTTCACCACCACAGAGACTTGTCATATTGTGTCTTCCTGCCAACCAGATATTTCAAAACATCATTAATGGCAAGGTGTCCTGGAAGATTTTGACAGAAATAAATTGTGGCTGTGATTTCAGAATGGCCAGGGCACCAATCTGAGCTGTGCAACCCTGAGAAAGTGCCCTTCTGTCAAGGGCACACTGCATACTCAGCTGGCAGTGTCTTTTCTTAGGATCGAGTGGCTTTGGGTCACCTCAGGGTGTTCTGAAGTCACAGCCTCAACTGCATTCCTGGAGCTGCTCCGTGCCAGTGATGTACCTGGTGAATTATGGCAAAGAATCTGAACCTGCTGAGTTTGTCTCTGTGGCAGGTGAAACGGATCCCCACCCCCCTCCCCAATAATAAAATGGGGAAGCACTTTGAACAAGTAAAGACATTTCCCCTGGGCTTCACTTCCACATTATATCATTATTTTAGGCAGGCTCAAAAGCAGCTTCAAGTGGAGACATGTCAGAAGCATAAAGTGACAAACATTGCAACCTGCAGTGGGATATTTATTCTTCTGTAGAGTTTATAATCAAGTCTCATTAAAAATCTTCAGTTTAATGATTGAGGTTTTCAAGTACAAATGAAGCAGTTTTTTTCTTTTGAGAACTCAGGTGAAGAGCGAAGGCCCAAAATGGAGCACAGAACCAAGACTAGAGATGAGGTAAATCAACCAGTTTAATTATCATGTGACTCGTAACATGCTTACAAACAAGGACATTATGATTCACAATATAAAACTGGCATGAAAACCAAGACCAAAAGGATAATTATTGAACAGTGTCTGCTGGGATTTTGTTTTATACAATCGTAGAATGGTTACAGCACTGAAGACGACCATTCTGCCCATCGAGCCCGTGCTGACTCTCTCTCTGCAAGAGCACTTTTCAGCTATTCCCACTCCCCCAATTATTATACCTCAGAATTGAACACAATAACATCTCGAAGAGTTGAAGGGGGAGGGTGGTTTGTCCCCGGGTGATACTGTGACTTACCACACTATGCCCTCCCATACTTTAAACAGTCTTTCTCTTTCAGATCCTGATCAACAACACGTTTTCACAAAAGAGAGGACAATGCAGACACTACTATCGAGGAGGAGGATTGTGAAATATTCGATGAAATAAACATACTGAGAGAGGAGGTATTAAGGGGTTTAGCAGCTTTGAAAGTGGATAAATCCCCAGGGCCAGATGAAATGTATCCCAGGCTGTTAAGCGAAGCAAAAGAGGCAATATAGCAGAGGCTTCGACCATCATTTCCCAATCCTCTCTGGCTTCAGGTGTGGTGCCAGAGGACTGCTAATGTGGTACCTCTGTTTAAGGGAGAGAGAAAGGGATAGACTGAGTAATTACAGGCCAGTCGGCCGAACCTCAGTTGTGGGAAAATTATTGGAAAAAATCCTGAACGACAGGATAAATCTACATTTAGAAAGACACAGGTTAATCAGGGAGAGTCAGCATGGATGTGTTAAGGGAAGGTCATGTCTGACAAACTTGATTGAATTTTTCGAGGTGGTAACCAGGAGGGTCGATGAGGGCAGTGCGTACGATGTAGAGCATATGGATTTTAGCAAAGCTTTCGATAAGGTCCCACGTGGCAGACTGGTCACGAAAGTAAAAACCCATGGGATCCAGGGCAAAGTGCTAAGTTGGATCCAAAATTGGCTCATAAGAACATAAGAATTAGGAACAGGAGTAGGCCATCTAGCCCCTCGAGCCTGCTCCGCCATTCAACAAGATCATGGCTGATCTGGCCGTGGACTCAGCTCCACTTCCCGCCCGCTCCTCGTAACCCTTAATTCCCTTATTGGTTAAAAATCTATCGATCTGTGACTTGAATACATTCAATGAGCTAGCCTCAACTGCTTCCTTGGACAGAGAATTCCACAGATTCACAACCCTCTGGGAGAAGAAATTCCTTCTCAACTCAGTTTTAAATTGGCTCCCCTGTATTTTGAGGCTGTGCCCCCTAGTTCTAGTCTCCCCGGCCAGTGGAAACAACCTCTCTGCCTCTATCTTGTCCATCACTTTCATTATTTTAAATGTTTCTATAAGATCAACCCTCATCCTTCTGAACTGCAACGAGTAAAGACCCAGTCTACTCAATCTATCATCATAAGGTAACCCCCTCATCTTCAGAATCAGCCGAGTGAATAGTCTCTGTACCCCCTCCAAAGCTAGTATATCCTTCCTTAAGTAAGGTGACCAAAACTGCACGCAGTACTCCAGGTGCGGCCTCACCAATACCCTGTATAGTTGCAGCAGGACCTCCCTGCTTTTGTACTCCATCCCTCTCGCAATGAAGGCCAACATTCCATTCGCCTTCCTGATTACCTGCTGCACCTGCAAACTAACTTTTTGGGATTCATGCACAAGGACTTCCAGGTCCCTCTGCACCACAGCATGTTGTAATTTCTCCCCATTCAAATAATATTCCCTTTTACTGTTTTTTTTTCCAAGGTGGATGACCTCACATTTTCCGACATTGTATTCCATCTGCCAAACCTTAGCCCATTCGCTTAACCTATTCGCTTAACCTATCTAAATCTCTTTGCAGCCTCTCTGTGTCCTCTACACAACCTGCTTTCCCACTAATCTTTGTGTCATCTGCAAATTTTGTTACACTACACTCTGTCCCCTCTTCCAGGTCATCTATGTATATTGTAAGCAGTTGTGGTCCCAGCACCGATCCCTGTGGCACACCACTAACCACCGATTTCCAACCCAAAAAGGACCCATTTATCCCGACTCTCTGCTTTCTGTTAGCCAGCCAATTCTCGATCCATGCTAATACATTTCCTCTGACTCCGCTTACCTTTATCTTCTGCAGTAACCTTTTGTGTGGCACCTTATCGAATGCCTTTTGGAAATCTAAATACACCACATCCATCGGTACACCTCTATCCACCATGCTCGTTATATCCTCAAAGAATTCCAGTAAATTAGTTAAACATGATTTCCCCTTCATGAATCCATGTTGCGTCTGCTTGATTGCACTATTCCTATCTAGATGTCCCGCTATTTCTTCCTTAATGATAGCTTCAAGCATTTTCCCCACTACAGATGTTAAACTAACCAGCCTATAGTTACCTGCCTTTTGTCTGCCCCCTTTTTTAAACAGAGGCGTTACATTAGCTGCTTTCCAATCTGCTGGTACCTCCCCAAAGTCCAGAGAATTTTGGGAGATTATAACGAATGCATCTGCTATAACTTCCGCCATCTCTTTTAATACCATGGCATGCATTTAATGAGGACCAGGGGACTTGTCTCCCTTGAGTCCCATTAGCCTGTCCAGCACTACCCCCCTAGTGATAGTGATTGTCTCAAGGTCCTCCCTTCCCACATTCCTGTGACCAGCAATTTTTGGCATGGTTTTTGTGTCTTCCACTGTGAAGACCGAAGCGAAATAATTGTTTAAAGTCTCAGCCATTTCCACATTTCCCATTATTAAATCCCCCTTCTCATCTTCTAAGGGACCAACATTTACTTTAGTCACCCTCTTCCGTTTTATATAATCGGTAAAAGCTTTTACTATCGGTTTTTATGTTTTGCACAAGATTACTTTCGTAATCTATCTTTCCTTTCTTTATTGCTTTCTTAGTCATTCTTTGCTGTCGTTTAAAATTTTCCCAGTCTTCTAGTTTCCCACTAACCTTGGATACGCATTGGTTTTTAATTTGATACTCTCCTTTATTTCCTTGGTTATCCCTTCTCTTACCGCCCTTCTTTTTCACTGGAATATATTTTTGTTGAGCACTATGAAAGAGCTCCTTAAAAGTCCTCCACTGTTCCTCAATAGGCAGGAAGCAAAGGGAATGGTTATGGATATTTTATGACTGGATGGATGTTTCTAGTGGGGTTCCGCAGGGCTCAGTGCTAGGGCCCTTTCTTTTTGTGGTATACATCAATGATCAACAATGTCTCCGCAAGATCCTGCAAATCCCCTGGGAGGACAGATGCACCAACGTTAGCGTCCATGATCAGGCCAACATCCCCAGCATCGAAGCACTGACCACACTTGATCAGCTCCACTGGGCAGACCACATAGTACACGTCAGACACGAGACTCCCAAAGCAAGCGCTCTGCTCGGAGCTCCTTCATGGCAAACGAGCCAAAGGTGGGCAGCAGAAACGTTACAAGGACACCCTCAAAATCTCCCTGAAAAAATGCAACATCCCCACTGACACCTGGGAGACCCTGGCCAAAGACCGCCCTAAGTGAAGGAAGTGCATCTGGGATGACGCTGAGCATCTCGAGTCTCGTCGCCAAGAGCATGCAGAAATCAAGCGCAGGCAGCGGAAACAGCGTGCGGCAAACCAGTCCCACCCACCCTTTCCCTCAACGACTATCTGCCCCACCTGTGATAGAGACTGTGGTTCTCGTATTGTACTGAACAGCCACCTAAGAACTCATGTTAAGAGTGGAAGCAAGTCTTCCAAGGGACTGCCTATGATGATGATGAGACTTGAATATAGGGGTATGATTAAGAAGTTTGCATATGATACAAAAATAGGTTGTGTGGTTCATAATGAAGAAGAAAGCTGCGGACTGCAGGAAGATATCAATCAACTGGTCAGGTGGGCAGAACAGTGGCAAATAATCCAGAGAAGTGTGAGGTAATGCATTTGGGGAGGGCTAACAAGGAAAGGGAATACACATTAAATGGTAGGACATTGAGAAGTGAAGAGAAACAAAGGGACCTGGGAGTACATGTCCACAGATCCAGATAGATAAGGAGGAGGCGGGAGCTCGGAGCAGCGCGAGTCCAGGGTCGGCGAGAGGCCTATAAAGGCCAGCGGGAGTCGAGCAGTCAGTCGAGGAGGCGGGAGCTCGGAGCAGCGCGAGTCCGGGGTCGGCGAGAGGCCTATAAAGGCCAGCGGGAGTCGAGCAATTCGAGCAGTCAGCCGAGGAGGCGGGAGCTCGGAGCAGCGCGAGTCCGGGGTCGGCGAGAGGCCTATAAAGGCCAGCGGGAGTCGAGCAGTCAGTCGAGGAGGCGGGAGCTCGGAGCAGTGCGAGTCCGGGGTCGGCGAGAGGCCTATAAAGGCCAGCGGGAGTCGGGCAGTTCGAGCAGTCAGTCGAGGAGGCGGGAGCTCGGAGCAGCGCGAGTCCGGGGTCGGCGAGAGGCCTATAAAGGCCAGCGGGAGTCGAGCAGTTCGAGCAGTCAGTCGAGGAGGCGGGAGCTCGGAGCAGCGCGAGTCCGGGGTTGGCGAGAGGCCTATAAAGGCCAGCGGGAGTCGAGCAGTTCGAGCAGTCAGTCGAGGAGGCGGGAGCTCGGAGCAGCGCGAGTCCGGGGTTGGCGAGAGGCGTACCAGTGTAGCTACAGGGAGAAGGCAAAGATACAAAGGTGACGTCACAGCCTAGGGGGTAAGTGATTGGCTGGTGATTGGTGAGTAGTTTTTCTTTTTCTTCTTATATTGGTCAGTAACTTTTAACATTGTTATTACCAGTTTAAGTGTATCTAAGGGTTAAGACGTGGCAGGAGAGCTCGGTCGGGTGTTATGCTCCTCCTGTACCATGTGGGAACTCAGGGACACTTCCGGTGTCCCTGACGACTACGTGTGCGGGAAGTGTGTCCACCTCCGGCTCCTGACGGTCCGCGTTGCGGAATTGGAGCTGAGGGTGGATTTACTCTGGAGCATCCACGATGCTGAGAATGACGTGAGTATCACGTGTAGTGAGTTGGTCTTACCGCAGGGAAAGGGTCCACAGCCAGATAGGGAATGGAAGACCAGCAGGAAGAGTAGTGCAAGGAAGGTAGTGCAGGGGTCCCCTGTGGTCATCCCCCTGCAAAACAGATACACCGCTTTGGGTACTGTTGAGGGGAATGACTCATCAGGGGAGGGCAGCAGCAGCCAAGTTCATGGCACCGTGGCTGGCTCTGCTGCACAGGAGGGCAAGAAAAAGAGTGGGAGAGCGATAGTGATAGGGGATTCAATTGTGAGGGGAATAGATAGGCGTTTCTGCGGCCGCAACCGAGACTCCAGGATGGTATGTTGCCTCCCTGGTGCAAGGGTCAAGGATGTCTCGGAGCGGGTGCAGGACATTCTGAAATGGGAGGGAGAACAGCCAGTTGTCGTGGTGCACATTGGTACCAACGACATAGGTAAAAAAAGGGATGAGGTCCTACGAAACGAATTTAAGGAGCTAGGAGCTAAATTAAAAAGTAGGACCTCAAAAGTAGTAATCTCGGGATTGCTACCAGTGCCACGTGATAGTCAGAGTAGGAATCGCAGGATAGCGCAGATGAATACGTGGCTTGAGCAGTGGTGCAGCAGGGAGGGATTCAAATTCCTGGGGCATTGGGACCGATTCTGGGGGAGGTGGGACCAGTACAAACCGGACGGTCTGCACCTGGGCAGGACCGGAACCAATGTCCTAGGGGGAGTGTTTGCTAGTGCTGTTGGGGAGGATTTAAACTAATATGGCAGGGGGATGGGAACCAATGCAGGGAGACAGAGGGAAACAAAAAGGAGACAAAAGCAAAAGACAGAAAGGAGATGAGGAAAAGTGGAGGGCAGAGAAACCCAAGGCAAAGAACAAAAAGGGCCACTGTACAGCAAAATTCTAAAAGGACAAAGGGTGTTAATAAAACAAGCCTGAAGGCTTTGTGTCTTAATGCAAGGAGTATCCGCAATAAGGTGGATGAATTAATTGTGCAAATAGATGTTAACAAATATGATGTGATTGGGATTACGGAGACGTGGCTCCAGGATGATCAGGGCTGGGAACTCAACATTCAGGGGTATTCAACATTCAGGAAGAATAGAATAAAAGGAAAAGGAGGTGGGGTAGCATTGCTGGTTAAAGAGGAGATTAATGCAATAGTTAGGAAAGACATTAGCTTGGATGATGTGGAATCTATATGGGTAGAGCTGCAGAACACCAAAGGGCAAAAAACGTTAGTAGGAGTTGTGTACAGACCTCCAAACAGTAATAGGGATGTTGGGGAGGGTATCAAACAGGAAATTAGGGGTGTATGCAATAAAGGTGTAATGGGTGACTTTAATATGCACATAGATTGGGCTAGCCAAACTGGAAGCAATACGGTGGAGGAGGATTTCCTGGAGTGCATAAGGGATGGTTTTCTAGACCAATATGTTGAGGAACCAACTAGGGGGGAGGCCATCTTAGACTGGGTGTTGTGTAATGAGAGAGGATTAATTAGCAATCTCATTGTGCGAGGCCCCTTGGGGAAGAGTGACCATAATATGGTGGAATTCTGCATTAGGATGGAGAATGAAACAGTAATTTCAGAGACCATGGTCCAGAACTTAAAGAAGGGTAACTTTGAAGGTATGAGGCGTGAATTGGCTAGGATAGATTGGCGAATGATACTTAGGGGGTTGACTGTGGATGGGCAATGGCAGACATTTAGAGACCGCATGGATGAATTACAACAATTGTACATTCCTGTCTGGCGTAAAAATAAAAAAGGGAAGGTGGCTCAACCGTGGCTATCTAGGGAAATCAGGGATAGTATTAAAGCCAAGGAAGTGGCATACAAATTGGCCAGAAATAGCAGCGAACCTGGGGACTGGGAGAAATTTAGAACTCAGCAGAGGAGGACAAAGGGTTTGATTAGGGCAGGGAAAATGGAGTACGAGAAGAAGCTTGCAGGGAACATTAAGGCGGATTGCAAAAGTTTCTATAGGTATGTAAAGAGAAAAAGGTTGGTGAAGACAAACGTAGGTCCCCTGCAGTCAGAATCAGGGGAAGTCATAACGGGGAACAAAGAAATGGCAGACCAATTGAACAAGTACTTTGGTTCGGTATTCACTAAGGAGGATACAAATAACCTTCCGGATATAAAAGGGGTCAGAGGGTCTAGTAAGGAGGGGGAACTGAGGGAAATCTTTATTAGTCGGGAAATTGTGTTGGGGAAATTGATGGGATTGAAGGCCGATAAATCCCCAGGGCCTGATGGACTGCATCCCAGAGTACTTAAGGAGGTGGCCTTGGAAATAGCGGATGCATTGACAGTCATTTTCCAACATTCCATTGACTCTGGATCAGTTCCTATGGAGTGGAGGGTAGCCAATGTAACCCCACTTTTTAAAAAAGGAGGGAGAGAGAAAACAGGGAATTATAGACCGGTCAGCCTGACCTCAGTAGTGGGTAAAATGATGGAATCAATTATTAAGGATGTCATAGCAGTGCATCTGGAAAATGGTGACATGATAGGTCCAAGTCAGCATGGATTTGTGAAAGGGAAATCATGCTTGACAAATCTTCTGGAATTTTTTGAGGATGTTTCCAGTAAAGTGGACAAAGGAGAACCAGTTGATGTGGTATATTTGGACTTTCAGAAGGCTTTCGACAAGGTCCCACACAAGAGATTAATGTGCAAAGTTAAAGCACATGGGATTGGGGGTAGTGTGCTGACGTGGATTGAGAACTGGTTGTCAGACAGGAAGCAAAGAGTAGGAGTAAACGGGTACTTTTCAGAATGGCAGGCAGTGACTAGTGGAGTGCCGCAAGGTTCTGTGCTGGGGCCCCAGCTGTTTACATTGTACATTAATGATTTAGACGAGGGGATTAAATGCAGTATCTCCAAATTTGCGGATGATACTAAGTTGGGTGGCAGTGTGAGCTGCGAGGAGGATGCTATTAGGCTGCAGAGTGACTTGGATAGGTTAGGTGAGTGGGCAAATGCATGGCAGATGAAGTATAATGTGGATAAATGTGAGGTTATCCACTTTGGTGGTAAAAACAGAGAGACAGACTATTATCTGAATGGTGACAGATTAGGAAAAGGGAAGGTGCAACGAGACCTGGGTGTCATGGTACATCAGTCATTGAAGGTTAGCATGCAGGTACAGCAGGCGGTTAAGAAAGCAAATGGCATGTTGGCCTTCATAGCGAGGGGATTTGAATACAGGGGCAGGGAGGTGTTGCTACAGTTGTACAGGGCCTTGGTGAGGCCACACCTGGAGTATTGTGTACAGTTTTGGTCTCCTAACTTGAGGAAGGACATTCTTGCTATTGAGGGAGTGCAGCGAAGGTTCACCAGACTGATTCCCGGGATGGCGGGACTGACCTATCAAGAAAGATTGGATCAACTGGGCTTGTATTCACTGGAGTTCAGAAGAATGAGAGGGGACCTCATAGAAACGTTTAAAATTCTGACGGGTTTAGACAGGTTAGATGCAGAAAGAATGTTCCCAATGTTGGGGAAGTCCAGAACCAGGGGTCACAGTCTGAGGATAAGGGGTAAGCCATTTAGGACCGAGATGAGGAGAAACTTCTTCACCCAGATAGTGGTGAACCTGTGGAATTCTCTACCACAGAAAGTAGTTGAGGCCAATTCACTAAATA
Source organism: Pristiophorus japonicus (assembly GCF_044704955.1). NCBI lineage: Eukaryota > Metazoa > Chordata > Chondrichthyes > Pristiophoridae > Pristiophorus > Pristiophorus japonicus. The sequence continues at coordinate 247,079,782 of NC_091983.1, forward strand.
TATTCAAAAGGGAGTTAGATGAAGTCCTTACTACTCGGGGGATCAAGGGTTATGGCGAGAAAGCAGGAAGGGGGTACTGAAGTTTCATGTTCAGCCATGAACTCATTGAATGGCGGTGCAGGCTAGAAGGGCTGAATGGCCTGCTCCTGCACCTATTTTCTATGTTTCTATGTTTCTATGTTAAGGCGGCATACGGAATGCTTGCCTTTATTAGCCGAGGTATAGAATATAAGAGCAGTTATGCTTCAACTGTATAAAACACTGGTTTGGCCACAGCTGGAGTACTGCGTGCAGTTCTGGTCACCGCATTACAAGGAGGACGTGATTTCACTGGAGAGGGTACAGAGGATATTTATGAGGATGTTGCCGGGAGTGGAGAATCTAAGATAGGATAGGCCAGGTTTGTTTTCCTTGGAACAGAGGAGGCTGAAGGGAGACCTCATTGAGGTGTATAAAATTATAAGGGCCTAAATATAGTGGATAGAAAAGGCCTATTTCCCTGAACAGAGGGGTCAACAACCAGGGGACATAAATTTAACATAATTGGTAGAAGATTTAGAGGGGATTTGAGGGGAATTTTTTTCACGCAGAGGGTTGTGGGGGTCTGAAACCCTCACATTTAAAAAGTACTTGGATGTGCGCTTGAAGTGCCATAAACTGCAGGGCTACGGCCCTAGAGCTGGAAAGTGAGATTAGGCTGGATAGCCTCTTGTTGGCCGGCGTGGACATGATGGGCTGAAATGGCCTACTTCTGTGCTGTAAACGTCTATGATTCTATGAACACTATGCTCATCTGGTTTTTATTTTGCATTCTATTTCCAACAGGCTACTATATACACATCTCGCACTCTAGCAACTCATTGACCATTTGCCACAGTAATGCATTATCTTGTTGAATGCACCACATGAATGCTAAAACTCGATGGTTTAATCCACTAGGCAATGACTTTCATTAAAATTCATTGCAGGACACAAATGACAGTATCTAGGTCAATCAATATGTAAAATAAACACCCAGCTTGGCACTTCTGAAGACAAAGAAATTCCTCACTTTATTACCCATGAGTGAGCCCAATTTTATAAATACTATGAAATGTTTCAAGAGATCCTCAGTTGTAACTGCAGCGGTTAAAGAGTCACTCCACACTCTGGTATAATGCAATTTTCAATCAGCATCCTAGAAACTACCTATGCCTACCAAGGGCTTGTAATCAAACCCCCCCCCCCCCCCTCGGAAATCTGAAAACTGGCAGGTCTGCTCCCTCGGTTAGCATTTCCTGTGCCAGGTAGACCACATTAGATTGTATCAAGCATTTCCTGGACAGGCATATCACAGATTAGACAGAGTAAAACTCTCTCTACATTGCCATATTAAGTTCCTTCAGATATAGTACGGGTTAGAAACAGTAAAGCTTCTCAAGAGTGTCCTCTGCTGTACTAGTGACAGATTGTGACCAGAGCATGAATTAATGCCATATCTGGCTAGTTTTGACCCGTGACATACATGCACAAGGGAGTGTGTTGAGTCAGCCAATACACTTCATTTTGCGTCCTTGCAGCTAACAGAGAAGTGACCTTCATCCCATCAGTCTGCACTCAATTCAAAGCTAAGTGACAGTAATGTGGAGAACACCGAACCTACTGCCCCCACCAACTTCCTTCATCACTGGGGGAAAGAAAAAGAAATGAAGTGGAATTTTCAATAAAAGGTGGTCTTGTGACAGGAAATTCCTGATCTCAATTGAGTGTCATTTTTCCCAGAATTAAAAGGAACGGTGAAAGCTCAAATCAAATATATCTGGTGCAACCATTACTTAGCTTTAAGAATTCAATAGAGAAGTTGATAACTGATTCAATGGGTGAACCGAGAAGCCCTAAAGGAGGATCTAAAATAATTGAAAAGACTGCCGATTCCCACATTCTTAGTTATTCAGTGAATACCTTTCAACTCAGCCACATTGTAATCAGGTTATTGCCAGATTTTTCCAAAATAAAAGTGTCAAATTTGAAATTGGATCATTGCTGGTCAATGCTATCGCCAAAGAACCTAGTCGCTTGTATAGCTTCCCTACAATTTATATGGACTCCCCATTGCATTTGAAGGATAAGAGGTGTTGAAGTATATAAATTGGAAATACCTTAGACTGTAAGTTCTACCTCTTCCCGATCTACAATTTTACCCATTCTGCCCCAGTAAAACTGCATTCAAACTTGAAAACAGAATAATTTTAAAATCTGCATTAAGACGGAACTGAATTTTACAGTATTTTAATACAATTCATAAGTAGGGAATACTTGAATAATGCTTTATTTTCTGATAAATATCACTAAGTGCTAATTTATCCATCTAGTATCTACCTACCTTAAAGTTGACTGATATTGGATTGCTATATTTAAATCAAAAGTCAGGAAGAAAAAAAACAAGTTGCATTGAAAGCTATCGGTGATCTGGCTGATCAGAGGGGAGAGGATTGATGTGAAATCAGTGTGTGCCCTGTGTATCACATGGCATAAGCTGACACCACAGAATATCAACCTACTACCGAATGCACGATTTGTGCATTCCCTCTCTGGGCACACTAGGTCCAGTCCTAGTACAGATTTAATTTAATCTCGGGTACTGAAATGGTTACAGTTGTTCATAATACCTTCGTAAATATTTTCAATAGTTCAGAGATCCAGAGACAGATGATCAGAGAAAAATCCCATGTGGTGCCGTCATTTAAGAATCAAAATCAAACTGTAAAGTATACAGCAGCAAGTTAGCCTCAGTGTTTAACAAATTAATGGAAAGCATCATTAGGGACAAACTTAATGATCAAACCGAATATTGGAGTTTGATAGGGGATGCTCAGCAAGGCTTCAAAAAAGCAGAGGTCATGCTTGATGAATCTAATCCACTTCTTTGAAGAAGTCATTAGAACAGTAGATCAGAAAGATCTGGTGTATTTGAAAAAGCATTTGTTAACATGCCACACGAGGACTGTATATTAAACTGAATGGTGTCCGGGGGATATTGTGAGATGGATGCAAATTGGCTAAAAGACGGTTTTGAACAGGGTTGCTGCCCAACACATCGGGTCACTAATGCGGTGCCCCAGGGATCTGTGCCGGGTCTCCTCCTGTTTATGAATATAGTTGGGCACAGATAGTTGCTAAATGTGCCAATAATACAAAAGTCAGGAATTTAGAAACATTTTTTTTTCTTTAAACTCATTCTTGGGCTGTGGGCATCGTTGGCAAGACCAGAATTACTCCCCATCCCTAGTTGCCATTGGTAAAGTGGTGGTGATTCTTCAATCGCTGCCGTCCGTGTGGTGAGTTGTTTCCACGGTCGCCTGGGCTTTCTCCATCTATTCTTTAGGTCGCGGGGTTTTTGATGGACCTCTGCCTTCAGCCGTCTGAAGAGCTGCTTTGTTGCTCCTGAATTGGGATGCTGTTTTAAGTCAGAAATGTCTTGCGCTTGCGGTTTATTAGCTCCTGGATCTCCTGCTTGTTCTCGTCAAATCAATCTTGGTGTTTCTTGGTTAAGTGGCCGAGCATCTTTTCGCAGGTGCTGGTTATGGAAGCTTTGAGGGCAGACCAAGCGCTGTGGGCACTCTGTGTCTCGGGGTTATCGAGGGTCGCCAGGTTGGCAGTGAGGCACTGGCTTTATAGGGCTCGCTTAACTGGGTCTCGAGTGCCCTGGCGTTGATTTTTCTGCGGCATTGCTTCTGTTGCCGTCGCCGATTTGGGGCTATATTGATGTTAATGATGGAGCGGATTAGGTGGTGGTCCATCTGGCAGTCACTGGCTCCTGTCATGGCGCGGGTGATGTGCACGTCCTTGCGGTCCCTCACTCGGTCGATGACGTAGTCGAGCAGGTGCCAGTGCTTGGGAGCGAGGGGTGTTGCTGTGATGCCACGATGCATTTTGTCAGGAGCAGGATACCACTGGAGTTGATTTTCCCTACCCACTCTCTGTCGATCACGCCTCCCCAGAGGCCTGTGTCATTACTGACTCCAGCAGCTGGCCGACAGCCATTATGTGCGAGGATTCTTCGCCTACAGCCCAAGCACCCAAGGCCCTACCCCATTGCTGGCCAAGAACGGGGAGACACTCATTAAGGACACCGAGGCAGTCAGGGCCCACTGGAAGGAGCACTTCGAAGATCTCCTTAAATCGAGACTCTGTCTTTGACACGAGTGTCCTTGACTCCATCCCGCCACCATCTCAGCACAACCCCAGTCCTGCACGAGGTAGAAAAGGCCATCCGTCAGCTCAAGAACAAGACGGCATCGGGAGCAGATGGAATCCCCGCCGAGGCACTGAAGTATGGAGGAGAAGCTCTGTTGGCACGGATGCATGGCCTCATCTCTCTTATCTGGAAGGAGAAGAGCATGCCAGGGGATCTAAGATATACGCCGTAATCGTGTCCATCTTCAAAAAAAGGGGACAAGTCCAACTGCGGCAACTACAGAGGAGTCTCCGTTATCAGCCACTGGGAAAGTCATCACTATAACCCTCCTCAACCGTCTTCTCCCTGCGACCGAGGAGCTCCTCCCAGAGTCACAGTGAGAATTCCATCCACGAAGGGGTACAACGGATGTGATCTTCGCCACGCGACAACTACAAGAGAAATGCAGGGAACAGCACCAACCCTTGCACATGGCCGCCTTTGACCTCAAAGGCCTGTGACACTGTCAACTGGGAGGGACTGTGGAACGTCCACTCCGTTCCAACTGCCCCAAAAGCTTGTTACCACCTCCGCCTGCTCCACGATGACATGCAAGCCGTGATCCTGACCAACAGATCCACCACAGACCCAATCCACGTCTGGACCAGGGTCGAGCAGGGCTGCGTCATCGCACCAACCCTCTTCTCGATCTGCCTCGCTGCAATGCTCCATCTCACTCTCAAGCTCACCGCTGGAGTGGAACTAAACTATAGAACGAACGGGAACCTGGTCAACTTTCGTCGCCTCCAGGCTAGATCCAAGGTCATCCCACCATCTGTCATCAAACTACAGTACGCAGACGACACATGCGCCTGTGCACAGAGGCCGAACTCCAAGCCATCAACATCTTCGCCGAGGCATACGAAAACATGGTCCTTACACTAAATATCCGTAAAACAAAAGGTCCTCCACCAACCTGACCCCGCCACGCAGCACAGCCCCCCGGTTATAAAAATCCACGGTACTGCTTGGACAACGTGGACCATTTTCCATACCTCGGGAGCCTACTATCAGCAAGGGAAAACATCGACGACGAGGTCCAACACTGCCTCCAGTGTGTCAGCGCCACCTTCGGTCACCGGAGGAAGAGTGTGTTTGAAGACCAGGACCTCAAATCTGGCACCAAGCTTATGGTCTACAGGGCTGTAGTGATACCCACCCTCCTATATGGCTCAGAGACGAGGTCCATAGACACCTCAAAATGCTGCAAAATTACAAGCGCTACCACCGCAAGATCCTGAAAATCCACTGGGAGGATAGACGCGCCAACGTTAGTGCCTTCAATCAGACCAACATCCCCAGCATCGAAGCACTGACCACACTCGACCAGCTCCACTGGGTGGGCCACATCGTCTGCATGCCCGACAAGAGACTCCCAAAGCAAGCGCTCTACTCGTATCTCCTACACTGCAAGCAAGCCCCAGGTGGGCAGAGGAAACGTTTCAAGGACACTCTCAAAGCCTCCTTGATAAAGTGCAAACATCCCCACCGGCACCTGGGAATCCCTGGCCCAAGACCGCCCTAAGTGAAGAGCATCCGGGAGGGCGCTGAGCACCCCTGATCAGCCATGATCTTATTGAATGGTGGTGCAGGCTCGAGGGGCCGAATGGCCTACTCCTGCACCCATTTTCTAATTTTCTATGAGTCTCATCGCCGAGAACACGCAGAAATCAAATGCAAACAACGGAAGGAGCATGCGGTCACCCAGGCTCCCCACCCACCCTTTCCTCCAACGACTGTCTGTCTGTCCCACCTGTGACAGAAACTGTAATTCCCATACTGGATTGCAGAGTCACCTGAGAACTCAGAGTGGAGGCAAGTCTTCCTCGATTTCGAGGGACTGCCTATGATGATGATGACGGTCGCCTGTTTTTTTTAAATCTGTATCCGCTGGTTACCGACCCTTCTGCCACCGGAAACAATTTCTCCCCTAACTTTCTCTGCTGTAAGAACCTCAGTTTCCCCACAAAACTGCAGTAATTCATCCTTGGAACCATTCTTGTAAATCTCCTCTGTATCCTCTTTAAGGCCTGGCCATCCTTCTTAATGGGTGCTGGCCAGAATGGGCTCCAATACTTCAGCTGGGGCCTAACTCTTGACTTACAGGTTCAGCATAACTTCCTTGCTTTTGTACTCTATCCTCCTTGCTGTTTACTATGTTATGCCCTGTATACCCAACTCCAGGTCATTAATATACATCAGAGCGAGCAGTGGTTCCAACACCGATCCCTGGGAATCACGACTGCACACTTCATCCCAGTCTGAAAAATAACTGTTCACCACTACTCCGTTTTCTGTCTCTTAGCCAATTTTGTATCCATGCTGCCACTGTCCCTTCAATTCCATGGGCTTCAATTTTGCTAACATGTCTATTATGGGTAGTTTATCAAACGTCTTTTGAAAGTCCATGTACACAACATCAACCGCAATACTCTCATCAACCCTCTCCGATGCTTCATTAAAGAACTCAATCAAGTTAGTCAAACATGACCTACTCTTAACAAATGCGAGAGTGCTTTCATTTATTAACGCATATGTTTCCAAGTGTCAATTATTTTGACTCGGATTATTGTCTCCAAAGTTTCCCCACCACCGATGTTAGGCTGACTGACTGACTTTTAGTTGCCGGCTTTATCTCTCCCCCTTTTTTGAAAAGGTATTTAACATTTACAATCCTTCAGTCCCATATCGAAGGAGGATTGGAAGATTGTGGCCAGAGTCTCAGCAATTTCTACCCTTCATTCCCTCAGCAACATACGATAAACCCCATCCAGACCGGGTGATTTTTCTATTTTTGAGCGCTGCAGACATGTTAATATAATTTTAGCCTATAATTAACATTTTTAAAATTGAACACAGGGCTGTCTTTTTCAGAGAAATATTAAAACCAAGGTCTTCCTCTCAAAGATCTCCTCTGCTCGAAACCATTTGACCAAGTGAGCAATGAGAGTCCCAGCTCTCGGCAAACTTTTCACTTCAGTCCAATGGCCAGCAAAAAGCCCCCCTCCCCCCCCCAGTCCCCCACTGGACCTGCCATCCCCAGGCCCCACCCTTCCCTCTACTTGTCCCACACCCTGGCCATGTGTTCCATCACTAAACAGCTGCTCCAGCTTGACTCGTTTCCTGGCTCTTCTGTTGATTCTGGCCTCGGGAGATCGATGGGAAATGCGCTGCAGGTACTGACAGCACAGTCCTCTTTGTAGATCATCCTGTCCCAGAGCCTGAAACTAGCGTCGCTCCCGCTGTGTGGGTAAAGGAAGCCTACGATGAGCTGTGTGTTGGTGCTTCCACTTCATTTAATCTGTTTGACCCCAATGAGGCTCCCGAGTTAGTAACTCATTCTGATCCTACTTTCTCACCATGCGAGTGTTGAGATCGTGCTATTCATGGGTCGGGGATTGCTGGTGCTGCACATTATGCAGGATCTGAGGCGGTATCTGCGGCATTAACACGGAACTTCACCCAAGGCGGCATGACAAGTATCATCATCATTATCATGGAATGATACAGCACAGAAGGAGGCCATTCCACCAATCAATAAATTTTCTCCAATTAAATATCAGGAAGACCAAAGCCATTATCTTTGGTCCTCACCACAAACTGCATTCCCTAACCACTGACTCCATCCCTCTCCCTAGCATTAATCTGAGGGTAAACAAGACTGTTCACAACCTAGGTGTCATTTGACCCTGAAATGAGTTTCCAGCCACATATCCGCAGCACAAGTAAAACCGCTTTTTTCCACCTCCGTAAAATTGCCCGCCTCCGCCCCTACCTCAGCTCTTCTGCTGCTGAAACCCTCATTCATGCTTTTGTTACCTCTAGATTTGACTACTCCAACTCAATCCTGGCCGGCCTTCCACATTCCACACTACCTAAACTTGAAGTCATCCAAAACTCAGCAGCACGTTTACTAACCCGCACCAAGTCAAGATCACCCATCACCCCAATGCTTTCTGATCTACATTGGCTCCCAGTTAAACAATGCCTCGATTTCAAAATTCTCATCCTTGTTTGCAAATCAAGGGACTTGCCCCTCCCTATCTCTGTAATCTTTTTCAGTCTCACAAGATGTCTGCGCTCCTCAAATTCTGGCCTCTTGAACATCTCCCATTATAACTGCTCAACCATCGGTGGTCGTGCTCTCTGCTGCCTGGGCCTCAAGCTCTGGAACTCCATCCATAAACCTCTCTACCTCCTTTAAGATGCTTATTAAAACCCACCTCTTCAAACAAGCTTTTGATCATCTGCCTTAATTTCTTCTGTGGCTCAGTGACAAATTTATCTGTTTGTCTGTAACACTGTTGTGAAGTGTCCTGGGATGCTTTACTACGTTAAAGGCGCTATATAAATAAAAGTCATCATGCCAGTGCCGGCTCCTTGGTAGAGCTATCCAACTAGTCCCACTCCGACACACTTAGATAAGGGATTCCTTCATCACTAATCCATTTGAAAAGGGGTCCTTCAACCAAAATAGTTCAGAACCACTGCTTTAGTCATCCAGGGAGCTCTAGCTTTGGAGGCCCATCCTTTCCTCCTTGTGGTAATGTGTGTAATCTATTCTCGAATTATCTCCTCTTTGAAAGGTGTCTGTACAGCAATGCATAGTGTCTGTAACAAAACAGGAGAGCTGGAGGCAATCATGCGTTGTGAGGAACCAAACATAGTAGGGATTGCTGAGACATGGCTACAGAAAATTCAGGACTGGGAATTAAGCATTGCAGGGTATAACATATTTTGAAAAGATAGAGGTGGAGTAGCTGTATTTATTAGGGATAACATAATGGCAGTAGAAAAAAAGTGAAGCAGCTATCAGCAAGACAAAAATAGAATCCATATGGAGAGAGATAAAGATCAATCAGACTAGAATCATAGAAATTTACAGCACGGAAGGAGGCCATTTCAGCCCATTGTGTCCGCGCCAGTCGAAACAAGAGCAATCCAGCCTAATCCCACTTTCCAGCTCTGAGTCCGTAGCCCTGTAGGTTACGCACTTTAACTGCACATTAAAGTATTTTTTTAAAATGTGGTGAGGGTTTCTGCCTCTACCACTCTTTCAGGCAGTGAGTTCCAGTCCCCTCTACCCTCTGGGTGAAGAGATTCCCCCTCATATCTCCACTAAACCTCCTCGCAATTACTTTAAATCTATGTCCCCTGGTTGTTAACCCCTCCGCCAAGGGAAACAAGTCCTTCCTATCCACTCTATCCAGGCCCTTCATAATTTTATACACCTCAATCAAGTTCCCCTCAGCCTCCTCTGTTGCAAAGAAAACAGACCCAGCATCTCCAAGCTTTCCTCATAGCCAAAATTCTCCAGTCCAGGCAACATTCTTGTAAATCACCTCTGCACCCTTTCCAGTGCAATCACATCTTTCCTGTAACCAGACCTGCACAAAGTACTCCAGCTGCACCTAACCAGTGTTTTATACAGTTCAAGCATAACCTCCTTGCTCTTGTAATCCATGCCTCGACTAATAAATGCAAGTATTCCATATACCATCTTATCTACCTTTAGGGATCTGTGGACCTGCACTCCAAAGTATCTTTGTTCCTTTACCCTTCTCAGTGTCGTACCATTTAATGCCTATCCTTTGCCTTGTTAGACCTCCCCAAATGCATTGCTTCACACTTATCCGTATTTAATTCCATTTGCCATTGTTCCGCCCACCTGACCAGTACATTGGTGTATCTTCCTGCAATTCGCAGCTTTCTTCTTCATTATCAACCACATAGCCTATTTTAGGGTCATCTGCAAATTTCTTAATCATACACTGAACATTCAAGTCCAAGTCATTGATATATACCACAAAAAGCAAGGCACCCAGCACGGAGCCCTGTGGAACCCCACTGGATACAGCCTTCTAGTCACAAAAACACCCATCAACCATTACCCTTTGCTTCCTGCCCCTGAGCTAACTTTGGATACAACTTACCACTTTGCCCTGGATCCTATGCGCGTTTAATTTCATGACCAGTCTGCCATGTAGGACCTTATCAAAAGCTTTGCTAAAATCCATATACACTACATCATACGCACTGCCCTCATCGACCCCCTAGTTACCTCCTTGAAAATTTCAATCAAGTTAGTCAGACATGACCCTCCCTTAACAAATCCATGCTGACTATACTTGATTAATCCTTTGAGTGTGTGACAAAGGTAACTCTCTCTCCCCTCGTCCTTGGCATGCCGGTACAGCAGGCGGTGAAGGCGGCAAATGGCATGTTGGCCTTCATAGCTAGGGGATTTGAGCATAGGATCAGGGAAGTCTTACTGCAATTGTAAAAGGCCGTGAAGACTCACCTGGAATATTGTGTTCAGTTTTGGTCTCCTAATCTGAGGAAGGACATTCTTGCTATTGAGAGTGCACAGCGAGGGTTCACCAGACTGATTCCCAGGATGGCAGGGCTGACATATGAGGAGAGACTGGATTGACTGGGCCTGTATTCACTGGAGTTTAGAAGAATGAGGGGGGATCTCATAGAAACATTTTAAATTCTGAGGGGACTGGACAGGTTAGATGCAGGAAGAATGTTCCCGATGTTGGGGAAGTCTAGAACCAGGGGTTACAGTCTAAGGATAAGGGGTAAGCCATTTAGGACCAAGATGAGGAGAAACTTCTTCACTCACAGTTGTGAACCTGTGTAATTCTCTACCGCAGAGAGCTGTTGATGCCAGTTCGTTAGATATATTGAAGAGGGAGTTAGATATGGCCCTTATGGCTAAAGGGATCAAGGGGTATGGAGAGAAAGCAGGAAAGGGATACTGAGGTGAATGATCAGCCATGATCTTATTGAATGGTGCTTCAGGCTCAAAGGGCTGCATGGCCTACTCCTGCAGCTATTTTTTTTATGTTTCTAGGTTTCCAAATGAAGATTTATTCTGTCCCTCAGGATTTTTTCCAATAATTTTCCCACCACTGAGGTTAGGCTGACTGGCCTGTAATTACTCAGTTTATCCCTTTCTCTCATTTTAAACAAAGGTTTATAGGTGCAGTCTACAGATCATCCAATAGTGGAAGGGAGGTGTCGGAAGAAATATGCAAACAAATTAGGGAAATGAGTAAAAAACATAGAACCACCACCATGGCGGATTTGAACTACCCCGATATTAGGACAGAAGAGGTAGGTAAAGGGGATCAGGGAATGGAGTTCATACAATGTGTGCCAGACTCCTTTCTAACACTATGTAAAAAGCCCAAGGGAGGATTAGTTATTGGATTGAGGAATGGGGAATGAACCAGAGTAGATAAGAGAAGCAAAAGTAGAACATCTATGCAATAGTGACCATAATATAATGTTTTAAGATGACAATTGAGAAGGACATAAGTATGACGAAAACCAGGTTAATAGATTGAGAGAGAAAAGCTGATCTTGAGGGGCAGAGATCAGAACTTGGGAAAATAAAATGGGCAATACTATTGGCAAAAAACGATGTAGAACAGCAATGAGAAACATTTAAAACAGTGTTCAACAGCGTGCAGGAACAATATATTCCGCTAAAAGGAAACAAACTAAACATTAAAGAGACTCCATGATGAATAAAACCATAAGGGAACAATTGAGGATAAGGAACGAGGCACACATTAAGTACATAGTCAACAGGGGAGTGCATAAGGGAGTGTATGAAAAGATTAGGAGAAAAGTTTTTTAAAAAAACAATTAGGAAGGCAAAGAGGAACTAACTATAAAATTAAATTATCAAGGAACATAAAACAAAATAGCAAAATATTTTACAGGCACATCAATATAAAAGGAAGGTTGGGATGGGAATAGGACCATTAAGGGATAAGCAGGATAATATCACTGGTAACAAAAGAGAGATGGTAGAAATAATTATTTTGCTTCAGTATTTACCAGGGAGATAAAACAGGTGGACATGACATTGGATGATGAAATTAGTAATGTTATCAGTACATTTAAAATAAAGAGGGAATATATTAAATAAATTAATCAAACTCAAAGAGGATAAAACCCCTGGTCATGATGGAATGCATCCACGCATTTAAAAAGAATCTCGGCAAGAGATAGAAGAGGCATTACTACACGTATTTAATAATCCGCCAGAGGACTGGCAGATAGCTATATTTAAGAAGAGGGATAAAACATGTTCAGGAAATTATAGACCAGTTAGTTTAACATCAGTGGTGGGAAAAATAATGGATTTGCTACTAAAGCAGAAAATAGAACATCAAGAAACCAAAAATACAGTAATGAATAGTCAGCATGGATTTCAAAAGAGAAAGTCTTGCTTGACCAACCTCATTGAATTTTTTTGAAGAGGTAACAGAGAGTAGACAATGACAATGCAGAAGATATAATTTATCTAGATTTTCCAAAAGCCTACAATAAAGTACCCCATAATAAACCGATGAACGCGGAGTCAGGGGACAAGTAGCAGAATGGAGTTAGCTGGCTTCAATTCAGAAAGCAGAGAGTAGGGGTAAAAGATAGCTATTCACAGTGGCAGAAGGTGGGTAGTGGTGTTCCACAAGGAGCACAGTGTTGTTCACAATTTATATTCATGATTTAGACTTCGGAATCAAAAACACAATTAATACATTTGCAGAATACATCCAACTGGGGGGGGGAAGAGAGAGAGAGAGAGAGAGAGTCAGTCAATACTGACATTAATAAACTTGCAGAATGGGCACATACCGTATATACTCGCGTATCCTGCGATCTCGCGTATCATGCGACCCCTAAATTTTCGTCCCCAAAACATGATTTTACCATATATCTCATGTATCATGCGAGTCACTTTTTTGAGATCGAATACAGACCTTAACATGAAACATCGAGTGGATTCTGCTGTGAAAGCTGTTCGCGAATCGAACACCGATACAGCAATCGTTCCAGCTGGCTTGACTAGCGTCGTTCAGCCACAGCCTCTACTGTGTTTGCGGGTAAAAGAAGCATGGGCTGAGATAGATGGAGCCTCTAATAATGCAGCAAACCTCAGAGGGAGTTGTGGGTGGCGGAGGTCGGGTCGCCGGGGGGGTGGGGTGAAGAGGAGGTCGGGTTGGGTCACCGGGGGGAAGCGGAGGTCGGGTTGCCGGGTGGGGGCGGGGGGGGGGGCGGGGAGTTGGGGGAGCGGAGGTCGGGTCGCCGGGGTAGGGAGAGCGGGGGTCAGGTCGGATCCAGTCCGGTCTCTTTTCTCTTCTCCCCCCCCCCCCCGACCCTCTCTCCCCCCCCCCGACTCTCTCTCATCCCCCCCCGATACAGTACAAGCGACAATAGAGGCTGCAATCCAGCCCAGGAGATACCTGCCGAGATTCAGCGTGGATACGGTCTGCTTAACAGCCTAACAGCCTAATCTTGGCCAGCACTTCACACCCGCAAATTCTGTATCTCGCGTATCATGCGACCCCCCAAATTTAGGTTACAATTTAGGTCTTCAAAAGTCGCATGATACGCGAGTATATACGGTAATTGGCAAATGAAGTCCAACACAGACAAATGTGAGGTATTACATTTTGGTAGGAAGAATATGAAGGTCACTTATTGGAGGGTGCAAGTCTGGGTGGGGTAGAGGAACAAAGGGATCTCTGAGTACAAATACACAAATCAATAAAAGTTGCGACACAGGTTAGCAAGGCCATAGAAAAGCAAATTAAGGTCTATTTCTAGAGGTATAGAATTGAAAAATAGGGAAGTTATGCTCAACCTGTATCGAGACTTGGAATACTGGGTACAGTTCTGGTCGCCATATTACAAAAAGGATATAGAGGAACTGGAGAAGATTTACGTGGATGATACCAGAAATGCGAGCATATACATATCAGGAAAGGATGAACAGGCTGGGTTTCTTTTCTCTTGAACAATGGCTGAGAGATAACCTAATAGAGGTCTTTAAAATTATGAAAGGTTTTGAGAGTGGATAGAGAGAATGTTTCCACTTGTGAGGAAGAGCATAACTAGAGGCCATCAATATAAGATAGTCACCAAGAAAGCTAATAGGGAATTCATTAGAAACTTCTTTACCCAGAGTGGTGAGAATGTTAAACTCGCTGTCACAGGGAATGGTTAAAGCGAATAGTATCGATGCATTTAAGGGGAGGCTAGAAAAGCAGATGAGGGAGAAGGGAATAGAGGGTTATGCTGACTTAGATGAGGAAAGCCGGGAGTAGGCTCAAGTGGAGCATAAAGGCCTGCATGGACTGACTGGTTGGGCTGAATGGCCTGTTCCTGCGCCGTATATCTTGTGTAATTCTACGTATAGCCTCCCATTGCTCATTTACTGTTTTATCGGCCAATCTTTTATTCCAATCCACCTGAGCCAGATCCCTTTTCAACTTCCTGAAATTAGCTCTCCACCAGTTGAATATTTTCACTTTGTCCTTTTCCATAACCATTCTAAGCCTAATGATAGTGATCACCGTTTCCTAAATGCTCTCACTGAAACCTGCTTCCACTTGCCCCACTTCATTCCTCACAACTAGATCCAGCACTGCTTCCTTCCTTGTTGGGGTGGAAAGATACTGATCAAGAAAGTTCTCTTGTACACACACCTCCCCACATTCATTTTCCCAGTCTATATCAAGGATAAATGAAGTCCTCCATTATCACTACCCTAAAGTTCTTGCATCTATCTGCAATTTGCCTGAAAATTTGCTCCTCTAACTCTTTCCCTCTATTGGTGTCCTATAGCAAGGGTTCTCAACCAGGCATCTGGTTGGTTTGTTCCATTAAAATACATGGATAAAAGTTAGTGACATGTAAAGGGACTTGTCTAAGCATTCAAATGGTGTCCAACAATATGAACCTGAATTGATGTATGTTGAGACGAGTGGAATGGTCTCAGTTATAAAGACTGTGCATGTGCAGTCAATTCAGGTTTGCATGTCCCTAGACAGTTCCCTTTGCATGTCACTGACTTTTACAACAGTATTTAAGTTTTTTTTTGAACCAGCCTTGGTCGCCGCTGTGAGTTAGTCCATCGTTGTGTGGGCCGAGGCAGCATGAACTTTCCTTTCAACCCTTTCCTAACCCCTCGTGCGGAGTTGCCATGTTGGAAGCCGTTCGCGCATTTGAAAAGAGCTTCGTTAATGGAGAATGGAATTTTTGTCCAATGCGACCGAGTGTGCACTAAACAAGCCTGCGGTGAGCACTGCGTTTGTTGCTCCTGGTTAATTTCTTGTTGAGCAAATTGATGATAGGGTGGAGCAGACCTTGGGCAGCCAATGAGCACATAATAGAACATTATAGTGAGATGCCAGAGAGGCGGAGCGGCAGCATGGTGAGGCCTACAAGAAGCCCAACAGGCCCCGGGAGCAGGCGGGATGTTGGAGAGGCTAGTCGGTGCAGCTGCAGTAGGGAGGCAAAAAAGTAGAAAGAAATCGAAAGATGACGTCCCAGCCAAGGGGGTAAGTTATTGGTGAGTAGTTTTTCTTTTTCTTTTCTTTATCAGTAAGTAACCTTTAGCATTATTGTTCCAAAATTAAGTTAATCTACAGGTTAAGTCATGGCAGGAGAGCTCGGACACGTGTTATGCTCCTCCTGTGCTACGCTTCCAGTGTCCCTGACGACTACATGTGCGGGAAGTGCATCCGCCTGCAGCACCTGACAGACCACGTTGCGGCACTGGATCTGCAGGTGGATTTACTCTGGAGCATCCACGATGCTGAGAATGACGTGAATAGCACATTTAGTGAGTTGGCCACAGCGCAGGTAAAGGGTACAGAGCCAGAAAAGGGATGGGTGACCAAAAGGAAGAGCAGTGGAAGGAAGGTAGTGCAGGGGTCCCCTGCAGTCATCCCCTGCAAAACAGATACACCGCTTTGGGTACGGTTGAAGGGGATGACTCATCAGGGGAGGGCAGCAGCAGCCAAATTCATGGCACCGTGAATGGCTCTGCTGCACAGTAGGGCAGGAAAGAGAGTGGGAGAGCTATAGTGGTAGGGGATTCTATTGTAAGGGGAATAGATAGGCGTTTCTGTGGCCGCAACCGAAACTCCAGGATGGTATGTTGCCTCCCTGGTGCAAGTGTCAAAGACGTCTCGGAGCGGGTGCAGGACATTTTGAAGAGAGAGGGTGAACAGCCAGTTGTCGTGATGCATATAGGTACCAACGATATAGGTAAAAAAATGGGATGAGGTCCTACAAGACAAATTTAGGGAGCTAGGAGCTAAATTAAAAAGTAGGACCTCAAAATTAGTAATCTCAGGATGGCTACCAGTGCCACGTGCTAGTCAGAGTAGGAATCGCAAGATAGCGGAGATGAATACATGGCTTGAGGAGTGATGCAGAAGGGAGGGATTCAAATTCCTAGGACATTGGAACCGGTTCTGGAGGAGATGGGACCAGTACAAACTGGAAGGTCTGCACCTGGGCAGGACCGGAACCAATGTCCTAGGGGGAGTGTTTGCTAGTGCTGTTGGGGAGGAGTTAAACTAATATGGCAGGGGGATGGGAACCTATGCAGGGAGACAAAGGGAAGTAGAATGGAGGCAGAAGCAAAAGATAGAAAGAAGAAAAGTAAAAGTGGAGGGCAGAGAAATCCAAGGCAAAAAGTAAAAAGGGCCAATTGCAGCAAAATTCTAAAGGGGCAAAGTGTGTTAAAAAGATAAGCCTGAAGGCTCTGTGCCTCAACGCGAGAAGTATGCGGAATAAGGTGGATGAATTAGCTGCGCAGATAGCAATTAACGGATGTGATGTAATTGGCATCACAGAGACACGGTTCCATAAGAACATAAGAATTAGGAACAGGAGTAGGCCATCTAGCCCCTCGAGCCTGCTCTGCCATTCAACAAGATCATGGCTGATCTGGCTGTGGACTCAGCTCCACTTACCCGCAGCTCCACTTACCCGCCCGCTCCCCATAACCCTTAATTCCCTTATTGGTTAAAAATCTATCTATCTGTGACTTGAATACATTCAATGAGCTAGCCTCAACTGCTTCCTTGGGCAGACAATTCCAGAGATTCACAACTCTCTGGGAGAAGAAATTTCCAGGGTGACCAAGGCTGGGAACTCAACATCCAGGGGTATTCAACATTAGGAAGGATAGACAGAAAGGAACAGGAGGTGGGGTGGTGTTGCTGGTTAAAGAGGATATTAATGCAATAGTAAGGAAGGACATTAAGCTTGGATGATGTGGAATCGGTATGGATGGAGCTACGGAATACCAAAGGGCAGAAGACACTAGTGGAAGTGTACAGACTACCACACAGTAGTAGTGAGATTGGACACAGCATTAAACAAGAAATTAGGGATGCGTGCAATAAAGGTACAGCAGTTATCATGGGCGACTTTAATCTACATATTGATTGGGCTAACCAAACTGGTAGCAATGCGGTGGAGGAGGATTTCTTGGAGTGTATTAGGGAGTGTTTTCTAGACCAATATGTCGAGGGACCAACTAGATTGGGTGATGTGTAATGAGAAAGGACTAATTAGCAATCTTGTTGTGCGAGGCCCTTTGGGGAAGAATGACCATAATATGATAGAATTCTTTATTAAGATGGAGAGTGACACAGTTAATTCAGAGACTAGGGTCCTGAACTTAAGGAAAGATGAATTTCGACAGTATGAGACATGAATTGGCTAGAATAGACTGGCGAGTGATACTTAAAGGGTTGACAGTGGATAAGCAATGGCAAACATTTAAAGATCACATGGATGAACTTCAACAATTGTACATCCCTCCCCGGGTATGGGAAATGGTCCACGTTGTCCTGGGCTGCGCCGCGGATCTTGATAACTGGGGGGCAGTGCTGTGCGGCGAATACAGGCTAATGTAGGACCTTTGTCTTACGGATGTTTAGCGCCACTGCAGCTTTCGGCCGCTTGAGGAAAAGACCAGGCCCTCAAATCTACCACCAAACTCATGCTCTACAGAGCTATAGTAATACCCGCCCTCCTGTATGGCTCAGAGACATGGACCATGTACCATAGACACCTCAAGTCGCTGGACAAATACCACCAAGGATGTCTCCACAAGATCCTACAAATCCCCTGGGAGGACAGACGCACCAACATTAGCGTCCTCGACCAGGCCAACATCCGCAGCATTGAAGCACTGACCACACTTGATCAGCTCTGCTGGGCAGACCACATTGTCAGCATGCCAGACACAAGACTTCCAAAGCAAGCGCTCCACATAGAAACATAGAAAATAGGTGCAGGAGTAGGCCATTCAGCCCTTCGAGCCTGCACCAGCATTCAATAAGATCATGGCTGATCATTCACTTCAGTAACCCTGTCCTCCTTTCTCTCCATCCCTTTAGCTGTAAGGGCCATATCTAACTCCCTCTTGAATATACCCAATGAATTGGCATCAACAACACTCTGCAGTCAGGAATTCCACAGGTTAACAACTCAGTGAAGAAGTTTCTCCTCATCTCAGTCCAAAATGGCTTACCCCTTATCCTTAGACTATGTCCCCTGGTTCTCGACTTCCCCAACATCGGGAACATTCTTCCTGCATCTAACCTATCCAATTCCGTCAGAATTTTATATGTTTCTATGAGATCCCCTCTCATCCTTTGAAACTCCAGTGAATACAGGCCCAGTCGATCCAGTCTCTCCTCATATGTCAGTCCTGCCTTCCCAGGAATCAGTCTGCTGAACCTCCACTGCACTTCCTCAATAGCATGAAACGTCTTTCCTCAGATCAGAAGACCAAAACCGAACACAATATTCCAGGCGAGGCTTCACCAAGGCCCTGCAGTAAGACCTCCCTGCTCCTATACTCAAATCCCCTATGAAGGCTAACATACTATTTGCCTTCTTCACCGCCTGCTGTACCTGCATGCCAACTTTCAATGACTGATGTACCATGACACCCAGGTCTCGTTGTACCTCCCCTTTTCCTAATCTGCCGCCATTCAGGTAATATTCTGGATTCATGTTTTTGCCACCAAAGTGAATAACCTCACATTTATCCACATTATACTGAATCTGCCATGCGTTTGCCCACTCACCTAACCTGTCCAAGTCACCCTGCAGCAGCCTCTTAGCGTCCTCCTCACAGCTCACACTGCCACCCAGCTTAGTGTCATCTGCAAACCTGGAGATATTACACTTAATTCCTTCATCTAAATCGTTAATGTATATTGTAAAGAGCTGGGGTCCCAGCACTGAGCCCTGCGGCACCCCACTAGTCACTGCCTGCCATTCTGAAAAAGACCCGTTTATCCCAACTCTCTATCCACGTCAGTACATTACCCCCAATACCATGTGCTTTAATTTTACACACCAATCTCTTATGTGGGACCTTGTCAAAATCCTTTTGAAAGTCCAAATACACCACATCCACTGGTTCTCCCTTGTCCACTCTACAAGTTACATCCTCAAAAAATTCTAGAATATTTGTCAAGCATGATTTCCCTTTGAGTAATCCATGCTGACTTGGACCGATCCTGTCACTGCTTTCCAAATGCGCTGCTATTTCATCTTGAATAATTGATTCCAACCTTTTCCCACTACTGATGTCAGGCTAACCGGTCTATCATTACCCGTTTTCTCTCTCTCTCCTTTCTTAAAAAGTGGTGTTACATTAGCTACCCTCCAGTCCATAGGAACTAATCCAGAGTTGATAGACTGTTGGAAAATGATCACCAATGCATCCACTATTTCGAGGGCCATTTCCTTAAGTACTCTGGCATGCAGACTATCAGGCCCCGAGATTTATCGGCCTTCAATCCCATCAATTTCCCTAACACCATTTCCCACCTAATAAAGGATTTCCTTCAGTTCCTCCTTCTCGCTGGACTCTCGGTCCCCTAGTATTTCCGGAAGGTTATTTGTCTTCCTTCGTGAAGACAGAACCAAAGTATTTGTTCAATTGGTCTTCCATTTCTTTGTTCCCCATTATAAATTCACCTGAATCTGACTGCAAGGGACCTACGTTTGTCTTCACTAATCTTTTTCTCTTCACATATCTATAGAAGCTTTTGCAGTCAGTTTTTATGTTCACAGCCTCAGAACTCCTTCAAAGGTGGGCAGAGGAAACGTTACAAGGACACCCTCAAAGCCTTCCTGATAAAGTGCATCATCCCCGACATCTGGGAGACCCTGGCCAAAGACCGCCCTAAGTGGAGGAAGTGCATCTGGGAGGGCGCTGAGCACCTCGAGTCTCATCACAGAGAGCATGCAGAAATCAAGCGCAGGCTGCGGAAAGAGCGTGCAGCAAACCAGTTCCACCCTCCCCTTCCCTCAATGACTATCTGTCCCACCTGTGACAGAGACGGTGGTTCTTGTATTGGAATGTTCAGCCACCTAAGGACTCATTTTTAGAGTGGAAGCAAGTCTTCCTCGATTCCGAGGGACTGCCTATGATGATGATGATGATGATGATGACTATGATTCTGTGTGCCCATCATATTTCATTACTGCAAATGATTGTCCTGATTTTAGCTCCAGTGTCTCCGAAGGAAGCATAAGCCAAGTTCCCAAGGCCCTCTGAAAGCACATGCCGTTATCAAATGTAAACAGCCACCATCAGCAGAATTGGTCAACACTTTATTCTGTTTGTAATTTTCATATCACTGCCCTGTACACCATCTTCCCTGCCAATGACATTGGGGGAGAAGAACTATGACCAGAAAAATTATGATAGGTTTGTGACCGGTGGACAAACTGCATGAGCTGATCTGCATAGGTGCAATTGTCTGAAGGTTGCAAAGTTGTTATGTTAAAAAAGTCACTGATGAGGGACTGTTGCAAAGACCCAAGTGGTTCACTAATGTGATTTGACTATCCAAGTCCAGCTTACCCATCACCTTTGTGCTCGCCGCCCTACATGGGCTCCCAGGGTTCATACCTTGATTTTAAAATTTTCATCTTCATGTTCAAATCCCTCCACGGCCTCAACCCTCCCTATCTCTGTATCCTCCTTCAGTTCCACAACCACTTGTGAACTCTGGTTTCCTCGAACTGTGACTCCCTTCGCACCACCAATGACTACCCTGCCTTCAGCTCTGTAGGGCCCAAGTTCTACAATTCCCTCCCTAAACCTCTCTCCTTAAAACCCATCTCTTTGACCAAACTTTTACTCAACCGCCCACCCTCCCAAATATCTCCTTCCTTTGCTCGGTGTGTCTGGTTACTCGCCTGTGAAGTGCCTTGAGATATTTTCCTACGTTAAAGGTGCTATATAAATGCAAGTTACTATTAATGTCTTTTAGGGCAGAAAACCTTACCTGGTCTGGCCTGGCCTATAAACGATTCCAGTCCCACATCTACATGGTTAATCTGTAATTGCCCTCTAAAGGTGACAGAGCAAATGGCTACAAAGCAGAGATTTAAGGCAATGGGCCATCATCACCTTCTCAAGGGCAACTTAGGATGGGTAATAAATGCCAGCCTTGCCAGCAATGCCCATGCCGAGAATGAATCTAAACAATGTTTCTCTGTTGCTGCACCTGCTCTAAAAATCTGCCACCTGCCATAAATGGGAAGAGTTCAGAGAAATGGGGGCACGAGCACACTGCAGAATTGAAGTGATTAAAATGGGCCCATTGGATCTTTGAGGTGAAAGAAAGAAAACAAGTTCAGAATCAAAGTCATAAAGCATAAACAGGAATCCCGTATCATGTGAATCAATGGAAGCTTTAATCTAAGAGTTGTTAAACACTCATCAGAAACAGCTTGTAACTCCTCCATCATTCCACAGAAATCACAACACCTAATATTCTAACAGAAAATAACTTACTTGATCTTGTCTCCATCGGACAGTGGTTCCTGTGAAGAAAGGAGAGGCAGTTAGACCAATTACACACATCTGTGATTAACAAAATTACCAATTGTTTGATAGAATTCCACAACAGTTTTCCTTGGATTTTCAAGTAAATAATACATCATTTGTTTTTGTAATTATTCCATAAGGGTGAACCCTCTAGACCTGTGCCTCTGGTCTGGAGGTGGGCTGCCTGCTCCGAGCTCCAATATTGCCCTCTGATGCTGGATGCCAGGAGACAAGTTGCTGGATTATTTGGATCTGATTCTCTCTCCTCTTTGCTCATTGTGGCTCAGACTAGCAACAGAGGAGAGGGGGAAGACAAGCAAGCATCAGCTCAGTGCCTGCACTCTCTGGCAGCCTGTTTCCATGCAGAATGCTGGATTGGTAGTGTTACCATCACGTTTATAGTCATATCCAATGATCAAAAGCAACTGATTAATGGTGTTAGTGTCTTTTTTCTATTCCAAGTTTCATAGCTGGCAATGGTGAGGGCTCTGACAAGATCACACACAGACTGTGACAAGTTTTTATTGCGTGTGTACATTTGGGGGAGGTTGGGGTGGGGGGGGGGGGGGGGGGGGGGGGGTTCGGGGAGGTGAAAGAGACTCCCTAAAATCAATTACATTAGCAATTACAAAAATCCAAATCATTGGAGTTCACTGGACCAAACACCCTTGTCAATTATGCAGTCAGGTCAATTATGCAAGGAGGGAAACTGTTCCAATCTGATCCACACAATTTGGTTGTGGTCAGTACAGTATGAGAGAGAGCAGGCTGGCTGTTATTGTGGACAGGACAAGAAATGGATATTTAACTCCTTCCCCGTCAACAGATTACATAGATCCAGTCATTCCCAAGTCAGAAGTTTGAAGTGCCCTTTTCTAGACCACTGCTGCATTTATATACATTAACGACTAGGGCCTGGGGGTACAGGGCAAAATTTTGAAATTTGCAGATGACATAAAACTTGGACGTTTAGTAAACAATGAGGAGGATAATAATATACTTCAAGAGGACATTAAACAGGCTGGCAGAATGAACGAACACATGGCAGATGACATTCAATGCAGCGGACCTGTGAGGGACCGGAGCTGGGATAAAGGAGTGCAGCAGGCCCGAGAGCAGAGACAGAGAGAGCCGAGAGAGACTGGAGCTGGGATAAAGGAGTGCAGCAGGCCCGAGAGCAGGGACAGAGAGAGCAGAGAGAGCAGAGAGAGACTGGAGCTGATAAAGGAATGCAGCAGGCCCGAGAGCAGAGACAGAGAGCAGAGAGACTGGAGCTGGGATAAAGGAGTGCAGCAGGCCCGAGAGCAGAGAGAGCCGAGAGAGACTGGAGCTGGGATAAAGGAGTGTAGCAGGCCCGAGAGCAGGGACAGAGAGAGCCGAGAGAGACTGGAGCTGGGATAAAGGAATGCAGCAGGCCCGAGAGCGGAGACAGAGAGCTAAGCGAGACTGGAGCTGGGATAAAGGAGTGCAGCAGGCCCGAGAGCAGAGACAGAGAGCAGAGAGAGACCGGAGCTGGGATAAAGGAGTGCAGCAGGCCCGAGAGCAGAGACAGAGAGCAGAGAGAGACTGGAGCTGGGATAAAGGAATGCAGCAGGCCCGAGAGCAGAGACAGAGAGAGCAGAGAGACACCGGAGCTGGGATAAAGGAATGCAGCAGGCCCGAGAGCAGAGAGAGACTGGAGCTGGGATAAAGGAGTGCAGCAGGCCCGAGAGCAGAGACAGAGAGAGCAGAGAGACACCGGAGCTGGGATAAAGGAATGCAGCAGGCCCGAGAGCAGAGAGAGACTGGAGCTGGGATAAAGGAGTGCAGCAGGCCCGAGAGCAGAGACAGAGAGCTAAGCGAGACTGGAGCTGGAATAAAAGGAGTGCAGCAGGCCCGAGAGCAGAGAGAGAGCTGAGCGAGACTGGAGCTGGGATAAAGGAATGCAACAGGCCCGAGAGCAGAGAGAGAGAGCAGAGAGAGACACGAGCTGGGATAAAGGAGTGCAGCAGGCCCGAGAGCAGAGACAGAGAGCTAAGCAAGACTGGAGCTGGAATAAAGGAGTGTAGCAGGCCCGAGAGCAGAGACAGAGAGCTGAGCGAGACTGGAGCTGGGATAAAGGAGCAACTCAACACAGGTAGAATTTGAAAGTGATGTCAGAGTGAAAAACCTAAAATGATGTCGGCACAAGAGAAGGAGCCGATTGGTGAATAAGCTGGTGAGTGTTTTTAAGTTTTACATTAATTTCTTGTAAGTCTATTAAATAGAGGCATGCCAGGGCAACTCAGTCCCACGGAGTGCACATCCTGTGCCATGTGGGAACTTCAGCATACTTCCAGTGTCCTGAACAACCACATGTGCAGTAATTGTCGTCAGCCGAAAGACCTGGAGCTCTGGGTTTCGGAGCTTAAGCAGCAGCTGGAGTCCTTGCGGTGCATCCGTGAGGCTGAGAACTTGGTGGATAGCACGTTTCAGGAGATGGTCACCCCATAGTTTAAGAATGGGTGACTGCCAGACAGAAGGTGACCAGACAGGTAGTGCAGGGGTCCCCCAAGTGCATCTTGCTCTCCAATCAGTACGCTGTTCTGAATACTGGTGGGAGCGATGGTTTCTCTGGGGAGTACAGCCAGAGCCAAGACAACGGCGGCACCATCATCATAGGCAGTCCCTCGAAATCGAGGAAGACTTGCTTACACTCCCAAAGTGAGTTCTCAGGTGACTGAACAGTCCAATTCGGGAATTACAGTCTCTGTCACCGTTGGGACAGACAGTCGTTGGAGGAAAGGGTGGGTGGGACTGGTTTGCCGCACGCTCCTTCCGCTGCCTGCGCTTGATTTCTGCATGCTCTCAACGACGAGACTCAAGGTACTCAGCATCCTCCTGGGTGCTCTTCCTCCACCTAGGCCGGCCTTTGGCCAAGGACTCCCAGGTGCCAGTGGGGATGTTGCACTTTATCAAGGAGGCTTTGAGGGTGTCCAACTTTGGCTCGCTTGCTGTGTAGGAGCTCAGAATATAGCACTTGCTTTGCGAGTCTTGTGTACGGCGTGCAAACAATGTGGCCCGCCCAACAGAGCTGATCGGGTGTGGTCAGTGCTTCAATGCTGGCCTGATCGAGAACATTGACGTCGGTGTGTCTGTCCTCCCGGAGGATCTGCAGGGTCTTGCGGAGGCATCGCTGGTGGTATTTCTCCTGCCCTCCTGTATGGCTCAGAGACGTGGACCATATACAGTGGATACCTCAAATCGATTTGGGCCACGTCTCTGAGCCATAAAGGAGGGCAGGTGTCACTACAGCCATGTAGACCATAAGCTTGGTACCAGATTTGAGGGCCTGATCTTCGAACACTCTCTTCGTCAGGCGGCCGAAGGCTACCCTGGTGCACTGAAGGCAATGTTAAACGTTGTCGTCGATGTCTGCTTTGCTGATAATAGGCTCCCGAGGTATGGAAAGTGGTCCACGTTGTCCAGGGCTGCGCCGTGGATCTTGATGACTGGGGGGCAATGCTGTGTGACGTGGTCTGGTTGGTGGAGGATCTTTGTCTTACGGATGTTTAGTGTAAGGCCCATGCTTTCGTACGCCTCGGTAAAGATGTTGACGGCACCACAAGTGGCTCAGCTGTACGGGGGTGGGCAGGAAGTGTGGAAGAGCAATAGTGGCAGCAGATTTGATAGTTAGGGGAACAGACAGGCTTTTCTGTGGCTGCAGACGTGACTCCAGGATGAAGCATACTGTCCACCAAGTTCTCCCTGGTGCCAGGGTTAAGGATGTCTGAGTGGCTACAGAACATTCTGGGGAGAGGGGAGGCTGAACATCGAAGGGTTGTGGTCCATATCGGTACCAATGACATAGGTAGAAAGAGGGATGAGGTCCTGCAGGCAGAGTTCAGGGAGCGAGGAAGGAGATTAAAAAGCAGGACCTCAAATAGGAGGCTAGAGCAGATGAACGTGTGGCTGGAGAGATGGTGCAGGAGGGAGGGCTTTACATTCCTGGAGCATTGGGACCTGTTCTGGGGAGGTGGGGTCTATACAGGCCGGACAGGTTGCACCTCAGCAGGGCTGGAAACAATGTCCTCTCGGGGACGTTTGCAAGTGCTATTGGGGAGGGTTTAACCTAAATTGGCAGGGGGCTGGGCACCAGGATGTAATATTAGAAAGGGGAAATAAAGTGCGCAAAGGATTGGGAGAGGCAGAGAGCATCAAAGTAATAAATAGTAAGGTATTAGGTGGGGTCAAACCAAGTTAGAATACAGGATGGTCTAAGATGAGTTTACTGTGTAGGTATGTGAACGCACAAAGAATAGTAAACAAAGTAAGAGTGCTACAGGCACAAACAGCCACATGGGAATATGATGTTATGGCAATAACTGAGTCCTGGCTCAAAAAAGGGCAAGATTGGGTATTAAACATTCCTGGTTATAAGATATTCAGGAAAGATAGGGAAGGGAAGATAGGAGATGGTGTGGCAGTGTTGGTTAAGGAGAATGTTAGTGCTGGAGAGGGAGGATGCCCTGGAGAGGTACCATTACACTACTAGGTGGTATTCTATAGATCACATGGATGAACTTCAACAGTTGTACATCACTGTCTGGAGTAAAAATAAAACAGGGAAGGTGGCTCAACCATGGCTAACAAGGGAAATTAAGGATAGTGTTAGATCCAAGGAAGAGGCATATAAATTGGCCAGAAAAAGCAGCAAACCTGAGGACTGGGAGAAATTTAGAATTCAGCAGAGGATGTCAAAGGGTTTAATTAGGAGGGGAAAAAAAAAAGAGTACGAGAGGAAGCTTGCCGGGAACATAAAAACTGACTGCAAAACTTCTATAGATATGTGGAGAAAATGATTAGTGAAGACAAACGTAGGTCCCTTGAAGTCGGACTCAGGTGAATTAATAATGAGGAACAAAGAATTGGCAGACTAATTGAACAAATACTTTGGTTCTGTCTTCACGAAGGAAGACAAAAATGACCTTCCGGATGTACTAGGGGACCAAGAGTCGAGTGCGAAGGAGGAACTGAAGGATATCCTCATTAGGCGGGAAATTGTTTTGGGGAAATTGATGGGATTGAAGGCCAACAAATCCCCGGGGCCTGATTGTCTGCATCGCAGAGTACTTAAGGAGGTGGCCCTAGAAATAGTGGATGCATGGGTGATCATTTTCCAACAGTCTATCGACTCTGGATCAGTTCCTATGGACTGGAGGGTAGCTAATGTAACACCATTTTTTTTAAAAAGGAGGGAGAGAGAAAACGAGTAATTATAGACCGGTTAGTCTGACATCAGTAAATGTTGGAATCAATTATTAAGGATTAATAAGCAGCACATTTGGAAAGCAGTGACAGGATCAGTCCAAGTCAGCATGGATTTGCAAAAGGGAAATCATGCTTGACAAATCTTCTGCAATTTTTTGAGGATGTAACTAGTAGAGTGGACAAGGGAGAACCAGTGGATGTGGTGTATTTGGACTTGCAAAAGGCCTTTGACAAGGTCCCACATAAGAGATTGGTGTGCAAAATCAAAGCACATGGTATTGGGGGTAATGTACTGGCGTGGATAGAGAATTGGTTGGCAGACAGGAAGCAGAGAATCGGGATAACTGGGTCCTTTTCGGAATGGGAGGCAATGACTAGTGGAGTGCTGCAGGGCTCAGTGCTGGGACCCCAGCTCTTTACATTATACATTAATGATTTGGATGAAGGAATTGTGTGTAATATCTCCAAGTTTGCAGATGACACTAAACTGGGTGGTGGTGTGAGCTGTGAGGAGGATGCCAAGAGGCTGCAGGGTGATTTGGACAGGTTGGGTGAGTGGGCAAATGTATGGCAGATGCAGTATAATGTGGATAAATGTGAGGTTATCCACTTTGGTGTTAAAAACACGAAGGCAGATTATCTGAATGGTGGCAGGTTAGGAAAAGGGGAGGTGCAACGAGACCTGGGTGTCATGGTTCATCAGTCACTGAAAGTCGGCATGCAGGTACAGCAGGTGGTGAAGGCGGCAAATGACACGTGGGCCTTCATAGCTAGGGCATTTGAATATAGGAGCAGGGAGGTCTTACTGCAATTGCACAGGGCCTTGGTGAGGCCTCACCTGGAATATTGTGTTCAGTTTTGGTCTCCTAATCTGAGGAAGGACGTTCTTGCTATTGAGGGAGTGCAGCGAAGGTTCACCAGACTGATTCCAGGGATGGCTGGACTGACATGAGAGACTGGATCAACTGGGCCTTTATACACTGGAGTTTAGAAGGATGAGAGGGGATCTCATAGAAATGTATAAGATTCGGACGGGACGGGACGGGACAGGTTAGATGCGGGTCGAATGTTCCCGATGTTGGGGAAGTCCAGAACCAGGGGACACAGTCTTAGGGAAAGGGGTAGGCCATTTAGGACTGAGATGAGGAGGAACTTCTTCACTCAGAGTTGTTAACCTGTGGAATTCTCTGCCAGAGAGAGTCGTTGATGCCAGTTCATTGGATATATTCAAGAGGGAGTTAGATATGGCTCTTACGGCTAAAGGGATCAAGGGGTATGGAGAGAAAGCAGGAAAGGGGTACTGAGGGAATGATCAGCCATGATCATATTGAATGGTGGTGCAGGCTTGAAGGGCTGAATGGCCTACTCCTGCACCTATTTTCTATTTTTCTTTTTACAGACCACCAAATAGTGGGAAAGATATGGAGTAGCAAATTTGCAGAGAAATTACAGAGAGGTGC
Organism: Pristiophorus japonicus; assembly: GCF_044704955.1. Taxonomy (NCBI): domain Eukaryota; kingdom Metazoa; phylum Chordata; class Chondrichthyes; family Pristiophoridae; genus Pristiophorus; species Pristiophorus japonicus. The sequence continues at coordinate 247,108,373 of NC_091983.1, forward strand.
AAGAGCAATAGAGTAGCAATGATGGGAGACTTCAACTATCCTAATATACACTGGGATGGTAATGGTGTAAATGGCAGAGGGGGGGAGGCGGAATTTCTGAAGTGTGTTCATGAGAACTTTCTTGGGCAGTATGTTTCCGGCACGAAAAGAGAGGAGGCATTGCTGGTGGTTCTGGAGGTAGGTCAAATGGAGCAAGTGTCAGTCGGTGAACATTTAGGGAACAGTGATCATAGTATCAAAGTTTAGATTAGCAATGGAAAAGGACAGGGAGCAATTCAGAGTAAAAATGTTTAACTGGTGGAAGGCCAATTTCAGTGGGATGAGAACAGATGTGGCCTGGGTAAACTGGAATCAAAGATTGGCAGAAAAACTGCAGTGGAACAATGAGCTGGCTTTATAGAGGAAATAGTTTGGGTACAATTGAGGTACATTCCCACGAAGGGGAAAGGTAGGGCAACTAAAGTCAAACCTCCCTGGATGACGAATCATATAGAGAGTAAGACAAAGCAGAAAAAGAGCAGGTAAGACAGGTTGCAAATACATCCGAGAATTAGGCTACAGAAAGGTCAGAGGTGAAGTGAAAAAGAAAATAAGAGGGGTAAAGAGAGAGTATGAAAATAGAATGGCTAACATAAGGTAATCCAAAAGTCTTCTATAGACATATAAATAGTAAACAGGTAGTCAGAGGAGGGGTGGGGCCGATTAGGGACCAAAAAGGAGACATATGCATGGAGGCAGAGGGCATAGCTGAGGTACTAAACAAGTACTTAGCATCTGTCTTCACCAAGGAAGGGGATGCTGCCATAGACAGTGAAGGAGGAGGCAGTGGTGACACTTAATAGGTCAAAAATTGATAAAAAGGTATTAGAATGGCTGGCTGTCCTTAAACTAGATCACTAGGAGCGGATGGGATGCATCCTGGGATGCTGAGGGAACTCAGGGCAGAAATCGCAGATGTTCTGGGCATAATATTTCAATCCTCCATAGATACGGGGGTGGTGCCAGAGGACTGCAAATGTTACACCATTGTTCAAAAAAGGGTGTAAAGATAAATCCAGCAACTAACATATCAGAAATAGGAGCAGTAGGCGGCCATTAGGCCTGCCGAGCCTGCTCCGCCATTTAAGATCATGGCTGATCTGACCATGGACTCAGCCCCACTTCCCTGCCCACTCCCCATAACCCTTTACTCCCTCAGCGTTCAAAAATCTGTCCACCTCTGCCTTAAATATATTCAATGACCCAGCCTCCACAGCTCTTAGAGAATTCCACAGATATACAACCCTCACAGAAGAAATTCCTCCTCATCTCAGTTTTAAGTGGGCAGCCCCTTATTCTGAGACTATGCCCCCTAGTTTTAGTTTCCCCCATGAGTGGGAATATCCTTTGTGTATCCACTTTGTCGAGCCCCCTGATTATTTTATATGTTTCGATAAGATCACCTCGTTTTTCTGAACTCCAGTGTGTAGGTCCAACCTACTGAACCTATCTTCATAAGGCAACCCCCCTCATCTCCGGAATCAACCTTTTTTGAACAGCCTCCAGTACAAGTATATCTTTCCTTAGATACGGAGACCAAAACTGCACTCAGTACTCCAGGTGTGGCCTCACCAATACCCTGTACAGTTGTAGCAGGATTTCCCTCCTTTTATACTTCACCCCCCTCACAATAAAGGCCAACATTCCATTTGCCTTCCTGACTACTTGCTGTACCTGCATACTAACTGTGTTTCATGTACAAGGACCCCCAGGTCCCTCTGTACTGCAACACTTTGTAATTTTTCTCTATTTAAATTGTAACTAGCTTTTCGTTGCAGTCTGTTTATCCTCGGTAGTGGGGAAGCTTTAGAAACAGTGATCAGGGACAAAAAAGGCTTGCCAGCAAAACTGAAGCCCATGGAATAAAAGGGGCAGTGGCAGCATGGGTATGAAATTGGCTAAGTGACAGGAAACAGAGTAGTGGTGAATGGTTGTTTTTTGGACTGGAAGGTGGTATACAGTGATGTTCCCCAGGGGTTGGTTCTAGGACCACTGCTTTTCATGATATATATTAATGACTTGCACATGGGTGTACAGGGCACAATTTCAAAATTGGCAGATTTGAAGAGAAAAAGATTAGTGAAGATAATCGTAGGTCCCTTGCAGTTAGAATGAGGTGAATTTATAATGGGGAACAAAGAAATGGCATTTGAACAAATACTTGGTTCTGTCTTCATGAAGGAAGACACAAATAACCTTCCGGAAATACTAGGGGAAGGAGGAATTGAAGGAAATCCTTACTAGTCAGGAAATTGTGTTAGGGAAATTGATGGGATTGAAGGCCGATAAATCCCCAGGACCCGATAGTCTGCATCCCAGAGTACTTAAGGAAGTGGCCCTAGAAATAGTGGATACATTGGTGATCATATTGCAACAGTCTATAGACTCTGGATCAGTTCCTATGGACTGGAGGGTAGCTAATGTAACACAGCCCTTCCGCTTAACATTTAACATCCGTGAGACAAAGATCCTCCACCAGTCGGTCACCGCCGCACAGTACTGCCTTCTAATCATCAAGATCCACAGCGCGGCCCTGGACAACGTGGATTTCCCATATCTTGGGAGCCTCTTAACAAAGGCAGACATGGATGCGGAGACTCAGCATCGCCTCCAGTGCAGCCTTCGGCCGCCTGAGGAAGAGTGTTTGAAGACCAGACCCTCAAATCTACCACAAAACTCATGGTCCACATGGCTGTAGTAATACCTGCCCCTCCTGTATGGATCTGAGGCATGGACGATGTGTAGAAGGGCACCTCAAGTCGCTGGAGATATATCACCAATAATGTCTCCACAACATCCTGCAAATCCCCTGGGAGGACAGGCGCACCAACATCAGTGTCCTCGACCAGGTCAACATCCCCAGCATTGAAGCACTGACCACACTCGATCAGCTTCGCTGAGCAGGCCACATAATATGCATGCCAGATACGAGACTCCCTCAGCAAATGCTTTATGCGGAGCTCCTTCATGGTAAACGAGCCAAAGGAGGACAGCGGAAATGTTGTAAGGACACTCTCAAAGCCTCGCTGGTAAAGTGCGACATCACCACTGACACATGGGAGACTCTGGCCGCAGACCGCCCGAGGTGGAGAAAGGCCATCCGGGAGGGCGTTTAGCTCTTCCGAGTTTCAACGCAAAAAGCAAGAAGAGGCCAAGAACAGGCAGCGGAAGGAGCGCGTGGCAAACCAGCCCCACCGAACCCTTCCCTCGACGAATGTCTGTCCCACCTGTGACAGGATCGGTGGCTCTCGTATCGGACTGTTCAGCCACCAAAGAACTCACTTTGGGAGTGGAAGCAAGTCCTCCTCGATTCCAAGGGACTGCCAAGATGATGATGATGTAACACCACTTTTTAAAAAAGGAGGGAGAGAGAAAACAGGGAATTATAGACCGGTTAGCCTGACATCAGTAGTGAGGAAAATGCTGGAATCAATTGTTAAAGATGAAATAGCAGCACATTTGGAAAGCAGTGACAGGATCGGTTCAAGTCAGCATGGATTTATGAAAGGGAAATCATGCTTGACAAATCTTCTTGAGTGGTGCAGAAGGGAGGGATTCAAATTCCTGGGATATTGGAACCGGTTCTGGGGAAGGTGGGACCAATACAAACCGGACAATCTGCACCTGGCCAGGACCGGAACCAATGCCCTTGGGGGAGTGTTTGCTGGTGCTGTTGGGGAGCAGTTAAACTAACATGGCAGGGGACGGGAACCTATGCAGGGAGGCAGAGGGAAATAAAAGGGAGACAGAGGCAAAAGATAGAAAGGAGAATTAGTAAAAGTGGAGGGTAGGGAATTCCAAAACAAAATGGGCCACATTACAGCAAAATTCTAAAGGGGCAAGGTGTGTTAAAAAGACAAGCCTGAAGGCTCTGTGCCTCAATGCGAGGAGTATTCAGAATAAGGTGGACGAATTAACTGCACAGATAGCAGTTAATGGATATGATGTAATTAGCATCACAGAGACATGGCTCCAGGGTGACCAAGGCTGAGAACTCAACATCCAGGGGTATTCAACATTTAGGAAGGATACACAAAGGAAAAGGAGGTGGGGTGGCATTGCTGGTTAAAGAGGAAATTAATGCAATAGTAAGGAGGGACATTAGTTTGGATGATGTGGAATCGGTATGGGTGGAGCTACGGAATGCCAAGGGGCAGAAAACGCTAGCAGGAGTTGTGTACAGACCACCAAACAAAAGTAGTCGTAAGGTTGGGGACAGCATCAAACAAGAAATTAGGGATGCATGCAATAAAGGTACAACAGTTATCATGGGTGACTTTAATCTACATATTGATTGGGCTAACCAAACTGGTAATAATGCAGTAGAGGACGATTTCCTGGAGTGTATTAGGGATGGTTTTCTTGACCAATGTCGAGGAACCAACTAGAGAGCTGGCCATCCTAGACTGGGTGATGTGTAATGAGAAGGGACTAATTAGCAATCTTGTTGTGCGAGGCCCCTTGGGGAAGAGTGACCATAATATGGTAGAATTCTTTATTAAGATGGAGAGTTACACAGTTAATTCAGAAACTAGGTCCTAAACTTAAGGAAACCTAACTTCGACGGCATGAGGCGTGAATTGGCTAGAATAGACTGGCAAATGATACTTAAAGGGTTGACGGTGGATAGGCAATGGCAAACATTTATGCAGCTTCAACAGTTGTACATCCCTGTCTGGAGTAAAAATAAAACAGGGAAGGTGGTTCAACCGTGGCTAACAAGGGAAATTAAGGAGAGTGTTAGATCCAAGGAAGAGGTATATAAATCGGCCAGAAAAAGCAGCAAACCTGAGGACTGGGAGAAATTTATAATTCAGCAGAGGATGTCAAAGGGTTTAATTAGGAGGGGAAAAATAGAGTACGAGAGGAAACTTGCCGGGAACATAAAAACGGACTGCAAAAGCTTCTATAGATATGTGAAGAGAAAAAGATTAGTGAAGACAAACGTAGGTCCCTTGCAGTCGGACTCAGGTGAATTAATAATGGGGAACAAAGAAATGGCAGATCAATTGAACAAATACTTTGGTTCTGTTTTCACGAAGGAAGACACAAATGACCTTCCGGATGTGCTATGGGACAGAGGGTCTACTGAGAAGGAGGAACTGAAGGATATCCTTATTAGTCAGGAAATTGATGGGATTGAAGGCCGACAAATCCCCAGGGCCTGATTGTCTGCATCCCAGCGTACTTAAGGAGGTGGCCCTAGAAATAGTGGATGCATTGGTGATCATTTTCCAACAGTCTATCGACTCTGGATCAGTTCCTATGGACTGGAGGGTAGCTAATGTAACACCACTTTTTAAAAAAGGAGGGAGAGAAACCGGGTAATTATAGACCGGTTAGCCTGACATCAGTAGTGGGGAAAATGTTGGAATCAATTATTAAGGATGAAATAGCAGCGCATTTGGAAAGGAGTGACAGGATCAGTCCAAGTCAGCATGGATTTGTGAAAGGGAAATCATGCTTGACAAATCTTCTGGAATTTTGTGAGGATGTAACCAGTAGAGTAGACAAGGGAGTGCCAGTGGATGTGGTGTATTTGGACTTGCAAAAGGCCTTTGACAAGGTCGCACATAAGAGATTGGTGTGCAAAATCAAAGCACATGGTATTGGGGGTAATGTACTGGCGTGGAGAGAGAATTGGTTGGCAGACAGGAAGCAGAGAATCGGGATAACTGGGTCCTTTTCGGAATGGGAGGCAGTGACTTGCGGAGTGCCGCATGGCTCAGTGCTGGGACACCACCTCTTTACAATATACATTAATGATTTGGATGTAGGAATTGAGTGTAATATCTCCAAGTTTGCAGATGACACTAAGCTGGGTGGCAGTGTGAGCTGTGAGGAGGAAGCTAAGAGGCTGCAGAGTGACTTGGACAGGTTAGGTGAGTGGGCAAACGCATGGCAGATTCAGTATAATGTGGATAAATGTGAGGTTATCCACTTTGGTGGCAAAAACATAAAGGCAGATTATCTGAATGGCGGCAGATTCGGAAAAGGGGAGGTGCAACGAGACCTGGGTGTTTGGTACATCAGTCATTTAAGGTTGGCATGCAGGTACAGCAGGCGGTGAAGGCAGCAAATGGCATGTTGGCCTTCATAGCGAGGGGATTCGAGTATAGGAGCAGGGAGGTCGTACCTGCAGTTGTACAGGGCCTTGGTGAGGCCTCTCCTGGAATATTGTGTTTAGTTTTGGTCTCCTAATCTGAGGAAGGACGTTCTTGCTCTTGTGGGAGTGCAGCAAAGGTTCACCAGACTGATTCCCGAGATGGCAGAACTGACATATGAGGAGAGATGGATCGACTGGGCCTGTATTCACTGGAGTTTAGAAGAATGAGAGGTGATCTCATACAAACATATAACATTCTGACAGGACTGGACAGGTTAGATGCAGGAAGAATGTTCCCGATGTTGGGAGAGTCCAGAACCAGGGCTCACAGTCTAAGGATAAGGGGTAAGCCATTTAGGACTGAGATGAGGAGAAACTTCTTCACTCAGAGTTGTTAAACTGTGGAGTTCTCTACCGCAGAGAGTTGTTGATGCCAGTTCGTTAGATTTTTTCAAGAGGGAATTAGATATGGCCCTTACAGCCAAAGGGATCAAGGGGTATGGAGAGAAAACAGGAAAGGGATACTGAGGTGAATGATCAGCCATGATCTTATTGAATGGTGGTGCAGGCTCGAAGGGCCGAATGGCCTACTCCTATTTTCTATGTTTCTATGACAAAACTTGAAAGTATAGTGAACAGTGAGGAGGAGTGTGATGGACTTCAGGAAGACAGACAAGCAAGTGAAGTGGGTGGACATGTGGCAGATGAAATTTAATGCAACAAAGCGTGAAATAATGCATTCGTAGAAAGAATGAAGAAAGGACATGTAAACTAAATGATACAATCCTAAAGGGGGTGCACGAAGACAGACAGACCTGGGGTACGTGTGCATAAATCGCTGAAGATGGCAGGGCAGGTTGAGAAAGTAGTTATAAAGGCTTACGGGATCCTGGGCTTCATTCGAAGTATCAGGTAAAAAAGCATGGAAACTATAATGAAGCGATATAAAACACTGGATTGGCCCCAATAGGAGTACTGCATCCAATTCTGGGCACCACACTTTTGGATGGATGTGAAGGCCTTGGAGAAGGTGCAGGAATGATTTACGAGAATGATTCCAGGAATGAGGGACTGGAAAAGCTGGGGTTGCTCTCCTTGGAGCAGAGAAAAACAGGAGGAGATTTGATAGAGGTGCTCAAAATCATGAGGGGTCTGGACAGAGTAGAGAGAGAGAAACTGTTCCCATTGGTAGAAGGGTCGAGAAACAGAGGACAGAGATTTAAGGTGATTGGCAAAAGAACCAAAGGCGATGCAAGCAAAAACTTCTTTACGCAGCGAGTGGTTACGTGCTGGAATGCACTGCCTGAAAGGGTGGTGGAGGCAGACTCAATCTTATCTTTCAAAAGGGAGTTGGATAAGTATTTGAAAGAAAAAAATTGCACGGTTACGACGAAGGGGCAGGGGAGTGGGACTAGCTGAGAGTTGGCATGGGCTCGACGAACCGAATGGCCTTCTTCAGTCTGAGGTGAAAAATGTTGGTAGTGAGAATGAGGAGACACAACACACGGTAAATGGTAAAATTTTAAAGGGGTTGCAAGAACAGAGACCTGTGGGCATCTGTGCACAAATCGCTGAAGGTGGCAGGACAGGTTAACAAAGCAGTTGATAAAGCATGTGTGATCCTGAGCTTTATAAATAGAGGCAGAGTGTACAAAAGTCAGGAAGTTATGCTAAACCTATACAAAATACTAGTTCGACCCCAGCTGGAATAGTGTGTTCAATTCTGGGCACCACACTTTAGAAAGGATGTGAAGGTTTTGGAGAGAGTATAGAAGGGATTTTCTAGAATGGCTCCTGGGATGAGCGATTACAGTTATGTGGATAGACTAGAGAAGTTGGAGTTGTTCTCCTTGGAGCAGAGAAGGCCAAAGAGATTAGTTAGAGGTGTTTAAAATCATGAACGGTTTAGAGCAAATAAAGATGGCTGAAGGGTCGATAATGAGGACACAGGTTTAAGGTGTCTGGCAAAAGAACCAGAGGCGATACGAGAAAAAACTTTTGTTACGCAATGAGTGGTTAGGATTTAGAATACACTGCCTGATAGGGTGGTAGTTACAGATTTAATAATAGCCTTTAAAATAGAATTGGATAAATATTTGAATGAGACGAAATTGCAGAGATATGAGGAATGAGTAGGGGAATGGGACTAATTGGATTGCTCTTCCAAAGAGCCGGTGCAGACTCGATGGGCTGAATGGCCCTTTGTGCTGTTCTATTCTATGATTCTATAGCATGGTGTGGACCAATCCCATTACATTACATTACATTGAATCTACAGCACAGAAATAGGCTATTCAGCCCAATTGGTCTATGTCTATGTTTATATGCCACATAAGCTTCCTCTCGTTCCAACCTCTTCCCACCCTGCATCCTTCTAGTTCTTCCTCCATCACGTCTGCATTAAGACTCGCAACACTTCCACGCGTCAATATTTCATACAGCCAAGTCTGAAATATTTCTTCAGCGGCCATAATCCAATTAAAATATATTGAGCCTTGCATTAATTACAGTCACTTATAATTAAGTGAATAGAAGAACCAGACATATTCCTTTGCTCAGATTATACATTTCAACAACCTTCAGCTCATATCAATATTCCTTTGCATCTTGTGACTGGAAGAAATATTTCTGCAATGTTCTCTGCTCATCTGAAGGCATTGGCTCATGCTGGGATACAGTCTCAGGGTGCAGGCGATCCTTCAGTACTGCACCCAAATAACCATTCTCCGTCTCTAGTCCAGGCAGAATGAACTGTTATTGGACTATTTGATCAACACCACAGCTGCATACCTTGCAGCAGGGGGTCAGTGGATAGCAATGAGGAGCAGAAACACAAGCTAAATTTTACTCTTCCCCATTCAGAGACACCAAGGCCAATTGTATAGTGACCCCTCATAACTAGCTCAGCATAAACCAGGTATTAAATATGGTCTCCCTGATCTATATGCACCAGGACCACATTGGAGTGTGCAATTAACATTGAGCCACCTTTAATCAACTTAACTGAGATTAGAAACTCTCATTGCGTTTAACAGGATGCCAGATAGTTTCTTATAAAATGTGCAGGAATATGGAGTGTGTAATATAACCCAAAAGGATTGACAAAGGTGCAATACTTCCATGCAGTAACTTAACTATCAGTAAATGTCTCTAGTGCATCTTGCCAAGTGAACAGGTGACAGCTTATCACAGCATATTAGTACTGACCAAAGGTTCTCAGAAAAATGTTTATCGGTTAACCACTTCAAATGTTAAACCCACCAAAAGTCAGAAGATTCTGATTCATGCATTTCTTAGCCCCTTACCTTATTTTGCACAACGATAGATGCCATTTGCAGAGCAGCCAAATGCCTATCCTGATCTGAATGTAGAGATGGGTTTAAATCAGCTTGACATTTCTCAGCAATGCCCTTCTGTCCAGCTCCTAGATAATGAGGCTGGTTGCACTCTGGACCAGTTTCAAATCCATCCTCTTTATTTCCTCTACCCAGTTTGGTCCTTTTTTGCTCTGCCTCTCTAGTTTCAAGTGCCTTGGTTGTACACTTGAGACATCTGTCTACGCTTTCTCTGTGAACATCAGTAACATCGCTCTCTGTGCTGTGGTGCTTCTCAATATTATCTTTCCTTGGTACAAACTCTTTTCCAATTGTTCTAGGACTTGTTGGTCTCCCCTGCCACCCTTTCCTGGATTCAACTCCAATTTCCACGCTGTTCCTTCTTCTCTCAGGCACATTTCTGCTTCCACCTGAACCCTTCACCATCCCATCTCTCCTCGTTTCTTGCCTTTCCCTCTGGTCATGCCTTGACTCTGGACCCAAATCTCGGCTCGGCTCCAGTGAACAATGGCTCATTATTTGCCCTTTTACCCAAGTAGCTCCTAATAACTGAAGATTGTGTGGACTTAGCACTCTATAGGTGATCTCATCCAGGAATTTGGAAAACTTTATTTTCTCTTCTATGATCTCGGCACCTGGCCCTTTGTGCCTGCTTTGGGCCAAGCTGAATTGTGGCCAAAGTTTGCCTTGAAGGGAGGCTCTTCTGCCCTCATGCCCTCCCGGCATTTGCTGAGAAGCATAAATTGACTGGTCTGTCCTATTTTGGGCTAAAGTTTCTGCAGACCTGGCCTTGCGTAGACTTTCAACCTTAACTCCTAGCATGTTCGTCTGTTTGAGAATTCCTTTGCGAGGCAGCTGAATCTGGGAACTATCCAACTGCCTTGGAGCCAGAATTTCCGTGGCCTCTTTAAAGACTAAACTACGCCCCAGACTCCTAGTTTTCATTGACTGTCTGAAATGTTCATCCTCATTCATAGAAGACATGAGTGTCTTTTCACTTTTACTCATAAATCGAGTTAAGCCTGGCACTGCCGACCTCCGATCACCTTCACCTGACAGTTTGCCGAGGTTTTCACTGCAAAAGCCCTGAGGAGATAGGTTCCTAATACCCAGCCTATTTGGAGAAAGGGCATCCTCTCTTTCACTGCTAGAATCCTGAGACCAGACAGGAGAAAAGCGGTCGTTTGATTCTTCTAAATTTCCTGCACTCTTCAGCACTCCTACATCTGGCTCGCCAATGGTATCCGTGTAACTGAATTGTCTGTACTGCAGTACAGGCACACATCTGTTCTCAGTTACCTGACTCGGCTCAGATGGTATGGCTCTCCCATCTAGCTCGTCCCTAAAAACTGGTGGCTCGTGCCGATTCTCCCGGTGCTGAGGCGGTGCCTTTCTGTATGGCTTTCTTGTAGTCGGTGTGTTACTCATGTTCGGGCTCCCTATACTTCACTCCCCACCGCACGACCTAATAAACCAAAAGCAGAGGGGTTATAAACATTTAGCTGAGTCCAAGTAGTTACAAAATGACAGAGCTTTAAGTAGATTTCACCCCTGCCCAATATTGCAATGATCTGCTCAACTGACAAAATGATGGCAATAATCGTTATACATGCATTGTTGCAGGAAGGGCAGTGAGAAGAGCTGTTGATACAAATAACTGTCAAAAGGACATCAATTCATGTGTACTGCCCGCACAGACAGAGGGAGCACAAAAACCCCTCAGCTAGGAATTCGACAGTTGACATCAAAAGAAGCATTGATTGGCTGCAACACTTCACTGATCAAATTGTCTGTGGTGCCAATATCAGGAGCCTGGATATTCAATTTAAACCAGAAAGTTCAGCAGTTGATCTTTTTCCTGTGCATTATGCATTTTATGTCTCATGCCTACCAATGCCAAGCTCTGTAATGCTGGTTCCTTTTCCAAACTCAGCCGACAATGCTCTAAGCTCCCCCCCATCATTTGAGCCACAGTAAATTTAAACTTTAAGTTACATAACCTGATGATTTTTTTGAAATAATCAAAGGTATAATCAAGCTGCATAATAATATTTTATTTACTATCTCAGCAGCAACGTGGAATCGCAGTGGAATGTGACCCTGAATTAAAGATCACCCAGCCAGTTAATGAGTCTGTTCAAGGTTCACAGCCACACCTGCATTGCAGTGCACAATTTTTAAAAATTAATTCTTGGGATATATGAATCACTGGCAAGGCCAGCCTTTATTACCCATCCCTCAGCTTATTAGGCCACTTCAGAGGGCATTTAAGAGTCAACCATGTTGGTGGGATACTGGAGTCACAAATAGGGCAGATCAAGTAAGGGTAGCAGATTTCCTTCCCTAAAAAGTAGAAAGTGAATTTGGAAGACAGAGGAAACAAGGGCTGGAAAATAGACAACAAGGGAGTTTGGCACCACTAAATGGTACATACTTCAATGCAATGAGTATAGGGAATAAGGCAGATGAGCTGAGAGCACAGATAGACATTTGGCAGTACAATATTATAGCCATTACTGAGACATGGCTGAGAGGAGGACAGGTATGGCAGCTCAACATTCCTGGTTACAGAGTTTCCCTATATTCCTTGCATTGGATAGAGAGGGGGGGTAAAAAAAGGGGGGTGGTTGCAGTATTAAAGAAACAATTACAGCTGTGCGAAGGGATGATATGTTAGAGGGATCATCAAACAAGGCCATATGGGTTGAATTGAAGAACAAAAAAGGGGTGATCACACTGCTGGGAGTGTGCTATAGACCCCCAGTCAGAGGGAGATAGAACAACAAATATGTGAGTAAATTGCTGCGAAGTGCAAAAGCTGTAATAGTGAGGGATTTCAACTACCCTAATATTAACTGGGAAAAAAGTACTGTGAATGGTACAGAGGGTGCGGAATTCCTAAAAGGCATTCAGGAGAACTTATATAGCCAGTATTTAACAAGCCCAACAAGGGATGGGGCGGTTCCGGATTTGGTTTTGGGAAATAAAGAGGGGCATCAGTGGGAGAGTATTTTGGTGTTAGTGATCATAAAATTCAGAAAGATTTCGGGTCGTTATGGAGAAGGACGAAGGTGGGCCAAGAAAAAAAGTTCTCAATTGGGGTAAAGCCAATTTTGCTGAGCTGAGAAGGGATTTGGTCAAAGTGGACTGGAAACGGAAACTTGATGGTAAATCAGTGTTCGAGCAGTGGGAGACATTCAAGGAGGAGATCCTGAGGGTACAGAGCAATTATGTTCCCTTAAAAAAAAGGGTGGGACTAACTAATCTAGAGCCCCCTGGATGTCAAGGGACATACAGGGTAAGATGAAGAAAAAAAGGGTAGCTTATAAGATTCCAAGAACTCAATACAGCAGTGACTCTAAAGGAGGATAAGTAATGCAGGGGTGCAATTAGAAGAGATATCAGGGAAGCAAAGAGAGAGCATAAAAGAATGTTGGCAAGTAAAATTAGGGAAAACCAAAGATGTTTTATGAATATATTAAGAGCAAGAGGATAACTAAAGAAAGAGTGGGGCCTATTAGAGACCACAAAGGCAAAAGATGTGGGTAAATCCCTAACACCGGATGAAATGTATCCCAGGCTGTTGAGAAGCAAAAGAGGAAATAGCTCTGACCATCATTTTCCAGTCCTCTCTGGCTACAGGTGTGGTGCTGGAGGACTGCCAATGTTGTACCTTTGTTTAAAAAGGGAAAAAGGGATAGACTGAGTAATTACAGGCCAGTCAGCCTAATCTGAGTGGTGGGAAAATTATTGGAAAAAATTCTGAGGGATAGGCTAAATCTTCAATTGGAAAGACATGGATTAATCCAGGACAGTCAGCATGGATTTGTTATGGGAAGGTTGTGTCTGACTAACTTGATTGAATTTTTTGAGGAGGTAACCAGGTGGACCGATGAGGGCAGTGCATATGATGTAGTGTACATGGATTTTAGCAAGGCTTTTGATAGTGTCCCACATGACATACTGGTTATGAAAGTAAAAGCCCATGGGATCGAGGGCAAAGTGGTAAGTTGGATCCAAAATTGGCTCAGAGGCAGGAAGCAAAGGGTATTGGTTGATGGGTGTTTTTGTGACTGGAAGGCTGTATCCAGTGGGGTTCCGTAGGGCTCAGTGCTGGGTCCCTTGTTTTTTGTGGCATATATTAATGACTTGGACTTGAATGTTGTGGTTATGATTAAGAAGTTTGCAGATGAAACTAAAATCGGCTGTGTGGTTGGTAATGAAGAAAAAAGCTGTGGACTGCAGGAAGATATCAATATACAGGTCAGATGGGCAGAACAGTGGCAAATGAAATTCAATCCGGATAAGTGTGAGGTAATGCATTTGGGGAGATCTAACAAGGCAAGGGAACACACATTAAATGGTACGACACTGAAAAGTATAGAGGAACAAAGGGACTTTGGAGTGCAGGTGCATAGATTCCTAAAGGTAGCAGGCCAGGTAGATAAGGTGATTAAGAAGTCATATGGAATACTTGCATTTATTAGTTGAGGCATGGAATACAAGAGCAAGGAGGTTATGCTTCAACTGTATAAAACACTGGTTAGGCCGCAGCTAGAGTACTGTGTGCAGTTCTGGTCACCACATTACAGGAAAGATGTGACTGCACTAGAAAGGGTGCAGAGGAGATTTACAAGACTGTTGCCTTGAATGGAGAATTTTGGCTATGAGGAAAAATTGGAGATGCTGGGTCTGTTTTCTTTGAAACAGAGCAGCGGTGGGGAGACCTGATTGAGGTGTATAAAATTATACAGAGTGTAAGAGTGGATAGGAAGGACCTATTTCCCTTGGCAGAGGGGTCAACAGCTAAGAAACATAGACTTAAAGTAATTGGGTGGGGTGGGGGGGATTTAGAGATGATGAGGGGAAATGTCTTCACCCAGAGGGTAGAGGGGGTCTGAAACTCTCTGCCTGAAAGGGTGCTAGAGGTAGAAGCCCTCACCACATTTTTAAAATACTAGGACGTGCACTTAAATTACCATAACCTACAGGGCTACGGACCAAAGTGGGAGTAGGTTGGATAGCTCTTGGTCAACCGGCGCGGACACGGTGGGTCGAAATGGCCTCCTTCTGTGCTGTAAATTTCTATGATTCAATGAAAAGGATATTATTGAATGAGTTGGAATTTTATGAATCTGACAGCTTCATGGTCACTTTAAAATAAACTTCATTCAAATTGTCAAACTGCCATGGTGGGATTTGTACTTGTCATGCAACAGTAATCTTCATGTAACTGTAACCTTCATGCAACTCCTGTACACTGTACTTATACCCTAGAAATGCACACCCTGACCACAGGGGATGAACTTGTGGGAGACACTCCTCACCTGGGTTTCCAGGTATAAAAGGGGAGGTCCCACCCAGGGTCAGCACTCCTTGGTCCTGGCAATAAAGGTTAAGGTCACGTAGTGACTGTGTCTGCAGTACATGCCTCGTGTGAATTTGTAGTAAGGTGCAGGGACATCACATTTGGCAACGAGAAATAGGAATCACCGAACAACAAGGATGGCCACCGGTAGCACAGAGGAACGTTACTGTGTGGGTGAGGACTGGCACGACTTTGTGGAGAGGCTCCAGCAGAGCTTTGTCATGAAGGACTGGCTGGGAGCGGCAGCGGCTGACAAGCGGAGGGCGCATCTACTGACCAGCTGCGGACCACAGACGTATGCGCTGATGAAAGACCTGCTCGCACCCGAAAAGCCAGCGGACAAGTCCTTTGAAGAGCTCAGCCAGCTGATCAGTGAGCATCTCAAGCCAGCGAGTAGCGTACACATGGCCCAGCACCGGTTTTACACACACCGGCGTCGGGAGGGACAAAACATCTCTGACTTCGTTGCGGGCCTGCGGCGCTTGGCCAGTCTCTAAGTATACAGACGCCTGTAGGGGGAGATGTTGAGAGATTTCTTCATTGAGGGCATTAATCATGCCGGGATTTTCAGGAAGCTCAGAGACCAAGAACTTGACTTTAGAAGGGGCGGCGCTGATAGCTCAGACCTTCATGGCAGGGGAAGAGGAGACCAAGCTAATTTACGCGCACAGCCCTGGTCCCAACGTGGCAATGGACCAGGGAGTTAACATGGTGAATGCGGCTAGGGACCCCGCAGGCAGGCATGGGCATTTCGAAACTGCCCAGGCAGCAACAGACTCTAGGGTGGGCCCGCAACAGGGACAATGGAAAGGGGATCGGCAATTCACGCCATCACGAGGAACAATGCATCCCACGATGGGACCATTAACACCCACCATCAGAGTGCTTAGAAACAACCAAATGGGCAATCAGAGAGGAATGCCTGGTAACAGTCCTTTTGTTAACAACAATCTCAGCTCATGCTGGAGGTGTGGGGGTAGACATACTGCGAAAAGCTGAAGGTTTCAGCAATATACCTGTAGGATTTGTAACGTCAGTGGACACTTGGCCAGGATGTGCAAAAAGGCTGTAGCGAGGCTAATCTGCGAGACAGAGGAACCAGACGAGGGGTCTGCAATGCAGGATGATGCCTGGGGAAAAGCCATGGATGCTGAAGTTCAGCGTGTTCATGTGGCTGACGTCCACCGCTCATACACTAAAACGTCACCCATGATGATGAAAGTTTTATTGAATGACATCGCGGTGCGCATGGAGCTGGATACAGAAGCTAGCCAGTCACTTATGAGCGCCCAACAATTTGAGAGACTATGGCCACACAGAGCTAGCAGGCCCAAGATAGAACGCATTGACACGCAGCTACGGACGTACACCAAAGAGATCATCCCAGTGCTAGGCGGTGCAAAATTGGTGGTAACACATAATGGATCACAGAACCGGCTGCCACTCTAGATCATCCCAGGAAATGGCCCCGCGCTCTTGGGGAGGAGTTGGCTAGCCGAGATGAATTGGAAATGGGGGGGGGGGGGCGGAAATGTGCATGCCATGTCATCCGTGGAGCGAAGTTCATGCTCACAGATTCTACAAAAATTCAGGTCACTGTTTCAACCCGGTGTCGGAACGTTTAAGGCCACTAAAGTAGTGATACGCATCACTCCGGACACCAGACAAGTGCACAACAAAGCCAGAGCGGTGCCGTATGTGATGTGAGAGAAAATTGAAAGTGAACTGGACAGGCTGCTCAGAGAGGCATAATTTCGGCCGTTGAATTCAGCGACTGGGCAAGTCCCATCGTTCCTGTCCTTAAAGCAGATGGCTCTATCAGGATTTGTGGCGACTACAAGACCACCATCAACCGAGTGTCGCTGCAAGACCAATACCCGCTCCCGAGAGCGGAGGACCTTTTTGTCATGCTGGCAAGCTGTTCACGAAGCTGGACCTCACTTCAGCCAACATGACTCAGGAACTGGTTGAAGAATCCAAGCTTCTGACCACCATCACGACGCACATGGGATTATTTATCTACAACAGGTGCCGTTTGGCATTCGTTCGGCGGCAGCTATCTTTCAGAGAAAGATGGAAAGCTTGCTCAAATCCATTCCTGGAATAATCGTATTCCAAGACGACATCCTTATAGCGGGTCGAGACAACCAAGGATCACCTCCACAACCTGGAGGAGGTGCTACGCCGACTGGACCGGGTCGGCTTGCAGCTGAAAAAGGCCAAGTGTGTGTTTTTGGCCCCAGAGGTCGAGTTTTTGGGCAGGAGGGTTGCCGCAGACGGCATCCAGCCCACTGAATCAAAAACGGAGGCGATCCGCCAGACGCCCAGGCCCGCAACACGTCGGAGTTGCGATCATTCCTGGGACTTTTGAACTATTTCGGGAACTTTCTGCCGAACTTAAGCACATTGTTGGAGTTGTTACAAATGCTCCTGCGTAAAGGTTGTGAATGGTTTTGGAGGGACTGTCAAGAACGGGCTTTCAATAAGGCGAGGAACCTGCTGTGTTCTAACAAACTGTTGACTTTGTATGACCCCTGTAAAAAACTGGTTTTAACGTGCGATGCATCATCCTACGGGGTTGGGTGTGTGTTGCAGCAGGATAATGATGACGGCAGACTCCAACCGATGGCTTATGCCTCCAGGTCACTCTCCCAGGCAAAGCATGGTTACGGCATGGTCGAAAAGGAAGCACTCGCTTGTGCTTACAGTGTGAAAAAGATGCACCAGTACCTTTTCGGTAGACGGTTTGAGCTAGAAATGGACCATAAGCCATTAACATCCCTGTTGTCCGACAGCAAAGCTATCAATGCCAATGCGTTAGCTCGCATACAGCGATGGGCTCTCACGCTGGCTGCGTATGACTATACCATTCGGCACCGACCAGGCACCGAATATTGCACTGACGCGCTCAGCAGGCTCCCACTGGCCACCACAGAGGGGGCGTCGGAGCACAGCGCTGAGATGGTCATGGCCATTGAGGCTTTTGACACCGCAGGCTCCCCCATCACAGCCCACCAGATCAAACTCTGGACCAACAGAGACCCCCTGCTATCCATGATAAAGAAATGTGTTCTGACTGGGGATTGGACGCCCGCACATGGGGCGTGCCCCGAGGAGATCAGACCATTTCAGAGACAGATGGATGAGCTCTCCATCCAAGCCAACTGCTTGCTATGGGGCAGCCGGGTAGTCATGCCCCAGAAAGGAAGGGAAGCGTTCATCAGGGAACTCCACAGCGAGCACCCTGGCATCGTGTTAAATGAAGGCCATTGCCCAGTCACATGTATGGTGGCTGGTGATCGACTCAGACTTGGAACACTGGGTTCGCAGGTGCACGGTGTGCCCAGCTGGGCAATGCCCCCAGGGAGGCCCCACCAGGCCATGGTCACGTAGACTATGCGGGCCCGTTCATGGGGAAAATGTTCCTGATCGTTGTCGATGCATACTCGAAATGGATCAAGTGCATCATATTAAACTCGTGCACGACATCCATCACCGTGGAGAGTCTGCATACGGTTTTCGCGACCCACGGCTTGCCGGACATCCTGGTCAGTGACAATGGCCCGTGTTTCACCAGCCATGAATTCCAGGAGTTTATGTCGGCCAATGATATCAAATACGTTCAGACAGCGCCGTTCAAGCCAGCTTCCAATGGCCAGGCAGAACGTGCGGTCATAAAACAGGGTATGCTACGCATCCAAGGACCCTCCCTTCAGTACCGCCTATCGCGCTTCCTGCTGGCCTACAGGTCCCGCCAGCGGAACTCATGAAACGCATGCTTAAAACGCGGCTGTCCCTCAATCACCCAGTCCTGGCAGACATTGTTGAGGGCAAGCGCCAGTCCCAAACCGAGTTCCGAGTTCCATGATCGAAACTCAAGTGGGAGATGTATAGAAATGGATGACCCGGTATTTGTTCTTAACCGTGCTTTGGGACCCAAGTGACTTGAGGGCACAGTAATCGGCAAAGAAGGGAATAGGGTCATTGTGGTCAGACTGAACAATGGGCAGATATGCCGCAAACACTTGGACCAAGTAAAGAAAAGGTTCAGCATAGACACGGAGGAACCTGAAGAAGAGCATGAGATGTCACCCACACCACTGCCAGTGGACAAGCAACAAGGACAGTCCACGGCATGCACAATTCCTGTGGCCAGCCCGGACAGGCGGAATCACCTCAGGTGACAGAGACGCATGCCAAGGCTCAGCCACCAGAGCTCCAACTGCGGCGCTCCACGAGAGAGCGACCAGCTAAAAGTCTTAACCTTTGACACAAAAAGATGTAAGGGGAGGTGATGTCATGTATGTAACCATCATGCAACGGTAATCTTCATGTAACTGTAACCTTCATGCAACTCCTGTACACTGTACTTATACCCTAGAAATGCACACCCTGACCACAAGGGGTGAACTTGAGAGACACTCCTCACCTGGGTTTCCAGGTATAAAAGGGGAGGTCCCACCCAGGGTCAACACTCCTTGGTCCTGGGAATAAAGCTTAAGGTCACGTAGTGACTGTGTCTACAGTACATGCCTTGTGTGAATTTGCAGTAAGGTGCAGGGACATCACAGTACTCATGCTCTCTAGATTCTTAGTCCAAAATTCTGGGTTACTAGTCCAGTAACATAACTAGAATCGCAGAATGGTTACAGCACAGGAAGCGGCCATTCGGCCCGTCACGCCGTTGCTGGAAGAGCATTTCAATTAGTCGTCACTCCCCATGCTGCCTCCTTTCCCCATAGCCCTGCAAATTTTTGTCCTTTAGGTACTTATCTAATTCCCTTTTGAAAGTCACAATTGAATCTGCCTTCACCACCGTCAGGCAGTACATTCTAGATCCTAACCACTTGCTGCGTAAAAAAGTTTTACCTCATGTCGCCTTTGGTTCTTCAGCTAATCACCTTAAATCTGGTTGTTGACCCTTCCGCCAATGGAAGCAGTTTCTTTCTATCTGGACCCCTCTATCAAATCTCCTCTCAACTTTCTCTGCTCGAAGGAGAGCAACCCAACTTCTAGAGTTTATCCACATAACTAAAGTCCCTCATGCCTGTAGCTATTCTTGTGAATCGTTTCTGCACCCTCTCTAATGTCTTTACATCCTTTCTAATGCAATGGCCAGAATTGGACAATACTCCACTTGGGGCCAAACCATTGTTTTATAAAGGTTCATCATAACCTTGTTTTTGTACTCTATGCATCTATTTATGTATGCTTTGTTAACCGCTTTTTTAACCTGCCCTGCCACCTTCAACGATTTCTGCACATACACACCCCCCCCCAATGTCTCTGTTCATGCACCCCCTTTAGAATTGTACCCTCATTTTTTCAACCAAAATATATCACTTTGCACTTTTCTGTATTAAATTTCATCTGCCACGTGTCCACCCATTCCACCAGCCTGACTATGTCCTCTTGAAGCCTCCCAAGTTTTGTCTCATCTGCAAATTTTGAAATTGTGCCCTGTACACCCAAATCCAAGTCATTAATATACATCAAGAAAAGCAGTGGTCCTAGTAACAACCCCTGGGAAACACCACTGTGTACCTCTTCCAGTCTGAAAAACAACCGTTCACCACTACTCTCTGTTTCCTGTCACTTAGCCAATTTCGGACCCATGCTCCCACTGTCCCTTTTATTCCGTGGGCTTCAACTTTGCTAGCAAGTCGATTATGTGGCATTTTATCAAACGCCTTTTGGAAGTCCATGTCTACCACATCATATGCCCTCATCAACCCTCTCTGTTACCTCATCAAAAAACTCAATCAAGTTAGTATACTGCTGTATGTATAATTCTGGTCAGTGTACTAGTGTAAAGATATCCAGGCAATGGAGAAAATCAAGAAAAGGGCGATGAAACTGATACTTGACTCAAGATCTAGGAGAAAAGGTTGAAGAGCCTAGGATTGTTTACTCTGAAGAGAAGGCTCAAGGGAGACATTATTCAAGTATTTAAGATCCTTAAGGGAATCAAAAAATTAAATCGTAATAGGTTCAAAATTGCCACAAGATCTAGAACCAGGAGTCACGGTCAAAGGAAGATGCACAGACCTTTAGATTTAACTACTTTCTGCAGAGGATCATGAATACATGCAATGGTTGCGCAGGGAGGTAGCAATTGTGTGAACATTTAAGAGAATTGAACAGATATTGTAAGAATAAAAGTGTTTAGTTATGATAAAACTGATTTTGTATATAGAAATGTTAAAGTGTAGATTATACAGAAAGGCTGCAGTGTTGAAAAAAAAATGGATGACTTCCCCCAAGTTCATGTGTCCATGGCTTTGAAACTCACCAAACTAGAAAAGGTGTTAATTGGAAAGCCATTAACCTAATCAAGGAATGGCACTGGTCCTCCAGACAAACACATGTAGGAGGAGAAGCCAATCAGGAACAGCCCTGGAACCAAGACCCAATCCTGAGGCTTTGAGAAACAATGGCCTTAAGGGGTATAATAAGTCAAGCCAAAGATTGCTGGGTCTCTTCCTCCTCTTATCTCTTTTCTTAAACACACGACAAAAGCAGGACCTTCCTCCACAGACAAAGAAACCGGCTGTGTGCTTTGCCAGAGGGAAGTGACATGTATCTTTTTATAAATGATAGTATCACTATCTCTGTTGTAACTAAGTAGATCCATAGGATAGCTGACGACTACTGATAGATGTGCATGCGTGTGTGTTTAATCAACTATTCCAAATTGTTTTAAACGAATCGGTCTTGCTGTCAATTTAATGCCAGAGAGTTAGAAATCTTACAATATGAGATAATAATTGAGGGTATTAGTTTTTGGAGTGGCTATCTGGACTTGTACTTAAAAATGTTCTTGGAGAGAGAACTGTCAAATAACATGACGACAGAACTCATCCTACTCAAACTTGAATAGAACCCAATTACATCATCCTGCTTTTAAAAATAGTATTCAGAACTAAAAAAAATTATATGGCGAGATCTGAAGTACTGTCAATTAAAAATGACTTGCATTTATATAGCGCCTTTCACGATCACCGGACGTCCCAAAGAGCTTTACAGCCAATGAAGTGCTTTTGAAGTGTAGTCACTGTTGTGTAGGAAACGTGGCAGCCAATTTGCTCACAGCAAGCTCCCACAAACAGCAATGTGATAATGACCAGATAAATCTGTTTAGTGATGTTAATTGAGCGATAAATATTGGTCAGGACACCGGGGATAACTCCCATGCTCTTCTTCGAAAACGTGCCGAGCATCTTTTACATCCACCCAAGAGGTGATTTAACATCTCATCTGAAAGACGGCACTTCTGACAGTACTGCACTCGATTGTCAGCCTAGATTTGTGTGCTCAAGTCTCTAGAGCGGGACTTGAACCCGCAACCTTCTGACTTAATTAATGTGAATGCCCAATAATGGGCAATACAGTTTGAACCTCCCTTATCCAGAACCCTTGGGACCTGGCCAGTTCTGGATAAGGGATTTTTCCGGACGAGGGGTGGTCATGTTAAATTGGATGGTACAGGTACTGAGCAAGGGGATATCGGAGCTGGCTGCCTTGGAGCTGGGAGTGCGGCAGAGATCATAATGGAGGACGGTGGATCACGGGGTCAGGCCAGCAAATGCGGAGTGGGCAGTGAAAAAAGACTTCAATTTGTTAGAGTCGGAGTTCTGCGCATGCGCCACCCGGTGGCCGAGAATGGTTCTGGATGAGAGAGTTCTGGATAAGGGAGGTTCAACCTGTAATGGGCGAGTAGAAATTCAGCAGGGAAAAATAATGATTATTGTTCAATTACCAATGTAATTTTTTGCTTAAGTCAGACATTCCCATTAATAACTTCCACATCTTCTCCATGCTGCTGAGTGATAAGCTCCCTCTAGTGCTCTTCAGTCTATATTTACATTACAGGTCCTGTTTTCTGCTTGGGGATAACACATCGTATAGCCCAGTTATACTGCATGGTTTGCATCAATAAGCCACATCATCCTGGATTGTCAAACTACTATATTGCGTGTGAAATTACCCAAACCACGTTTAGGCAAAAGGTTGAGAGACCATCTGCAAGAGACAGCAGTACACCATACCACAGCAAAGTCAAGCTTCAAAAAATTGGACTGGTTGTAAATTTTTTTTTTTTTTTTTTTTAAACTTAATTTTTGTCTGCAGAGAGCCTGCTGATCCCAGCAGGGCAGCCACACTCTGTAGGTACTGAGACCGAGCGCTGTGGTAAACAATATCCCAAGACAATATTTCGGATGCTGGACATTCAAAATAAACAGACAATCCTGGAAACACTCAGCGGGTCAGGCCGCATCTGTGGAGAGCAACAGTTAACATTTCAGATTGATGACCTTCCATCAGAACTGGAAGATAAGATAGGACAGTTCTGATGAAAGGTCATCGACCTGAAACTTTAACTCTGTTTCTCTCTCTCTCTCCACAGATCTGCCTGACCCGCTGAGAATTTCCAGCATTTTCTTTTTTTATTTCAGATTTCCAGCATCCATATTATTTTGCTTTTGTCTGGAAGATAAAAGCTGTTAATCTCCAACATCTCAAATACGGAGCCTAGGAAATGGTGGGGGGGGGGGGGGGGGAGGGGCGGTGGAGTGGAGGAGGAAAAGAGGGGAAGGTCTGTCATACAGTTAAAGGCAGGAGTGATTAAATGACAAACAGCAAAATGGTGCTCGGTAAAATGGGTGGTAATGGGACAAGTAAAGAAACAAAAGAAAGGTCCAGAGGTGTAATTGGTTTACAGCAGAAGGGAAGCATAGAACATCTGGCAAAGAGGAGAAGGCTCTCATAGCCCAGGTATGTGGCAGAAAGGCAGGGATTCTTTTATTTGGGACACCATAAACTGCTCAACTGCTTCAGTGAGCAAATGTTTACCTGACAACAGAAATTAATAACTCAATTCTCTTGCTTTCCTCCCCCATATCAGTCTATCCTCTGGCTTGACTGATCAGAGCCAGACATTAATGCCTCACAAAAGCAAGCAAGTTACAGCATGTGTCTTAATGTCAAGAGAAATGATGCACATATTTGGCCAGGTATACATTCCTTCATTCATTGGCAGTCCTTCGAAATCGAGGAAGACTTGCTTACACTCCAAAAGTGAGTTCTCAGGTGACTGAACAGTCCAATTCAGGAATTACAGTCTCAGTCACAGGTGGGACAGACAGTCATTGGAGGAAAGGGTGGGTGGGGAGTCTGGTTTGCTGCACACTTCTTCCGCTGCCTTTGCTTGTTTTCTGCATGCTCTCAGCAACGAGACTCTAGGAGCTCAGCGCCCTCCCGGATGCTCTTCCTCCACTTAGGGCGGTCTTTGGCCAGGACTCCCAGGTGTCGGTGGGGATGTTGCACTTCATCAAGGAGGCTTTGAGGGTGTCCTTGAAACATTTCCTCTGTCCACCTGGGACTCGCTTGCTGTGTAGGAGTTCAGAGTAGAGCGCTTGCTTTCGGAGTCTTGTGTCCAGCATGCGAACTATGTGGCCCGTCCAACGGAGCTGGTCGAGTGTGGTCAGTGCTTCTATGCTGGGGATGTTTGCCTGATCAAGAACACCGACGTTGGCGCGTCAAATCTGGCACCAAGCTCATGATCTACAGGACTGTAGTGATACCCGCCCTCCTGTATGGCTCAAAGATGTGGACCATATACCAGGCTATACATACAACACAGAATGAGCAGCAATTCTTCTGACCAGCTCAATAAAGAAACATTCTACAATGTATCCAATCAAGCATTACTTTTTATTGTTTTGCTGAGAGAGAAAACAAACTGCTGACGCTGTGATATCCATCGAAAGTCCCAAGGTCATAAAAAAAATCCTTCCCTTAGTGTAAGTCGAGCTTCAGCACCTACTTTTTTTTTTAGCTGATACGTAGCAAGCCCAACAAGGGAGGGAGGTTCTGTACTTAGTTTTAGGGAATTAAGCTGGGCAGGTAGTAGGGGTATCAGTGGGAGAGCATTTAGGTGCTAGTGATCACAATTCAGTTAGATTTAGGCTAGTTATGGAAAAGGACAAAGATAGACCAGGAATAAAAGTTCTCAATTGGGGAAAAGCCAATCTTACTCAGCTGAGATGTGATTTAGCCAAAGTGGACTGGAAACAGCTACTTGAAACTAAATCAGAGTCAGAGCAGTGGGAGGCATTCAAGAATGAGACTGGGAGGGTTCCCTTAAACAAATCTAGAGCCCCCTGGATGTCAAGGGACAGACAGGGTAGGACAAACAAAAGAGAGGCATATGACATACACCAAGGGCCCAATACTGCAGAAACCTCAGGAGTTTAGAAAGTGCAAGGGTGTAATTAAAAAGGAAATTAGGAAAGTAAAAAGGCAGCGTGAAAGAATATTGGCAAGTATAATCAAGGAAAACCCAAAGATGTTTTATAAATACATTAAGAGTAGAGACCATAAAAGTAATCAGTGTGTGGAGGTGTGGAAGTGGAATACGTGGGTATGGTTCTTAATGAATACTTGGTACTAGGTCCCTTGCTGTTTTCACAAATGAGAGGAGTGTTGCAGACATCACAATCAGGGAGGAGGAGGTGTGAAATATTAGATGTAAAAAAGAGAGAGAGAGGAAGTATTAAGGGGATTAGCAGCTTTGAAAGTGAATAAATCCCCAGGCCCAGGTGAAATGTATCCCAGGCTGTTGAGAAGCAAGAGAGGAAATAACAGAGGCTTTGGCCATCATTTTCTCTGGCTACAGATGTGGTGCCGGAGGACTGGAGGACTCCTAACATTGCTTAACAATGGAGAAAGGGATAGTCCGAGTAATTACAGGCCAGTCAGCCTAACCTCAGTGGTGAGAAAATTATTGGAAAAAATTTTGAGGGACAGGATAAATTTTCATTTAGAAAGACATAGATTAATCAAGGACAGTCAGCACAGATTTGTCTGTCTGACTAGATTGAATTTTTTGAGGAGGTAACAAGGAGGGTCGATGAGGATAGTGCGTTTGATGTAGTCTATATGGATTTTAGCAAGGCTTTTGATAAGGTCCCACATAGAGTGGTCATGAAAGTAAAAGCCCATGGGACCCAAGGCAAAGTGGCAAGTTGGATCCAAAATTGGCATTGAGGCAGAAAGCAAATGGTAATGGCTGATGGGCTGATGTGACAGGAAGGATTTACAAAAGGATAAATTTGCTTTGGAGGCAGTTCAGAGAATGTTCACTAGGTTGATTCTGGAGATGAGGGGGTTGACTTATGACAAAAGGTTGAGTAGGTTGGGCCTCTATTCATTGGAATTCAGAAGAATGAGAGATGATCTTATTGAAACGTATATGATTATTATGACAAAGTGGATGCAGAGAGGATGTTTCCACTATAGGGGAGACTAGAACTAGAGGGCATGATCTTAGAATAAGGGGCCGCCCATTTAAAACTGAGGAGGAGAAATTTCTTCTCAGTGCGTTGTAAATCTGTGGAATTCACTGCCTCAGAGAGCTGTGGAAGCTGGAACATTGAATAAATTTAACTCAGAAATGGACAGTTTCTTAAACGATAAGGGAATAAGGGGTTATGGGGAGCAGGCAGGGAAGTGGACCCGAGTCTATGATCGGATCAGCTATGATCGTATTAAATGGCGGAGCAGGCTCGAGGGGCCGTATGCCTGACTCCTGCTCCTATTTCTTATGTTCTTGTGTTTTCTGTGCTGTACAGTGGAGTAGCAGCTAGACATTAATAGTTACTGGTTCTAGTTTTGGAATAGATTCTCCGATCAGGAGATCTACTACTCCATGATCAGCCATTATTATGGAAAAAATTCTGAGGGGCAGGATACATCTTCATTTAGAAAGGCACGGATCAATCAAGGATAGTCAGCATGGAGGTAGTCATGTCTGACCAACTTAATTGAATTTTTTGAGGTGGTAACAAGGAGGGTCAATGAGGGTAGTGCGTTTGATGTAGTCTATATAGATTTTAGCAAAGCTTTTGATGAGGTCCCACATGGTGAACTGTTCACGAAAGTAAAAATCCATGGGATCCAAGGCAAAGTGGCAAGTTGGAACCAAAATTGGCTCAGAGGCAGGAAGCAAAGAGTAATGGTTGATGGGTGTTTTTGTGACTAGGCGGCCGTTTCCAGTGGGATCCCACAGGGCTCAGTGCTAGGTCCCTTGCCTTTTGTGGTACATATCAATGATTTAGACTTGAATGTAGAGGGTAGGATTAAGTTTGCTACAATCTATTGCGTGGTTGATAATGAAGAAAGCAGCTGTGGACTGCAGGAAGATATGAACTAGTCAGGTGGGCAGAGCAGTAGTAAGTGGAATTCAATCCTGAAAAGTGTGAAGTAATGCATTTGGGGAGGGTCAATAGGGAAAGGGAATACACATTAAATGGTAGGACACTGAACAGTGTAGAGGAACAAAGGCAACTTGGAGTTCATGTCCACAGATCCCTGAAGGTAGCAGGCCAGGTATGAGTGATCACAGTATGGTTGAATTTGTAATACAGATTGAGAATGAGGAAGTTCTGTCAGAAACGAGCGCACAATGCTTAAACAAAGGGGACTACAGTGGGATGAGGGCAGAGTTGGCTAAAGTAGACTGGAAACACAGACTAAACGGTGGCACAATTGAGGAACAGTGGAGGACTTTTAAGGAGCTCTTTCATAGTGCGCAACAAATATATATTCCAGTGAAAAAGAAGGGTGGTAAGAGAAGGGATAACCAGCCTTGGATGACCAAGGAAATAAAGGAGAGTATCAAATTAAAGACCAATGCGTATAAGGTGGCCAAGGTTAGTGGGAAACTTGAAGATTGGGAAAATTTTAAACAACAGCAAAGAATGACTAAAAAAGCAATAAAGAAAGGAAAGATAGATTACAAAGGTAAACTTGCGCAAAACATAAAAACAGATAGTAAAAGCTCTTAGATATATAAAACGGAAAAGAGTGACTAAAGTAAATGTTGGTCCCTTAGAAGATGAGAAGGGGGATTTAATAATGGGAAATGTGGAAATGGCTGAGACCTTAAACAATTATTTCGCTTCGGTCTTCACAGTGGAAGACACAAAAACCATGCCAAAAATTGCTGGTCACAGGAATGTGGGAAGGGAGGACCTGGAGACAATCACTATCACTAGGGGGGTAGTGCTGGACAGGCTAATGGGACTCAAGGTAGACAAGTCCACTGGTTCTGATGAAATGCATCCCAGGGTATTAAAAGAGATGGCGGAAGTTCTAGCAGATGCATTCGTTATAATCTACCAAAATTCTCTGGACTCTGGGGAGGTACCAGCGGATTGGAAAGCAGCTAATGTAACGCCTCTGTTTAAAAAAGGGGGCAGACAAAAGGCAGGTAACTATAGGCCGGTTAGTTTAACATCTGTAGTGGGGAAAATGCTTGAAACTATCATTAAGAAAGAAATAGCAGGACATCTAGATAGGAATAGTGCTAGCAGACGCAGCATGGATTCATGAAGGGGAAATCATGCTTAACTAATTTACTGGAATTCTTTGAGGATATAACGAGCATGGTGGATAGAGATGTACCGATGGATGTGGTGGATTTAGATTTCTAAAAGTCATTCGATAAGGTGCCACACAAAAGGTTACTGCAGAAGATAAAGGTACGCGGAGTCAGAGGAAATGTATTAGCATGGATAGAGAATTGGCTGGCTAACAGAAAGCAGAGAGTCGGGATAAATGGGTCCTTTTCGGGTTGGAAATCGGTGGTTAGTGGTGTGCCACAGGGATCGGTGCTGGGACCACAACTGTTTACAATATACATAGATGACCTGGAAGATGACACAAAGATTAGTGGGAAAGCAGGTTGTGTAGAGGACACAGAGAGGCTGAAAAAGATTTAGATAGGTTAAGCGAATGGGCTAAGGTTTGGCAGATGGAATACAATGTCGGAAAGTGTGAGGTCATCCACCTTGGGGGGAAAAAAAAAAAAACAGTAAAAGGGAATATTATTTGAATGGGGAGAAATTACAACATGCTGAGGTGCAGAGGGACCTGGGGGTGTGCATGAAACTCTTTTTGGAGTTCACCTGCAAAAACATAAAACATTAAACCGTGCCACCCGACCTGGGTGACACACCAGACATTTACAAGGCCCTTTTTTCCTTTTTTTTTGTGTTTTTCATTTTTTTTTTGTTTTTTTTTTTGGGGCGCTAAAATCACATTTTTCCAGTGCCCCCTATAAAAGGGAAGGGGACACTAAAAGCACCGGCAATTAAAACAAATTAAACTTTAAAACGTAAAATCAAATTAAAATTTGGTTGCCGGGCGTGATGGTGCACTCCAGTCCCTCCGGTGCCCACCTCTCGCGGAAGGCCGCGAGCGTCTCCATCTCCAAGGACACCCTGGACCGGATGCAAGAGCGGAAGAGAGGCAGGCAGTCAGGTTGAACGACCCCCTCGACCGCCCGCTGCCTGGACCGGCTGATGGCACCCTTGGCCGTGCCCAGGAGCAGTCCTACGAGGAGGCCTTCGGACCTACCCGCTCCCCTCCGCACAGGGTGCCCAAAGATCAGGAGAGTGGGACTGAAGTGCAGCCAGAATTTCAGGAGCAGCCCCTTCAAATAATGGAACAGGGGCTGTAACCTCGTGTACTCGATAAAAACATGGAACACGGACTCCTCCAGACCGCAGAAATTACAGGCGGCCTGGGAGTCCGTGAACCGGCTTAAAAATTTATTGCACGGCACTGCTCCGTGCACCACCCTCCAGGCCAAGTCCCCGATGAATAGTGGGAGGACCCCTGCGTAGAGTGCCCTCCATCGGGGACCCCGCCTCCTCCGGATGGCAAAGGGGGGGTGTGCATGAATCCCAAAAAGTTAGTTTGCAGGTGCAGCAGGTAATCAGGAAGGCGAATGGAATGTTGGCCTTCATTGCGAGAGGGGTGGAGTACAAAAGCAGGGAGGTCCTGCTGCAATTGTATAGGGTATTGGTGAGGCCGCATCTGGAGTACTGCGAGCAGTTTTGGTCACCTTACTGAAAGGATATACTGGCTTTGGAGGGGGTACAGAGACGATTCACTCGGCTGATTCCGGAGATGAGGGGGTTACCTTATGATGATAGATTGAGTAGACTGGGTCTTTACTCGTTGGAGTTCAGAAGGACGAGGGGTGATCTTATAGAAACATTTAAAATAATGAAAGGGATAGACAAGATAGAGGCAGAGAGGTTGTTTCCACTGGTCGGGGAGACTAGAACTAGGGGGCACAGCCTCAAAATACGGGGGAGCCAATTTAAAACCGAGGTCAGAAGGAATTTCTTCTCCCAGAGGGTTGTGAATCTGTGGAATTCTCTGTCCAAGGAAGCAGTTGAGGCTAGCTCATTGAATGTATTCAAGTCACAGATAGATAGATTTTTAACCAATAAGGGAATTAAGGGTTATGGGGAGCAGGCGGGTAAGTGAAGCTGAGTCCACGGCCAGATCAGCCATGATCTTATTGAACAGCCTACTCCTGTTCCTAATTCTTATGTTCTTATGTTCTTATAAGGTGGTTAAGAAATACGGAATACTTGCATTATTAGCCGAGGCATAGAATACAAGAGCAGGGAGATTACGCTTGAACTGTATAAAACACTGGTTAGGCCACAGCTAGAGTAATGCATGCAGTTCTGGTCACCACATTACAGGAAAGATGTGATTGCATTTGAGAGGGTACAGAGGATGCTGTCTGGTGAACTGGAGAATTTTAGCTATCAGGAAAGATTGGATAGGCTGGGGTTTGTTTTCTTTGGAACAGAGGAGATGGAGGGGAGACATGATTGAGATGTATAAAATTATGAGGGGCCAAAATAGAGTGGATAGGACAGACCTATTTCCCTTAGAGGAGTCAACAACCAGGGGGCATAGATCTAAAGTAATTGGTAGGAAGTTTAGAGGAGATATGAGGGGAAATGTCTTTACCCAGAGGGTGGTGGAGGTCTGGAACTCTGCCTGAAAGGGTAGCAGAGGCTGAAACCCTCACCAGATTTACAAAGTACTTGGATGTGCACTTGAATTGCCGTAACCTACAGGGGCTACAGACCAAGAGCTGGAAAGTGGGATTAGGCTGGATAGCTTTGTCGGCCGGAATGGACACAATGGGCCAAAATGGCCTCCTTCTGTGCTGTAAATTTTTATGATTCTATGATTGTAGCCATAAAAGTACAGAGTTCTGTGAATTGGACTAAAGAAAGTCAAACATTAGCTTTGTCCCAACAGTAAGCTCCCTCTTAATTCTGAGCAAGACTGCTTTTTGATCATGTAGAAATTTCCTCCACTCCAAACAATAATCTCCTGTTATTAAAGTTCAAAGTGTCGAGCAAATCTTATTAGATACAGAACAAGTTTTGTTAACTCCTCATTGGACATGGGTTGTTAGGAGTTGAACCACTGAACAATCTTAGTCATTTGATTTTTTCCTTTCCTCACAAACTAACCCTCACATGACCTCATCACCCATGAAGGTAATGCAGTCCAGTTGAGAGACTGTGATAATCCACAAGAGGTAATTGTGGCAAGGTGAGGAGTCCTCAATCTCTTCTCTTCTCCAATTCTCAGATTAGCTCAGTAGGCAGCACTCTTGCATGAGTCAGAAGATTGTGGGTTCAAATCCCACTCTGGGGCTTGAGCGCGCAATCTCAGCTGATATTTTAGTCCAGAACTGACCGAGTGCCACACTCAGATGAAATGTTAATCCGAAGCTCCACCTGCCTGTTCAGGTGATGTCAACGATCCCATCGCACTATTCAAATAAGTGGAAGGAGTCCTCCCGGTGTCCTGGCCAACAGTCAACCCTCAAACAACATCACCACTGTAAACAGATCAACTAGATCTTAACCTCACTGCTGTTGGTGGGGTTTTATTAGCTGAAAACTGGCTGCTGTGATTGGACTTGAAAAGTAATTTGTGCAAAGCACTTTACAATGTTTTTCAACATGAAAGGAAGTATTTCTTTCTCATCCCAACACATGCTATGTACCACAAATGTGAATGGTCAATCTGAGCAAGAAACTGAACTTAAAGCATTTGGCAAACATTTAAAGAAATATCCCCAAAATTCTCAACGAATAAACATTCCATTGAAAAATATAAACTCCACGGGAAAAGTGATCCATCCGTGACTAACTGAAGTTAAGGATAGTAATAGATTAAAAGAAGAGGCTTATAAGTTTGCAAAGAATAGTAAGCCTAAGGATTGGGAGAGCATTAGAAACAAAGGATGACCAAAAATTGATTAAAAAGGAGAAAATAGAATGAGAGTAAACTGAGAAATATAAACATAGACTGCAAGAGCTTCTATAAGTATGTAAAAAGATAGTAGCAAAAGTAAGCATTGGTTCCTTAGGGCTCAAGTTTTGGACTCCCGCTAGAACGGCACACATCGGACAGGCCCGCCTAATTTGTAGAATAAAAATTGCGCCGAATACTTACTTCGCGATTCTCTGATAGCAGTCGGCCCGTTTCTAGCTCAACGTGACGCAGCAGGAGCTGCTAGGGGAGGAGCAACAGCCCTGCACCAAATACAGTGCCGGCACCTGCGTGCGTGCGCAGTAGCTCCCAGCCCTCGACCCTATCCCTGACCGAAGGGACGTCGGCCCATCCCGGGCTAGGTGGCCTGACGCATCTTACCTTGTCGGCGGGGCCCGCCCGCCCGCCCAAAGAGTCGTTGGCGTCTTCTGTTTGCAGGCCCCACCCGAAGTCCTCAGCGGGGCCCGCCCGGCCTCTTGCTGGGGGTGGGCCCGAGGGGGAGGGGGGGGGCCTCCCTCCCTCCGGTGCTGCATTAGGTGAGTAGAAATAATTTTTTATTTGTGATTATTTATTCGTTTTATTTTTAATTTTTTTATTTTTGAGATTGATTTATTGGTTTATTTATTGATTAATTTATCATTTATTATTGATGGTAGCTCTTTTTGTAAAAGTGAAGTGTTTAATGTTTGTAAACTTCCCTCTCCTCTCCCCCCCCCCCCCACCCCCGCCACCGTTCCCTACGCCCGATTTGTAACCTACGCCTGATTTTCTAAGTGTAGGCAAGGCTTTTCAGAGCGTACAAAAATCTACACTTGCTCCATTCCAAGTTAGTTTGGAGTAAGCTTTTACTGCCTAAACTTTCAAAACAGGCACAAGTGGCTGGACACGCCCACTTTTGAAAAAAAATCTGTTCTAACTCACTAGAACTGGAGCAAACTAACTGCCAAGAATTGCAATTTCTAAGATACTCCATTCTAAACTAGTTGCTCCAAAAAAATAGAAGCAACTCAGGCCGAAACTTGACCCCGAGAGGGTATATATCCTCTCTTTGGTAAGGAGACCAAAACTGCACACAATACTCCAGGTGCAATCTCACCAAGGCCCTGTATAACTGTAGTAAGACATCCTTGCTCCTGGACACTCATCCTCTGGCAATGAAGGCCAACATACCATTTGCCTTCCTAACTGCTTGCTGCACCTGCATGTTTGCTTTCAATGACTGGTGTACAATGACACCCAGGCCCCTGTGTACATCGGCACTTCCCAAGCTATCACCATTTAAATAATACTTTATCTTTATCCTACCAAAGTGGATAACTTCACATTTATCCACGTTATACTGCATCCGCCATGTGTTTGCCCACTCATTCAAACTACCTAAATTGCCTTGCAGCGTCTTTGCATCCTCCTCACAACTCTCAATCCCACCTCGTTTTGTGTCTTCAGCAAACTTGGAAATATTACATTTGGTTCCCTCATCCAAATCATTTATATATATTGTGAATAGCCAGGGCCGAAGCACTGATCCCTGTGGTACCCCACTAGTCATTGCCCGCCACCCTGAAAATGAGGCAACCCATTTCTTCCACTGCTTTTACATCATGCTCTGGGTTGTTTCTGTAATGAAGACCCCTTTTATCATTTGTCTGAATGGGACTGCGATTGTGGTGGATGTGAGTACCTCAGTGGATGCCAACACATGCTTCAGAGGCCAGTGCACTGGTCCCTTCCCACTGGGGCTACGATGAGGAGGCCACTCTGCTCCCATCACACTCGAGTACCCCTCTCTATGTCAGCCCACTATTCAGAGACTGGAACTCTCGACTCCCTTCAGCAGGGCTTGCGCAAGATTAGCTTCAGTGAATCTTCCTGTGTTATCTGGCATCTTCCCTGGATGACAGCCGAGACCAGCAACCCCTCACATTGGGGTAACGGTGGAATGTTTGAAGTTCCAGTGTAATGCAGCACCCTCATACTGGTGCTAAAATGGTGTTAATGAGGCAGATGTTGATCACACTGCAGCTTCCTGTAACACTTGGTCAGGTTATTGGAGGGGCTGTATGACTTGTGGAACAGTACTTTTTATTGAGGATCACCACCTTCAGAAGAGGAGGCTTGGATATTGCTAATACTTTGTGTCATATAGATTTTCATTGAAAGATTCTCGTGCTCCAGGATGATCAGGGCTGGGAACTCAACATCCAGGGGTATTCAACATTCAGGAAGGATAGAATAAAAGGAAAAGGAGGTGGGGTAGCATTGCTGGTTAAAGAGGAGATTAATGCAATAGTTAGGAAAGACATTAGCTTGGATGATGTGGAATCTATATGGGTAGAGCTGCAGAACATCAAAGGGCAAAAAACGTTAGTGGGAGTTGTGTACAGACCTCCCAACAGTAGTAGTGATGTTGGGGAGGGCATCAAACAGGAAATTAGGGGTGCATGCAATAAAGGTGCAGCAGTTATAATGGGTGACTTTAATATGCACATAGATTGGGCTAGCCAAACTGGAAGCAATACGGTGGAGGAGGATTTCCTGGAGTGCATAAGGGATGGTCTTCTAGACCAATATGTCGAGGAACCAACTAGGGGGGAGGCCATCTTAGACTGGGTGTTGTGTAATGAGAGGGGATTAATTAGCAATCTCATTGTGCGAGGCCCCTTGGGGAAGAGTGACCATAATATGGTGGAATTCTGCATTAGGATGGAGCATGAATCAGTTAATTCAGAGACCATGGTCCAGAACTTAAAGAAGGGTAACTTTGAAGGTATGAGGCGTGAATTGGCTAATGATACTTGAGGGGTTGACTGTGGATGGGCAATGGCAGACATTTAGAGACCGCATGGATGAACTACAACAATTGTACATTCCTGTCTGGCGTAAAAATAAAAAAGGGAAGGTGGCTCAACCGTGGTTATCAAACGAAATCAGGGATAGTATTAAAGCCAAGGAATTGGCATATAAATTGGCCAGAAATAGCAGCGAACTGGGGGACTGGGAGAAATTTAGAACTCAGCAGAGGAGGACAAAGGGTTTGATATGGGCAGGGAAAATGGAGTACGAATAGAAGCTTGCAGGGAACATTAAGGCGGATTGCAAAAGTTTCCATCGATATGTAAAGAGAAAAAGGTTAGTAAAGACAAACGTAGGTCCCCTGCAGTTAGAATCAGGGGAAGTCATAACAGGGAACAAAGAAATGGCGGACCAATTGAACAAGTACTTTGGTTCGGTATTCA
Source organism: Pristiophorus japonicus (assembly GCF_044704955.1). Taxonomy (NCBI): domain Eukaryota; kingdom Metazoa; phylum Chordata; class Chondrichthyes; family Pristiophoridae; genus Pristiophorus; species Pristiophorus japonicus. The sequence goes on from NC_091983.1 coordinate 247,143,623, forward strand.
CTAAGGAGGACACAAACAACCTTCCGGATATAAAAGGGGTCAGAGGGTCTAGTAAGGAGGAGGAACTGAGGGAAATCTTTATTAGTCGGGAAATTGTGTTGGGGAAATTGATGGGATTGAAGGCCGATAAATCCCCAGGGCCTGATGGACTGCATCCCAGAGTACTTAAGGAGGTGGCCTTGGAAATAGCGGATGCATTGACAGTCATTTTCCAACATTCCATTGACTCTGGATCAGTTCCTATGGAGTGGAGCGTAGCCAATGTAACACCACTTTTTTAAAAAGGAGGGAGAGAGAAAACAGGGAATTATAGACCGGTCAGCCTGACCTCAGTAGTGGATAAAATGATGGAATCAATTATTAAGGATGTCATAGCAGCGCATTTGGAAAATGGTGACATGATAGGTCCAAGTCAACATGGATTTGTGAAAGGGAAATCATGCTTGACAAATCTTCTAGAATTTTTTGAGGATGTTTCCAGTAAAGTGGACAAGGGAGAACCAGTTGATGTGGTATATTTGGACTTTCAGAAGGCTTTTGACAAGGTCCCACACAAGAGATTAATGTGCAAAGTTAAAGCACATGGGATTGGGGGTAGTGTGCTGACATGGATTGAGAACTGGTTGGCAGACAGGAAGCAAAGAGTAGGAGTAAATGGGTACTTTTCAGAATGGCAGGCAGTGACTAGTGGGGTACCACAAGGTTCTGTGCTGGGGCCCCAGCTGTTTACATTGTACATTAATGATTTAGATGAGGGGATTAAATGTAGTATCTCCAAATTTGCAGATGACACTAAGTTGGGTGGCAGTGTGAGCAGCGAGGAGGATGCTATGAGGCTGCAGAGTGACTTGGATAGGTTAAGTGAGTGGGCAAATGCATGGCAGATGAAGTATAATGTGGATAAATGTGAGGTTATCCACTTTGGTGGTAAAAACAGAGAGACAGACTATTATCTGAATGGTGACAGATTAGGAAAAGGAGAGGTGCAACGAGACCTGGGTGTCATGGTACATCAGTCATTGAAGGTTGGCATGCAGGTACAGCAGGCGGTTAAGAAAGAAAATGGCATGTTGGCCTTCATAGCGAGGGGATTTGAGTACAGGAGTAGGGAGGTGTTGCTACAGTTGTACAGGGTCTTGGTGAGGCCACACCTGGAGTATTGTGTACAGTTTTGGTCTCCTAACTTGAGGAAGGACATTCTTGCTATTGAGGGAGTGCAGCGAAGATTCACCAGACTGATTCCCGGGATGGTGGGACTGACCTATCAAGAAAGACTGGATCAACTGGGCTTGTATTCACTGGAGTTCAGAAGAATGAGAGGGGACCTCATAGAAACGTTTAAAATTCTGACGGGTTTAGACAGGTTAGATGCAGGAAGAATGTTCCCAATGTTGGGGAAGTCCAGAACCAGGGGTCACAGTCTGAGGATAAGGGGTAAGCCATTTAGGACCGAGATGAGGAGAAACTTCTTCACCCAGATAGTGGTGAACCTGTGGAATTCTCTACCACAGAAAGTAGTTGAGGCCAATTCACTAAATATATTCAAAAGGGAGTTAGATGAAGTCCTTACTACTCGGGGGATCAAGGGGTATGGCGAGAAAGCAGGAATGGGGTACTGAAGTTGCATGTTCAGCCATGAACTCACTGAATGGCGGTGCAGGCTAGAAGGGCTGAATGGCCTACTCCTGCACCTATTTTCTATGTTTCTATGTTTAAAGTGGGCAAATTGATGGGTATGACAAGTACATAAAAAATAATGGGTTGTGACTATCTTTACAGGCAGACTGCTGTTAGCATTCTCATTGTGTGCTGATGTTAAAATTGGATTCATGTCACTCTAATACTGTGTGAAACTGTGGCCTGGATTTTCCGCTGCAGTTCGCCTGTTTTCACCCCGGAGAGACAGCCAACTTCCAGCTGGGGTTTTACACCAGTCATTGTCCTTGTACACCAGTCATTGAAAGCAAGCAGTTAGGAAGGCAAATGGTATGTTGGTCTTCATTGCAAGAGGATTTGAGTACAGGAGCAACGATGTCTTACTACAGTTATACAGGGCCTTGGTGAGACCGCACCTCGAGTAGTGTGCGCAGTTTTGGTCTCTTTACCCAAGAAAGAATATACTTGCCACAGAGGGAATGCAGCGAAGGTTCATACAAACATAGAAAATAGGTGCAGGAGTAGGCCATTCGGCCCTTCGAGCCTGCACCACCATTCAATATGACCATGGCTGATCATGCAACTTCAGTACCCCATTCCTGCTTTCTCTCCATACCCCTTGATCCCATTAGCCGTAAGAGCCACATCTAACTCCCTTTTGAATATATCTAACAAACTAGCCTCAACAACTCTCTGTGGTAGAGAATTCCACAGGTTCACCACTCTCTGGGTGAAGAAGTTTCTCTTCATCTCGGTCCTAAATGGCTTGCCCCTTATCCTTAGACTGTGACCCCTGGTTCTGGACTTCCCCAACATTGAGAACATTCTTCCTGCATCCATCGTGTCTAATCCCATCAGAATTTTATATGTTTCTCTGAGATCCCCTCTCATTCGTCTAAATTCCAGTGAATATAAGCCGAGTCGATCCAGTCTTTCTTCATGTCAGTCCTGCCATCCCGGGAATCAGTCTGGTGAACCTTCGCTGCACTCACTCAATAGCAAGAACGTCCTTCCTCAGATTAGGAGACCAAAACTGAACACAATATTCCAGGTGTGGCCTCACCAAGGCCCTGTGCAACTGCAGCAAGACCTCCCTATACTCAAATCCCCTAGCTATGAAGGCCAATATGCCATTTGCCTTCTTCACCTACATGCCAACCTTCAATGACTGATGTACCATGACACCCAGGTCTCGTTGCACCCCCTTTTCCGAATCTGCCGCCATTTAGATAATATTCTGCCTTCATGTTTTTGTCACCAAAGTGGATAACCTCACATTTATCCACATTATACTGCATCTGCCATGCATTTGCCCACTTACCTAACCTGTCCAAGTCACCCTGCAGCCTCTTAGCATCCTCCTTACAGCGCTCACCGCCACCCAGCTTAGCGTCATCTGCAAACTTGGAGATATTACTCTCAATTCCTTCATCTAAATCATTGATGTAGATTGTAAATAGCTGGGGTTCCAGCACTGAGCCCTGCAGCACCCCACTAGTCACTGCCTGCCATTCTGAAAATGACCCATTTATCCTGACTCTCTGCTTCCTGTCTGCCAACCAGTTCTCTATCCACGTCAATACATTACCCCCAATATCATGTGCTTTAATTTTGCACACCAATCTCTTGTGTGGGACCTTGTCAAAAGCCATTTGAAAGCCCAAATACACCACATCCACTGGTTCTCCCTTGTCCCACTCTACTAGTTACATCCTCAAAAAATTCTAGACGATTTGTCAAGCATGATTTCCCTTTCATAAATCCATGCTGACTTGGACCGATCCTGTTACAGTTTTCCAAATGCGCTGCTATTTCATCTTTAATAATTGACTCCAACATTTCCCCACTACTGATGTCAGGCTAACCAGTCTATAATTCCGTTTTTTCTCTCCTTCCTTTCTTAAAAAGTAGTGTTACATTAGCTCCCCTCCAGTCCACAGGAACTATTCCAGAGTCGATAGACTGTTGGAAAATGATCACCAATGCATCCACTATTTCTAAGGCCACTTCCTTAAGTACTTTGGGATGCAGACTATCAGGCTCTGGGGATTTATCAGCCTTTAATCCCATCAATTTCCCCAACACAATTTCTTGACCAATAAGGATTTTCTTCAGTTCCTCCTTCTCGCTAGATTCTCGGTCCCCTCGCATTTCCGGAAGGTTATTTGTGTCTTCCTTCGTGAAGACAGAACCAAAGTATTTGTTCAATTGGCCTGCCATTTCTTTGTTCTCCATTATAAATTCACCTGATTCTGACTGCAAGGAACCTACATTTGACTTCACCAATCTTTTTCTCTTCACATATCTATAGAGGCTTTTGCAGTCAGTTTTTATGTTCCCTGCAAACTTACTCTCGTACTGTATTTTCCCCCTCCGAATTAAACCCTTTGTCCTCCTCTGCTGGGCTCCAAGTTTCCACACGCAGCAAAACAGGCGCCCCTCCGAGCTGGGTGCCCGTTTTTCGCGCCGAAAATGGCGCCTGAAAAAAAACGCGCTGTTCTCGAGCGCTTTGCAGCTCGATGTCTGCTTGGCGCGGCACAGAGGGCGGAGCCTACCACTCGCGCCGATTTTGTAAGTAGGAGGGGGCGGGTACAATTTAAATTAGTTTTCTTCGTGCCGGCAACCCTGCGCGTGCGCGTTGGAGCGTTCGCGCACGCAGTGTGAAATAAACATTGGCACTCGGCCATTTTAAAAAGTGCTGCAGAAAAAATAAAAATTTGTTTATTGAACCCTTGCAAAGGCTTGCATTTTAATTTTCTTGATATTTCCGTGTGTGAGGGTGAGGGAGTGCATTCTGTAATTAAAGATAGACTGTGATAAACGGGACACATGCACTTGTTTGAGACTATTCAAATTCTTTGTAGCTGTTCAATTTTTAACATTTTTTAATAAAACCACATTGCCCTTCCATGATCAGCACTGAGGCTTCTTGCAGCTTTCTCCCCCTGCCGTCCGTCGGGCCCGACGGGAAACGGCTGCCTCAAGTAATGAGGCTTCCTGCAGCCTTCTCCCTGCCTCCCCCCCCCCCCTTCCGTCGGGAACGGCTGCCTCAAGTAATGAGGCTTCCTGCAGCCTTCTCCCTGCCTCCCCCCGCCCCCTTCCGTCGGGAACGGCTGCCTCAAGTAATGAGGCTTCCTGCAGCTTTGTCCCTCCCTCCCCCCCCCCCTGCCGTCGGTCGGGCCCGACGGCAAACCGCTGCCTGAAAGGCCTGCCTGAAGCACTTTCACACAGGTAGGAAGATGGTTTATTTAATCTTTTCTTTGCTATAAATTTTTATTCAGGTTGCATTTATTTGTATAATATTTGTATAAGTATAACTAAGCATTTATTGTAGAATTTAATGACTTCCCTTCCCCCCCCTCCCCACCTCATTCCCAATGCCTAATTTGTAACCTGCGCCTGATTTTTTTTACTGTGTAGACAAGGTTTTTTCAAGCCTACAAAAATCTTCACTTGCTCCATTCTAAGTTAGATTGGAGTACGTTTTCACTGTGAAAACTTTCAAATCAGGCGTCAGTGACTGGACACGCGCCCTTTTGAAAAAAAAATTCTGTTCAAAAGTGAAACTGTTCTACCTGACTAGAACTGCAGAAAACTTAAATGTGGAGAATTCCGATTTCTAAGATACTCCGTTCTCCACCAGTTGCTCCTAAAAATCAGGAGCAAATAATGTGGAAACTTGGGGCCCTGAATTCTAAATTTCTCCCAGTCCTCATTTTTGCTGCTTTTTCTGGTCAATTTATATTCCTCTTCCTTGGATTTAACACTATCTCTAATTTCCCTTGTTAGCCACGGTTTAGCTACATTCCCCGTTTTAATTTTTACACCAGACAGGGATGCACAATTGTTGAAGTTCATTCATGTTGTCTTTAAATGTCTGCCATTGCCTATCAACCCGTCAACCCTTTAAGTATCATTCACCATCTATCCTAGCCATCGAAGTTACCTTTCTTTAAGTTCAGGACCCTAGTCTCTGAATTAACTGTGTCACTCTCCATCTTAATGAAGAATTCTACCACATTATGGTCACTCTTCCCCAAGGGGCCTCGCACAATAAGATTGCTAATTAATCCTCTCTCATTACACAACACCCAGTCTAGGATGGTCAGCTCTCTAATTGGCTCCTCGACATATTGGTCGAGAAAACCATCCCTTTTACACTCCAGGATTGATTCCCAGGATGGCAGGACTGACATATGAGGAGAGACTGGATCGATTGGGCCTGTATTCACTAGAGTTTGGAAGAATGAGAGGGGATCTCATTGAAACGTATAAAATTCTGACTGGGTTGGATAGACTGGATGCGGGGAGGATATTTCCCTTGGCTGTGAAATCGAGAACAAGGGGTCACAGTCTCAGGATACAAGGTAGGAAATTTAGGACCGAGATGAGGAGAAATTTTTTCACTTGAGGGTGGTGAACCTGTGGAATTCTCTACCACAGAAGGCTGAGGAGGCCAAGTCACTGAATATACTTGAGATAGATAGATTTCAAGAAACAAAAGGCATCAGGGGTATGGGGGAAAAGCGGGAATATGGTGTTGAGATAGAGGATCAGCCATGATCATATTGAATGGCGCAGCAGACTCTAAGGGCCTAATGGCTTACTACTGCTCCTATTTTCTATGTTTCTATGAGACAAGAGAAATTATAATGGGAAACATGGAAATGGTAGACTGAACAAATATTTTGCATCTGTCTTCACAGTAGAAGACATAAAAAGCATGACAAAAATTGTGAGGAATCAAGGAACATAGGAAATAGGAGTAGGCCATTCGGCCCCTCGAGCCTGCTCCGCCATTCTGTAAGATCAAGGCTGATCTGATCTTGGGCTCAGCTACATTTCCCCGCCCACTCCCCATAGCCCTTCACTCCCTTATCTTTCAAAAATCTGTCTATCTCTGTCTTAAATATATTCAATGACCCAGCCTCCACAGCTCTGAGGCAGAAAATTCCACAGATTTACAACCCTCAGAAAAAATTCCTCATCTCAGTTGTAAATGGGCAACTCCTTATTCTTGAACTATGCCCCCAGTTCTAGATTTCCCCCACGAGTGGAAATATCCTCTCTGCATCTACCCTGTCGAGCCCCCTCAGTATCTGATATGTTTCAATAAGATCACCTCTCACTCTTCTAAACGCCAATGAGTATAGGCCCAACCTATTCAACCATAAGTCAATCCCCCTCATCTCAGGAATCAACCTAGTGAACCTTCTCTGAACTACCTCCAATGCAAGTGGATCCCTCCTTAAATAAGACCAAAACTGTATGCAGTCCTCCAGGTATGTTCTCACCAATACCTTGTATAGTTGCAGCAGTACATCTCTGCTTTTATACTCCATCCCCTTGCAATAAAGGCCAACATCCCATTTGCCTTCCTGATTACTTGCTGTACCTGCATACTTACTTTTTGTGTTTCATGCACAAGGGCCCCTCATTTTAGATGACCTCTCCCCAACTCCCTCCTAAGCACAGTGCATTCGCTCACTCACCATATCTCTCTCCATTTAAATAATAATTTGCTTTTTTATTTTTCCTGTCACACTTTCCCACATTATACTCCATCTGCTAACTGTTTGCCCACTCACTTAGCCTGTCCCTTTGCAGATTCTTTGTGGCCTCCTCACGACTTGCTTTCCCACCCAAAGGGCTAATGAGAGTGTGGAACTTAAAGTAATTAATATAAGTAGAGAAAAAATACTTGAGAAACTATTGGGACTAAAAGCCAACAAATCCCTGGACCTGATGCCAAACATCCTAGGGCTGTAAAAGAGCAGAGATAGTGGATACATTGGTTGTGATCGTCCAAAATTCCCTGGATTCTAGAACGGTCCCAGCGATTGGAAGAGAGCAAATATAACTCTGCTATTCAAGAAAGGAGGGAAGAGAGAAGACAGGTCAATTAGCCAGATATCAGTCGTCGGGAAAGTGCTGGAATCCATAATTAAGGAAGTGGTAACAAGGCACTTAGAAAATGATATGATTAGGCAGAGTCAACATGGTTTTATGAAAGGAAAAATCATGTTCCAACAAATTTAGAGTTTTTTTTGAGGATGTAACTAGCAGGGTAGATAAATGGGAACCAATGGATGTAGTATATTTGGATTTCCAAAAGACATTCGATAAGTTGCCACATAAAAGGTTGCTAAGAAAGATTAGGTCTCCTGGGGTTGGTGATGATATATTAGCATATATAGAGGATTGTTTAACGGACAGAATCAGGGATATGGAGATCGGGCGGGAAAGTGGCGTTGACGTTGAAGATCAGCCGTGATCTTATTGAATGGCGGAGCAGGTTCGAGGGGCCCTATGGCCTACTTCTGCTCCTAATTCTTATGGTCTTAATCCAAAACTTGAGAATCCAGTACTGAGCATCAAACTACCACGCGGCAAAAAATGATTTTCGTCACGGAGCATCTTATTCATCAAAGTAGTTGATAAAATCGAGCTGAGGAACAATCAGAAAAGAATAATTGATCTAAAACAGCGTGATTATGAATGGCGTGAGGCTGTGCCCTCCCTTGTTCTCTGCTCCATTACGAACCATGGCCAAGTGGTGGCATAGCATGGCATTGTTCATGGTGAGTGAGAGAATGCACTGTGCTTCGGAGGGAGTTGGGGAGAGGTCATCTAAAATGAATTAAGCTCCTTTGCTTGTTTCTTTAAAATTATTTTTACAGGCAAGTTTAATTATTGTGAAACATAGAAACCTTAGTGAAACCAGAATGTGTGTTTGTGGAGAAAATTATGTAAAGCTTAACATTTTGAACTTAACTGATTAATTTACCAGTTTTCAGTTAATCTCTAATTTGTTGCAGCTGTGAATTTTAAAATTAGAGTAATTTGACTGAGTTTAAAAAAACTAACTATAATCGAAGAAAATCTACCCAAGTTGATATTTTACTTTTACAAATATAAAATCTGAGTCAATCAGCTGCAAGAAATGAGCATACAAGAAATCACAATGTCCGTGACATGGACAGGAAGTGAGCAGAGTTAGTATTCTACTGGCACTCGCATACCTCCCATGGCATTGCTTGCAGTGAGTGAGTAGTTATGCTGTTGCAAGGACTGTTGAAACTATTGGGAAATACATTTTTACAGAGATGTGGTCAGACAGTAAAATAATCATTGTTTGTTACTGCAAAACTAACTATTGTTGCTACATCAATGAAGATATTATAATTGTATCAATAAATTCCTTTATATAAACAAGTCAGCATGAGCACAAGTCTCTCAAATGTCTTTCCAATTCCTCTCAGCAGTCCCTGCAACTGTGTGCAAATAACACCAGATCTGCTCTTATGTTTATTTCTGCTGTCACTATTTTGTCGTGTTTTTTAATCAACTTTTACCATTGTAAATTGCTATGTCAATACTTCCCATTCAGTTTTGCTAGGTCAACTGTCACAATATAGTTGCAGGCTCTGCAGAGAAACTTTATGAAGTCTCACTTCCAACACCACCTTGAATATAAAAATAAACTTATCGTCATCAACTGATTGTGGGCAATACCATCGGCAAATTACGAGTTAGAAAATAAAGATTTAAGTCTCTTTCAGTCAGACTGTTCTCAAATAAGTTATCAAGATTTTTTTGCATGGACTTTTTAATTTCTTCGGCTGTGGATGACACTGGCATGGCCGCATTTATTGCTCATCCCTAGCTGTGCGGAGGGCATTGAGTCAAATCCATATACGGTAGAACTGGAGTCACAAGTAGGCCAGACCATATAGGGCGTGGCAGGCTTACTTCCCTGAAGTACATTTGTGAACCAGGTGGGTTCCTACAACAAACCAGTTTTCGTGGTCTTTTTCTTCCTGCTGCCAGCTCACAATGACACTTTTGATTGAGATGCAACACTGTTGAAGACATACTGTGATCCCTTTAAGAAAATGCAACACTAGATGCATCAAAGCACAAGGCTTTTCATTACACTGGAATGCGAAAAGCTGAGTGGAATGTTCTGAACAGCTCTGTATTACACATTAAAATCTGGTAAAGCAGTCAATCCTGTAGTTAGCATTCAGCTTGGAGAGAATCAGACAGTTGGTTGAAAACCAGTAACAAGAGTGCAAACGACTTTTAAACCCCAATTCTGCTCTCAGTCACGTTAAATGACTGGGACAATCTACAATGGTGCTGCACAGTCCACTGCATTTTGTGTTGCTCTGAGCACAATGTATCTCTTTAAATCAGGATGATAGTGAAAAGCCAGCTTCAAGACTAACTAATGAAAAACTCAAAAGATAACCAATATTCCCAGCAAACAATATTGCTTGCCGATTAATAAATACAAAAATCATGTTTCCATCCTTGTACGTGACAATATTGGAAATGGCCATTTTGGGTCCCTGGGAAATGACAGCATCTCAAATGATACAACAGTAAGCTCACCCACATACATCAGTGGATTGTATAAATTAGGTACAAACTTCAGACATGTATTTTTGTTCTCATTTTCTCTCTGCTCATTCCCGCAGCCCGAAGCCACCACCTTATGCAGCAAGTGTCAACACAAAATGCGATCTTCCAATATCTGACTAAGTGTCAAATTTGGGAACCACAGGCAGTTGCATTATAATGCACCTTTTTTTAAACTGTCAATGTAAGGAGCTCCCTTGAAATTGCTGTTACTTCATTTTCAGAACATACACGGGACAGAAACGGTCAGTAACGATGGACAAGTGAAGTACCAGACCATGATTACGGAACCTAAAACCAGATCCAAAATCAGCATGCCATATAACTAGACTGATGGTAATTCAACACAGATGGGATTCCAACCACAGGAACTCAGTGCCGTGGGACGTTTAACAAGTAGCTAACAATATTATTTTTAGTGGCAATACAGAAAGATGCCAAAACAGCATAGATTCACCTGGATGATAGCAGAGACATGAAGCAGGCTTCTATCCCCATTAAAACAAAAATTGAGTTTAAAGTTTCACAAATGTAGTGCAGAAAAACAACAAACTGACAAAGCCGTCCACAGCGTAACAAGGAGGCACAAATACAGCTGACAGAAATTTCCAATGAGTTAGGTCGGACCTTTTAAATACAGTGCAATGCTGTACAGAATGAATAATCAACCTAGAAAAAAATCAGTTAAAACCTGCCAGGAAACAAATGGTTACTTTTTATTACTTTTCAAACAAGAATCACTGCTGGCAAAGAACTCAAACAATATAGCTACTTACACGTTTAACGCAGCATTCTGCTCAAGACAAATTCACTCCTGCAATTCGTAGACTGGTGTGAAACTGTATACCACACTCAGAAGTCTGCAGCTCCCAGTTATAGAAAGTCTGTAATGTGAGGAGGCGGAACAGGAGAAAAGAATGTCATTGAGCTGTCCATAACGCGCACAAATAAAATAACATTTCTCATCTTTATTGGAAAAAATATTTACCAAGTAATTTTCACTGCCCTCTCCAGCTGGGAGAGCTGATCAATGAGGTGAGCACATCCCTACAGTCCATCTCACTGGCTTGCTGTGGATCAACAGGTCCTGTATGTTCCCTCTCCCCACACCCTCCCTTATCCCATCTAGGTAAGACACACAGCAAAGAATCAGCCCACTAATGATCTGGCAGAGTGCGGATTAAAATGGTGCAGGATAGCCATGAATGGAAGGAAATAATAGCCACAGGACCAATTAGAACATAGCGGTTAGATTGACGGCATTTTCACTGCACATTTACATAACTCAGCTGCCCTGGAACAAATCACATTTTCAGACACAAGAGCTTGAACTACCTGTGCACTCAGTTACAGAACTAATGTTAAGAAGGCAGAATGTGAACTACTGGAGTCTGGGAGGGGTAGAGGAGAGGGAGCAGTGGAGAGAGAAGACAATATAACAACTAGAGATGGTAATGAACTTTTAAAGTCAAAATATAAGCACCAAAATTAAAATCAACAAAGTCTTGTCGCAGTCTAATAATCCCTTCATATTTTCCCACTCTCAAAGGCACTGGCTTGACCAAGAGGTCACTCCAAGTAGGCTGTTCAACAGTCAGTTCACCAGAATTCAATCCTGTCTTTATTCTGCATCCACACTGCTGCACTTTCCACCAGGGATCACTGGATTGTGATCAATGGTGATGGTCTGATTTTTCACTTTGTCCAACTGATGTTCTGTTGAGATTAGCTCAGTGTAAAATGAATAAACCAGAGTGCCTTGGGCTGTAAGATTTAATACCACACCCCGTAGTGCATTTACCACTAGGAAACTTTCCATTTATATAATATCTTTAATATTCAGGAATTGGGGCAGTAATTCAGAAGTATGAGACAGGACTGAAAACACAAAACATTTTGAACAATACTTGGAGGGTTTTATAAGGAGCCTTTTTAAAATGTGCCCATATCCTTCTTGCTTAGATTTTGTAAATATACTTTTTATTTCAAAACCAACACTAAGTGATAACATTGCTCTGCTTGGCTCAGTGCTACTCTGGCCTGTATCACAGGGCCCGGAATTTGCAGTGGGTAATGGTAGCGATCTGTCATCGTTCACCGTCATTACCCCTCTGAAACTGACCACAACTTCAGGATTCAGCGGGAAAATCCTGAAGTTGCGGTCAGTCATTCACTGCTCCGACACTGGCTGTGCAAAATTTTCATACTTTTTTTCAAATCTCTCCATGGCCTCGCCCCTCCTTATCTCTAATCTCCTCCAACCCTATAATCCCCTAGACTTCTGCGCCCTGCCTATTCTGGCATTTTGAACATCCCTGATTTTAACTGACCCACCACTGGCAGTCATGCCTTCAGCTGCCGAGGTCCTAAGTTCTGGAATTCCCTCCCTAAATCTCTCCGCCTCCCCGCTTCACTTTCCTCCTTTAAGACACTCTTTAAAACTTACCTCTTTGACCCATGCTTTTGGTCATCTGCTCTAACATCTCCTTTTATGGCTTGGTGTTAAAACTTGTTTTTTTATAATGCTTGTGAAGTAATTTGGATATATCTTAAGAACATAAGAAATAGGAGCAGGAGTAGGCCAATTGGCCCATCGAGCCTGCTCTGCCATTCAATAAGATCATGGCTGATCTGATCTTGGGTTCAGCTCGACTACCCTTAACCCTTCCTCCCTTATCGCTCAAAAATCTGTCTCTCTCTACCTTACATATATTCAATGACCGAGCCTCCACAGCTCTCAGGGGCAGAGACTTCCACAGATTTACGAGTCTGAGAGAAGAAATTCCTCACCTCAGTTTTAAATGGGTGACCCCTTGTTCTGAAACTATGCCCCCTAGTTCTAGATTCCCCCGCGAGGGGAAACATCCTACCTTGCCGAGCCCCCTCAGTATCTTGTATGTTTCAATAAGATCACCCCATATTCTTCTAAACTCCAATGAGCATAGGCCCAATCATCTCAACCTTTCGTCATAATTCAACCCCTTCATCTCAGGAATCAACCTTCTCTGAACTGCCTCCAATGCAAGTATATCCTTCCTTAAATACGGAGTCCAAAACTGTATGCAGTACTCCAGGTGTGGCCTCACCAATACCCTGTACAGTTGCAGCAGGACTTCTCCGCTTTTACACTCTATCCCCCTTGCAATAAAGGCCAACATTCCATTTGCCTTCCTGATTACTTGCTGTACCTTCATACTAACTTTTTGTGTTTCATGCACAAGGACCCCCAGGTCCCTCTGTACTGCAGCACTTTGTAATTTTTCTCCATTTAAATAATGTTCTATTTTTCCTGCCAAAGTGGATAACCTCACACTTTCAGACATTATATTCCATCTGCCAAATGTTTGCTCACTCACAGCCTGTCTATATCCCACCCATCTTTGTATCAGCAAACTTGGTTACATTACACTCGATCCCTTCATCCAAGTCATTAATATACATTGTAAATAGTTGAGGCCCCAGCACCGATTCCTGCGACCCCCACTAGTTACTGTTTGCCAACCAGAAAATGACCCATTTATCCTGACACTCTGTTTTCTGTTAGTTAGCCAATCCTCTATCCATGCTAATATATTACCCCCGATCCAGTAACCTTTTATGTGGCAACTTATCGAATGCGTTCTGGAAATCCAAATACACCACATCCACTGTTTCTCCCTTATCCACCCTGCTCGTTACATCCTCAAAGAACTACAGCAAATTTGTCAAACAATTTCCTTTTCATAAAATCATGCCAACTCTGCTTGATTGTATTATGCCATTACAAATATCCTGCTACTGCTTCATTAATAATGGACTCCAGCATTTTCCCAATGACATATGTTAGGCTAACTGGTCTATAGTTTCCTGCTTTCTGTCTCCTCCTTTTTAAAAAAAAAAATCGGGGTGTTACATTTGCGGTTTTCCAATCCACTGGGACTGCCCCAGAATTCAGGAAATTTTGGTAGATTACAACCAATGCATGCGCTACGGCCTTTACAGAAATGTGGTTGCAGGGTGGCCAAGACTGGGAATTAAACATACAGGGGTATCTGACAATTCGGAAGGATAGACAAGAAGGGAAAGGAGGTGGGGTAGCTCTGTTAATAAAGTATGATATCAGGGCAGTTGTGAGAGATGATATTGGCTCAAATGAACAAAATGTTGAATCATTATGGGTGGAGATTAGAGATAGTAAGGGGGAAAAGTCACTGGTGGGCGTAGTTTATAGGCCTCCAAATAATAACTTCATGGTGGGGTGAACAATAATCAAGGGAATAATAGAGGCATGTGAAAAAGGAACGGCAGTAATCATGGGGGATTTTAACCTACATATCGATTGGTCAAATCAAATCGCACGCGGTAGCCTGGAGGAGGAATTCATAGAATGCATACGGGATTGTTCCTTAGAACAGTATGTTACAGAACCTACAAGGGAGCAAGCTATCTTAGATCTGGTCCTGTGTAATGAGACAGGAATAATAAACTATCTCCGAGTAAAAGATCCTCTCGGAATGAGTGATCACAGTATGGTTGAATTTGTAATACAGATTGAGGGTGAGGTAGTAGTGTCTCAAACGAGCGTACTATGCTTAAACAAAGGGGACTACAGTGGGATGAGGGCAGAGTTAGCTAAAGTAGACTGAGAACACAGACTAAACAGTGGCACAATTGAGGAACAGTGGAGGACTTTTAAGGAGCTCTTTCATAATGCTCAAAAATATATTCCAGTGAAAAAGGAGGGCGGTAAGAGAAGGGATAACCATGGAAATAAAGAAGAGTATCAAATTAAAAACCAATGCGTATAAAGTGGCTAAGGTTAGTGGGAAACTAGAAGATTGGGAAAATTTTAAACGACAGCAAAGAATGACTAAGAAAGCAATAAAGAAAGGAAAGATAGATTATGAAAGTAAACTTGCGCAAAACATAAAAAGATAGTAAAAGCTTTTACCGATATATAAAACGGAAGAGAGTGACTAAAGTAAATATTGGTCCCTTAGATGAGAAGGGGAATTTAATAATGGGAAATGTGGAAATGGGTGAGACCTAAAACAATTATTTTGCATCGGTCTTCACAGTGGAAGACACAAAAACCATGCCAAAAATTGCTGGTCACGGGAATGTGGGAAGGGAGGACCTTGAGACAATCACTGTCACTAGAGAGGTAGTGCTGGACAGGCTAATGGGACTCAAGGGAGACAAGTCCCCTGGTCCTGATGAAATGCATCCCATGGTATTAAAAGAGATGGCGGAAGTTATAGCAGATGCATCTACCAAAATTCTCTCGACTCTGGGGAGATACTAGCGGATTGGAAAGCAGCTAATGTAACGCCTCCGTTTAAAAAAGGGGGCAGACAAAAGGCAGATAACTATAGGCCGGTTAGTTTAACATCTGTAGTGGGGAAAATGCTTGAAGCTATCATTAAGGAAGAAATAGCGGAACATCTAGATAGGAATAGTGCAATCAAACAGACGCAAAATGGATTCATGAAGGGAAAATCATGTTTAATTTACTGGAATTCTTTGAGGATATAACGAGAATGGTGGATAGAGGTGTACCGATGGATGTGGTGTATTTATATTTCCAAAAGACATTCGATAAGGTGCCACACAAAAGGTTACTGCAGAAGATAAAGGTACGCGGAGTCAGAGGAAATGTATTAGCATGGATCGAGAATTGGCTGGCTAACAGAAAGCAGAGAGTCGGGATAAATGGGTCCTTTTTGGGTTGGAAATTGGTGGTTAGTGGTGTGCCACAGGGATCGGTGCTGGGACCACAACTGTTTACAATATACATAGATGACCTGGAAGAGGGGACAGAGTGTAGTGTAACAACATTTGCAGATGACACAAAGATTAGTGGGAAAGCAGGTTGTGTAGAGGACACAGAGGCTGCAAAGAGATTTAGATAGGTTAAGCGAATGGGCTAAGGTTTGGCAGATGGAATACAATGTCGGAAAATGTGAGGTCATCCACCTTGGAAAAAAAAACAGTAAAAGGGAATATTATTTGAATGGGGAGAAATTACAACATGCTGTAGTTCAGAGGGACCTGGAAGTCCTTGTGCATGAAACTCTTTTTGGGAGTAAACAAAAAACATTAAACCGTGCCCCCCCCCCCCGATCTGGGGGAAACACCAAACATTTACAGGCCCTTTTATTTTTTTGTGGTATTTTTTGGGGGGTTTTTTGGGCGCAAAAAACATATTTTTTCTCCAAGTGCCCCCTATAAAAGGGGAGGGGGACACTAAAAGCACTGGCAATTAAAACAAATTAATTTAAAAACATAAAAATCCCAAAAAGTTAGTTTGCAGGTGCAGCAGGTAATCAGGAAGGCGAATGGAATGTTGGCCTTCATTGCGAGAGGGATGGAGTACAAAAGCAGGGAGGTCCTGCTGCAACTGTACAGGGTATTGGTGAGGCCGCACCTGGAGTACTGCGTGCAGTTTTGGTCACCTTACTTAAGGAAGGATATACTAGCTTTGGAGGGGGTACAGAGACGATTCACTAGGCTGATTCCGGAGATGAGGGGGTTACCTTATGATAGAATGAGTAGACTGGGTCTTAACTCGTTGGAGTTCAGAAGGATGAGAGGTGATCTTATAGAAACATTTAAAATAATGAAAGGGATAGACAAGATAGAGGCAGAGGTGTTGTTTCCACTGGCCGGGGAGACTAGAACTAGGGGGCACAGCCTCAAAATACAGGGGAGCCAATTTAAAACTGAGTTGAGAAGGAATTTCTTCTCCCAGAGGGTTGTGAATCTGTGGAATTCTCTGCCCAAGGAAGCAGTTGAGGCTAGCTCATTGAATGTATTCAAGTCACAGATAGATAGATTTTTAACCAATAAGGGAATTAAGGGTTACGGGGAGCGGGCGGGTAAGTGGAGCCGAGTCCACGGCCAGATCAGCCATGATCTTGTTGAATGGCGGAGCAGGCTCGAGGGGCTAGATGGCCTACTCCTGTTCCTAATTCTTATGTTCTTATGTACCTCTGCAGCCACTTCTGTTAAGACCCGAGGATGCAGGCCATCAGGTCCAGGGGACTTGTCTACTTTTCATCCCATTATTTTACCAAGTACATTTTTGTTAGTGATGGTGATTGTTTCAAATTCTTCCATCATCATAAGCAGTCCCTTGGAGTCGCAGATGACTTGCTTCCACACTAAAAATGAGTTCTCAGGTGACTGGAGTCCAATATGGGACCTAGTACCTGTCGCAGGTGGGGCAGATGGTGGTTGAAGGAACGGGTGGGTGGGGTGCTTGGGTTGCTGTGCACTCCTTCCACTGTTGACGCTTGGCTTCTGCTGGCTCTCGGCGAAGCACCTTCCCAGATGCTTTTCCTCCACTTTGGGAGGTCTTGGGTCAGGGACTCCCAGGTGTCGGTGGGGATGTTACATTTTTTCAAGGAGGTTTTGAGGGTGTCCTTGAAGCGTTTCCGCTGCCCACCTGGGGCTCGCTTGCTGTGTCGCAGCTCCAAGTAGAGCGCTTGTTTTGGGATTCTCGGTGAACATGTTGACGATGGCATACAGACGATGTGGCCCGTCCAGCGGAACACATCGCACATGGTCAGTGCTTCGATGCTGGGGATGTTGGCCTGAACAAGAACACCGACACTGGGGTGCCTACCCTGCCAATGGATTTGCAGGATCTTGCGGAGGCAGCGTTGGTGGTACTTCTCCAGTGTTTTGAGGTGCCTGCTGTATATAGTCCATGTCTCAGCCATATAGGAAGGTGGGTACCACCACTGCTCTGTAGACCATGAGCTTGGTGCGGGGTTTGAGGTCCTGGTCTTCAAATACTCTCTTCCTCAGGCGACCGAAGGCTGCACTGGTTCACTGAAGGCGGTGTTGGACCTCGTCGTCTATGTCTGCCCTTGTTGACAGTGGGCTCCCAAGGTATGAAAAATGGTTCACTTTGTCCAAGGCCTCGTCGTGGATTTTGATAACTGAGGGGGCAGGTTGGTAGAGGACCTTTGTCTTACGGATGTGTTAGATCTCTTAATTTCCAATTAAATACGAACTCCGATGGTAGTTTTAACTTTTTAATCTTGGCAGAGAGTAACAAGCTGCTGGCTGATTGCCAGTTTCTTGTTTTACTGAAACCACATGGCCAAAATGGCTGTATTTATATCTGGATCAATTTACAGAAAAGAACTCGCCTTCTTTGACCTTATTGGCTCACTACCCAAGGTCCGAAAATGTCATGTTGATTGATGGCTTAATGCAACATGCTACCACTCACGTAGCATCTCTGACTTCTTGTCTGTGAATTTTCACAGCCTGTCTAAATGCAGCCTGTTTGAATTCTCTATCAGGATGTTTAGTGTAAGGTCTATGCTCTCCTCCGCATCGATAAAGGTGTTGACGATGGCTTGGAGTTCGGCTTCCGTGTGCGCACAGACGCAAGCATCGTCTGAATACTGTAATTCGATGACGGAGGATGGGACGACCTTGGATCTGGCCTGGTGGCATCGGAGGTTGATCAGATGCTCGTTTGTCCTGTAATTTAGCTCCACTCCAGTGAGTAGCTTGCTGAGGGTGAGATAGAGAATCTGAGTGCGGCAAAACTGTCCCACCCTCCCTTACCCTTAACGACTATCTGTCCCACCTGTGACAGGGACTGTGGTTCTCGTATTGGACTGTTCAGCCACTTAAGGACTCATTTTAAGAGTGGAAGTCTTCCTCGATTCCGCCTGATGATGGAGCACTGCAGTAAGGAAGATCGAGAAGAGCGTTGGTGCGAAGACACAGCCCTGCTTGACTCCAGTCCAAACGTGGAACGGGTCTGTGATGGATCCATTGGTCAGGATCACGGCCAACATGTCATCGTGGAGCAGGCGGAGGACGGTGACAAACGTTTGAGGGCAGCCGAATCTGAGGAGGACGCTCCATAATCCTTCACGGTTGACAGTGTGAGATCAAAGGCGGCCATGTACAAGGGTTGGTGCTGTTCCCTACATTTCTCTTGGCTCTGCTGCGCGGTGAAGATAATGTCATTGTGCCCCTTAGTGGTTGGAATCTGCATTAAGACTTTGGGAGGAGCTCTTCAGCCACAGGGAGAAGGCGATTGAGGAGGATTCTTGCGATGACGTTCCCGGTGGTCAACAGTAGGGAGATTCCGCTATTATTTACCACAGTTGGACTGGTCACCTTTCTTGAAGGTGGTCACGATCAGTGTCTGAGATCTCCTGGCATGCTCTCCTCTTTCCAGGTAAGAGAGATAAGGTCATGGATCTGCACCAGCAGTGCTTCGGCACGGATTCTGTCTGCTCCTGATAACTTGTTCTTCAGTTGTCGGATGGCCTTTTCAGCCTCTTGCCAAGCCGGGGTTATGCTGAGATGTTAGCGGGCGACATACTGTGGGATGGAATCTAAGACATTCACATCGAAGACAGAGTCTCAGTTGAGGAGATCCTCAAAGTGCTCTTTCCAGCGGGCACTGACTGCCTCTTTGTCCTTGGCCAGCAGTGGGGTAGGGCCTTGGGTGCTTGGACCATAGGTCGTAGGTCGTCTCGACTGCGCTAAAGAATCCTCGCACGTCGTGGTTGTCAGCTAGCTGCTGGATTTCTTCAGCTTTCTCCACCCACCATGTTCTTTAGATCACGGGTTTTTTGTTGGACCTTGGCCCTCATATGTCTGTAGAGTTATTTTCTTGCCCGAGTTGAGTTGCTGCTTCTGGTCCAAGAATGCCTTGCGCTTGCGGCATATTAATTCCTGGATCTCCTGGTCGTTCTCGTCGAACAGTCTTAGTGTGTCCTGGTCGAGTGACCGAGCGTCTCTTCGCAGGTGCTGATTATAAAGATCTTGAGGGCAGACCAGGCACTGTGTGCACTCTGCATCTCTGGATCACTGGGAGTCGTCAAGTTGGTAGCAAGGCGCTGGCAGAATAGGGCTTTCTTAGCAGGATCTTTGAGTGCTCCGGCGTTGATTTTCCTGCGGCATTGTCTTCGGTTGCCTTCACTATTTTGGGGCAATGTTGATGGTGACGACAGAACGAATTAGGCGGTGGTCCATCCAGCAGTCGTCAGCTCCCATCATGGCGCGGGTGATGCGCACGTCTTTGCGGTCCCTCGCTCGGACGATGACGTACTCTAGCAGATGCCAGCGTTTGGAGCAAGGATGTTGCCATGAAGCTTTATATCTGTCCTTCTGTCGTAATAGGGTATTTGGTTATGATGAGGTTGTGTTCTAGGCATTTCGGAGGAGGGTGCCGTTGGAGTTGGCTTCCCCTACCCCTCTCTGATCACACCTCCCCAGAGGTCAATGTCCTTTCCAACTCTGGCGTTGAAGTCGCCAAGGAGGATCAGCTTATCGCCGTTGGGACTCGGGACAGGGATTGTTCGAGGCTGCATCAGAATTCCTCTTTGGTCTCGTCTGTAGCTTCCAGTGTTGAGGTGTATGCGCTGAAGACCGTAGCGCACTGGTTCCGGGCTAGGGTGATCCGAAGGGTCATGAGGCATTCATTTATCCTTCCTTATAGCCCCTTGATTATCCATGATTGGGATGTTTTTAAGTGTCTTCTACCATGAAGACCGATACAAAATATTTGTTCAAAGTGTCTGCCATTTCCCTGTTTCCCATTATTAATTCCCCAGTCTCATCCTCGAAGGGACCAATAATTACTTTAGCCACACTCTTCCTTTTGATATACCTGGAGAAACTCTTCCTATTTGTTTTTTATATCTTTATATTTAATTAAATTAAAGACGCTATATTTGTTGTTGTTGAATGTTGTCTATACCTGTACAATAAGAGAAATGACCGTCTCTCTCTGAGGCAGTGACTCACGGTGGAATACAATGCCGAGTGATTAATTGTTAATGTTTACACCTGATCCAGTATCAGCAACTCATCCAAGAAGCCATTATGCACCTGTACGGCCAGACAAGTGCTGGTGGGCTGTTTGACCATGGAACAGCACACTCTACCAAGTCCGATCTCGTCCTCACAAGTTGCCGGATTTTAATCAGAATGAAATCCTTGGCTTATGTGCTCTTCAAGCAGAGAAACCAATGTAAACTACAGGTATGCCAACTCAAGTGCTGCTCTGGTCAAGATTGGTAAACAATGTTAATGACAGGATTTGAACCTTGGACCTCTGGATGGCCAAGCATACTACATGCTGCATTTCCCACAGAGACAGTGTTTCGTTTTCCAGATTATCTGACCCAACTACTAAAATCACCAATCCCACAATTACTGGAATCCAATTGAATGAGCACCAATTGTTCCTTATTCACTGGAAAGGTTTTATTAACTGTGTACTTCTGTCTTTCCGGAGACACTTTCAGGGTTTGAAACTTTCGGCCAAACCTGCTAGTCCAAGACATGACAATGTGTCCTGAAATAAAACTGCTTTATAGAGAATTCTTACCATGAGTCGCACCAGCGTGCCGTGCAACAGCACTTGTATTTAGTAAAAGGAACACAAGAGCACTCCTGGCATATTTATAGTGCCTATTAATTCAA
Organism: Pristiophorus japonicus; assembly: GCF_044704955.1. Classification (NCBI taxonomy): domain Eukaryota; kingdom Metazoa; phylum Chordata; class Chondrichthyes; family Pristiophoridae; genus Pristiophorus; species Pristiophorus japonicus. The sequence goes on from NC_091983.1 coordinate 247,165,151, forward strand.
GTTGTGCTGCAATAGCAGTTCCTCGTTCAGATACTGTTCAAGTCACTATAACTGGTGGCAACACCTTCTCCAATGGCTGGAGAATGGAGCTAGACTCGCTTTGCTGACCTATATGGGGCTGGCAGAACTTCAGTCAGAGCCCACCACTACTTTGGGTGCTACACCACACTTACAATAGCAAGAGCACCTTATTTACATTTGCAATTTGCTGCAGGTAGAACAGCCATCAGCAAACAGGCAAAGTAACTGCAGAATTAGACTTCTCAATACGCAACTAAGTTAGAAAAAGAGAACGTTTTGACAAAAGGTCATCGACCTGAAACAAACTGTTTTTCTCTCTCCATAGATGCTGCCTTACCTATTGAATTTTTCCAGCATTTTCTGTTTTTACTGGTTCACTTAGCATCTCAGCCTTGCCTTCTGCATCCACCAACAGATCGCCATTTTAATTTCTAACCAGCCCCTTTGCTCCGGACAACCCTTCTACAGTTAATATGCCCGTAGAAGCGTATTAACTGTAGATTCTGGATTTACTTTCATGTTAGCCGTCAATCTAACAACAACTTGTATTTATTTAACACCTTTAATGTAGTAAAACGTCCCAAGGCACTTCACAGGAGTATTATGACACAAAAAATTTGACACCTGACTACACAAGGACAAATTAGGGCTGCAAGAAGGTAAGTTTTAAGGAGCATCTTAAAGTGGTAAAGAGATGCGGAGAGGTTTAGGCAGGGAACTCAAGAGCTTAGTGCCGAGGCAACAGAAGGCATAGGCACCAATGGTTGAGCGATTGTAACCTTGATGCTCAAGAGAGTAGAATTAGAAGAGTGCAGATATTGCAGGAGGGGGCAGGGTTGTGGAGCTAGAGGAGATTACACAAATAGGGGAAATCATGGAGGGATTTTTGAAAACCCCCTCAGAATTTTGAAATCGAGGCTTTGCTTAACCAGGAGCCAATGTATGTCAGCAAAGACAGGGTTGAAGGGTGAGCGGGACTTGGTGCAAGTTAGGACACAGGCAGCCGGGTTTTGGATCACTTCAAGTTTGCTTCGTATAGAATGTAGGCGGCCAGCCAGGAGTGCCTTGGAATAGTCAAGTCTCAAGGTAACAAAGGCATGGATGAGGGTTTCAGCAGCGGATTAGCTGAGGCAAGGGTGGAGACGGACAATGTTTCATAGGTGGAAATAGGTGGTTTTCGTTATGCTGCGGATATGTGGTCAAAAGCTAATTTCAGGGTCAAGTACGACGCCAAGGTTACGAACCATCTGGTTGAGCCTCAGATAGAACTTCGGGAGCAGGTCTGGAGTCAGTGGCCAGGGAACGGAATTTGTGGCGGGGACCGAAAACAATGGTTCCCAATATTTAATTGGAGAAAATGTCTGCTCATCCACAACAGGATGTCAGACAAATTTAGAGACGGTGGAGGGGTCGAGAGAAGTGGTAGTGAGGTAGAGCTGGGTGTCATCAGCATACGTGTGGAAACTGCTGCTGTGTTTTCAGATGATGTCGCCAAAGGGCAACATGTAGGTAAGAAATAGGAGCGGGCCAAGGATCTTTGGAGGATGCCAGAGGTAACTATACGGAAGCGGGAAGAGAAGCCGTTGCAGATGATTCTCTGGCTACGATCAGATAGATAGGAAGGGTACCAGGTGAGGGCAGTCCCACCGAGTTGGACAACAGTGGAGAAGGATAGAGTGGTCAACTGTGTCAAAGGCTGCAGACAAGTCAAGGAGGGATAAGTATGCCTTTGTCAGTCACAAAGAATGTCATTTGTGACTTTGATGAGAGCCGTTTCTGTGCGGCAGGTGCGAAAAACGAATGGAGGGATTCAAACATGGAGCTGTGGGAAAGATGGGCAGGATTTGGGATGAGACAACACGTTCAAGGACATGAGGGGAAAGTGAGGTGGGAGATGGGGCAATCGTTTGCAAGGACGGAGGAGTCAAGGGCTGTTTTTTTTTCCAGGAGAGAGGTGATGATGGCAGATTTGAGGGAGGGGGACAGTACCTGAGGAGAGGGAATTGTTAATGTCAGCTAACATGGGAGCCAGGAAAGGAAGTTGGGCGGTCAGCAGTTTGGTGGAATAGGGTGAAGGGAGCAAGAATAGGCCATATTTCCCCTCGAGCCTGCTCTGCCATTCAAGACGATCATGGCTGATCTGATCTTGGCCTCAACTCCATTTCCCTGCCCTCTCCCCATAACTCTCGATGTCCTTATCGTTCAAAAATCTGTGTATCTCCATCCTAAATATATTCAATGACCCAGCTTCCACAGCTCTCTAGGGTAGAGAATTCCTAAGATTCACGACCCTCAGAAGAAATTCCTCCTCAGTTCCGTTTTAAATGGACGACCCCTTATTCTGAAACTATGCCCCCTAGTTCTAGATTCCCCCATGAGGAAAAACATCCTCTCTGCATCTACCCTGTCAAGCCCTCTCAAAATCTTAAACATTTCAATAAGATCACCTCTCAGCCTTCTAAACTCCAATGAGTATAGGCCCAACCTTTCTTCATATGACAACCCCTTCATCTCAGGAATCAACCTCGTGAACCTTCTCTGAACTGCCTCCAATGCAAGTATATCAATCCTTAAATATCAAAACTGTACGCCGTATTCCAGGTGTTGTCTCACCAAAACCCTGTGCATTTATAGCAGGACTTCCCTTCTTTTATACTCTATCCCCCTTGCAATAAAGGCCAACATTCCATTTGCCTTCCTAATTACTTGCTGTACCTGCATACTAACTTTGTGTTTTATGTATAAGGACCCCCAGATCCCTCCGCACTGCCTGATAGGCAGACTAAATCATGGCTTTAAAAAGGTTATTGAATAAATACCTGAAGGAAAAAAAAATTGAAGGGCTGCTGAGAAAGCATGGGGGAATTGGACTAACTCAACTGCTCTTGCAGAGAGCTGGCACGGGCTCAATGGGCCAAATGGCCTCCTTCCGTGCTGTAATCATTCTATGATTCTATTTTGATGGTTACAGATTATGGTCGTAAACAATTCTGCTACTGCAAATGCCCACAGCACCTCATGGATGCCCCGATTTTAACTGCTAGATCTGTCTTTAGTCTGTCCCACATAGCATGGTGGCAGTGCCACACTACATTGTTATTACAGTGGAGATGAGACCGTGTAGCACTTTACCAGTATAGAAGAGTCTCAGTGAAAGGAGTGCATCCAGGACCTAACTTTTCACTGATCCTCAGAGCTACCACTGGATGAAGAGAAAGCACTGGCTTCTACCAGCAGCACATAGGTACAAGTATAGGTACCGTATAAAGCGGAGGGCAGCAGTCACAGGTCCCCACCAGAGTGCTGCTTTCCTGGATCTTGGGCACCAATATTTAAAAAATTAACCTTCGGTCTAGATCATGTCAGCATAGAAACATAGACATAGAAAATAGGTGCAGGAGTAGGCCATTCGGCCCTTCTAGCCTGCACCATTCAATGAGTTCATGGCTGAACATTCAACTTCAGTACCCCATTCCTGCTTTCTCGCCATACCCCTTGATTCCCCCTAGTAGTAAGGACCTCATTTAACTCCTTTTTGAATATATTTAGTGAATTGGCCTCAACAACTTTCTGTGGTAGAGAATTCCACAGGTTCACCACTCTCTGGGTGAAGAAGTTCCTCCGCATCTCGGTCCTAAATGGCTTACCCCTTATCCTTAGATCATGACCTCTGGTTCTGGACTTCCCCAACATTGGGAACATTCTTCCTGCATCTAACCTGTCTAACCCCGTCAGAATTTTAAATGTTTCTATGAGGTCCCCTCTCATTCTTCTGAACTCCAGTGAATACAAGCCCAGTTGATCCAGTCTTTCTTGATAGGTCAGTCCCGCCATCCCGGGAATCAGTCTGGTGAACCTTCTCTGCACTCCCTCAATAGCAAGAATGTCCTTCCTCAGGTTAGGAGACCAAAACTGTACACAATACTCCAGGTGTGGCCTCACCAATGCCCTGTACAACTGTAGCAACACCTCCCTGCCCCTGTACTCAAATCCCCTTGCTATGAAGGCCAACATGCCATTTGCTTTCTTAACCGCCTGCTGCACCTGCATGCCAACCTTCAATGACTGATGTACCATGACACCCAGGTCTCTTTGCACCTCCCCTTTTCCTAATCTGTCACCATTCAGATAATAGTCTGTCTCTCTGTTTTTACCACCAAAGTGGATAACCTCACATTTATCCACATTATACTTCATCTGCCATGCATTTGCCCACTCACCTAACCTATCCAAGTCGCTCTGCAGCCTCACAGCATCCTCCTCGCAGCTCACACTGCCACCCAACTTAGTGTCATCCGCAAATTTGGAGATACTACATTTAATCCCCTCATCTAAATCATTAATGTACAGTGTAAACAGCTGGGGCCCCAGCACAGAACCTTGCGGCACCCCACTAGTCACTGCCTGCCATTCTGAAAAGTACCCATTTACTCCTACTCTTTGCTTCCTGTCTGACAACCAGTTCTCAATCCATGTCAGTACACTACCCCCAATCCCATGTGCTTTAACTTTGCACATCAATCTCTTGTGTGGGACCTTGTCGAACGCCTTCTGAAAGTCCAAATATACCACATCAACTGGTTCTCCCTTATCCACTCTACTGGAAACATCCTCAAAAAATTCCAGAAGATTTGTCAAGCATGATTTCCCTTTCACAAATCCATGCTGACTTGGACCTATCATGTCACCTCTTTCCAAATGCACTGCTATGACATCCTTAATAATTGATTCCATCATTTTACCCACTACCGATGTCAGGCTGACCGGTCTATAATTCCCTGTTTTCTCTCTCCCTCCTTTTTTAAAAAGTGGGGTTACATTGGCTACCCTCCACTCCATAGGAACTGATCCAGAGTCAATGGAATGTTGGAAAATGACTATCAACGCATCCACTATTTCCAAGGCCACCTCCTTAAGTACTCTGGGATGCAGTCCATCAGGCCCTGGGGATTTATCGGCCTTCAATCCCATCAATTTCCCCAACACAATTTCCCGGCTAATAAGGATTTCCCTCAGTTCCTCCTCCTTACTAGACCCCCCGACCCCTTTTATAACCGGAAGGTTGTTCGTGTCCTCCTTAGTGAATACCGAACCAAAGTACTTGTTCAATTGGTCCGCCATTTCTTTGTTCCCAGTTATGACTTCCCCTGATTCTGACTGCAGGGGACCTACGTTTGTCTTTACTAACCTTTTCAGGCCAAGACTGAATACTGCACAGAACGGAAGTATTCCATCAACTTCGAATTGCATGACAAGTCTGTGGCTACACCATCCTGCAAGGCGAGTGTGGGGAGTAACTGGTGGGATTACTGCTGAGTACACAATGAAGTCTGAAAAGACTGATAGACTTGATCATTCCATGTTTACTCGTATTATGTGGCAGGCAAGGAATTAAAACCCAATTTTTTTTTAATAATTGGTGATAAAACTTACCATAAAAACAAAAGGACAAATAGTTTGAACATCAGGAAGAATTAAAACCATAACAAAAAGAGAAAATCTTATTGCTGCTCTAGCTTTCTAAATGTTTTCTTATTGAAACATTTTTTTTAAGCTTTCAATCTCATCACAGCCTCACTATGATTATGCTGCTTATTTACCTCATTGTCGTCTCTGAATGAGAATGTTATTACATAATGGGAAAATGTAATGTTATTTTAAAAAAAGAAAAAGTCAAAAGCCATCGCTGGTACAAATAGATCAGTACCACTGTGATGAAGGAAAACATCCATTTAAATCAGTGCACCAATACTTGTGTGGTGCTCATAATTATCACCTCTCGAGATCTACCACGAGTATTTTGTTAGTGTTATACTCATAAATGGAGAAATACCACCAGCACTGCCTCCGCAAGATCCTGCAAATCCACTGGGAGGACAGATGCACCAACAAAAGTGTTCTCACTCAGGCCAACATCCCCAACATTGAAGCACTGACCACACTCTACCAGCTCCGTTGGACGGGCCACATCGTCCGCATGTCCGACACGAGACTCTCAAAGCAAGTGCTCTACTCTGAGCTCCAACACGGCAAGCGAGCCCCAGGTGGGCAGAAGAAACGTTTCATGGACACCCTCAAAGCCTCCTTGATAAAGTGCAACAGCCCCACTGGCACCTGGGAATCCCTGGCCCAAGACCGCCCAAAGTGGAGGAAGAGCATCCGGGAGGACGCTGAGCACCTCGAGTCTTGTTACAGAGAGCACGCAGAAAACAAGCACAGGCAGCGGAAGGAGCTTGCGGTAAATCAGACTCCCCACCCACCCTTTCCTTCAACCAGTCAGTCTGTCCGTCCTGTGACAGAGACTGTAATTCCCGTATTGGACTGTACAGTCACCTGAGAACTCAGTGGAAGAAAACCTTCCTCGATTTCGAGGGACTGCCTATGATAATGATGGAGTGTTCTACAGGTCAAAAGGTTATCTCCAGATACCATCCAAGTCGGGAAAGACGATCGTTGTACTTCTGAAAGTTTTGTACAGTTCAAGTGGGCATAGTGTGTCCATAGCACAGATTTCTTCCTGTTTCAAACCTGTTTCTATGGGATTTTAGATATGGTATGTAAGTGAATTAAAAACAGGCTTCAGATACCTGCAACTGGGAAAAGAGCTACTTTGTATCTATGATTGAGGGGAGGGGGGTTTGGCCAATACACAAACCTGAGCCATTCCTTCTCACTTTCAATGAGACAAGCAGACAAGTTTTTGATATGCAAGTCAGCCAGGATGCAGAGGCTTTGTTTGAACTGAGACATTAATTAGGTTTGTCTCTAAACTCCAACTGATGTCCATCAAATGATTTTTGTTGCTGTCAAACATTGGTGAGTTTTCAGCCTCAGGGAGGCAGACAAAAATCACAACAGCTGGCCCATTATAAAAAGTGTAGATGAACAAAGAGACTTGTCCACAGATCCCTGAAAGTAGCAGGCCGGGTGGATAAGGTGCTTTAGAAGGCATACAGAATGCTTGCCTTTATTGGCCGAGGCATAGAATACAAGAGCAGGAAGGTTATGCTCCAACTGTATAATACTCTGGTTTGGCCACAGCTGGAGTAGTGTGCGCAGTTCTGGTCGCCGTATTACAGGAAGGACGTGATTGCACCGGAGAGGGTGCAGAGGAGATTTACTAGGATCCTGCCTGGAATGGAGAACCTTAGTTATGAGAACAGATTGGATAGGCTGGGCTTGTTCTCATTGGAACAGAGGAGGTTGAGAGGAGACCTCATTGAAGTGTATAAAATATTGGACAAGAGTCTATTTCCATTGGTGGAGGAGTCAATTATTAGGGGGAATAGTTTTAAGGTGGTTGGTGGAAGGTTCAGAGAAGATTTGAGGGGAGGCTTCTTCACGCAGAGGGTTGTGGGTGTCAGGAACCCACTAGCTGGAAGGGTGCTGGATGCAGAAACCCTCACCACATTTAAAAAGTGCTTGGATGGGCATCTGAAGTGCCGTAACCTGCAGGGTTACGGACCTAGAGCTGGTCATTGGGATTAGACTGGATAACCTGTTGTTGGCTGGCGCAGATATAATGGTAAGTGCTGCAGGAAATCGAACACGACTAGGTGATCTCCTGGACTAGTTTCGATCGCCTGAATGTGTCAGAGGAATTTTCCCAGTTTTTTTCCCCCTAATTGGCCTGGGTTTTTAAATCTGTTATTTTTCCTCTCCCAGATCACATAGCTCCAGTTGGGGTGGAGTGTAGAATGTTTTGGTGCAAGAGGTGTCGCAGTTGTGTGGGGCGGACTGGTTGGGCCGGGTGCTCTTTACCTTTCTGCCATTGCTCGTAGGTTTATATGTAAACCTCAGGGCTGCTGAGCGAGGGTCGTGTGGCTCTTTGTCAGCCGGTGTGGACACAATGGGTCGAAATGGCCTCCTTCTGCGCTGCAAATGTCTAGGTTCCTATGTTTCTATTAGAGGATATACTTTCAGAAAAAATGGTGACTGTATCAAGATTAACACCCGACATGAAAGGTTTATACATTTTTAAAAAACACTTGCAATTTCTCAGTTCACTTTCTCCTTCTGGATTGAAAGGGGATCCATGAATTAGTAGGAATAAAGGATAAGGGGTAAGCCATTTAGGACTGAGATGAGGAGAAACTTCTTCACTCAGAGAATTGTGAACCTGTGAAATTCTCTACCGCAGAGAGTTGTTGAGGCCAGTTTGCTAGATATATTCAAAAGGGAGTTAGATGTGGCCCTTACGGCTAAATGGATCAAGGGGTAAGGAGAAAGCAGGAATGGGGTACTGAAGTTGCATGATCAGCCATGATCATATTGAATGGTGGTGCAGGCTCGAAGGGTCGAATGGCCTACTCCTGCACCTACTTTCTATGTTTCTATGAATATGTACTTTAATACTCATGTACAAACATTACCATCAGTACGTTTACAAAAAACTATTTGCTCCCAAAGTTTACAGATTATCAATTGTCCCAGAAATACATGAAAATATTTTGAACTCTTATGACTGAGATTCAAAGTATTTGTACCATTATATTACATTGGTTTCCTGCTTCAGCGTAATTATTTTGTAAATAAAGCTGTGGCTTCAGTCTTAACCAGAATGTTATGGTCCAAGAGTATGGTATTTACTGCCTTTTAAAGTTGTATGGTGGACATCCCCACAAGGATTCTAGTATAATTATAGTTCTTAGTCCTGTGAAGCATGATCCCATTCACATGTATAATGCAGCAGGTTTTGGTCTGGTTATGGAAACAGCGACAGGCAAAAGCCCTAACTAAAGGTTGAAAATTTTACACTCCCACCAGTACAAGTTAATTAATTCCAAGAGATAACACTACACAAAAGACCAAGACATAAATTAGAGGAGAAAAAATGTTGGGAAAAATACTTTAGCCCTGCTCTTTCTGCCCCAAACTCTCAAATTCCTCAGTCAGTACCATGTACTATCATAGATCTGAATCCACAGAATTTCCTGTGCAGCTACTTTGCTCATGCTTAGATAGTTGACCAATGGAGCAGCTACTGTATGAAGAGAAATCCAATATGGTGTTTCCTTAGCTGGGAAAAAAATACACTGACATTTTATATCGTCACTTGTACAGTAGTAGACCTATGACCTAAATGTACCACTCATTCAGATGCTCTTTGTGGCATGCCGTCAACTGGCTCTGTTGAAAAGCCAACAGGATAGCTGTCTGCTTTTTGGGTAACTTCCAACAGCTCCTCTGGATGCCATTAGAAATACTGGCAGGTATAACACATTAAACAGTACGACAATGAAAAATGTAGAGGAACCAAGGGACCTTGGAGTGCAGGTCCACAGATCCCTAAAGGTAGGCGGCCAGGTAGATAATGTGGTTAAGGCAGCATATGGAATACTTGCCTTTATAAGTCGAGGCATGGAATACAAGAGCAAGGAGGTTATGCATAAGAAACATAATAGAAGCAGGAGTAGGCCATTTGCCCCTCGAGCCTGCTCCGTCATTCAATATGACGGCTGATCTGATCCTGGCCTCAACTCCACTTCCCCGCCCGCTCCCCATAACCCTCGACTCCCTTATCATTCAAAAATATGTGTCCATCTCCACCTTAAATACAGCTCTACCTCACCGCTTGACCTCTCCTCGGTCTCTAAATTGTCCGACTGCTTGTCCGACATCTGGAGAAGAAATTTTCTCCAATTGAATATTGGGAAGACCGATCCACGCTGCAAAGTCCTTTCCCAAGCCATTGACACCATTCCTCTCCCCAACTTTTGTCTGAGGCTGAACCAGACTGTTCGCAACCTTGATGTCATATTTGACCCTGAAATGAGCTTTTGACCACATACCCGCAGCATAACTAAGACCGCCTATTTTGACTTCCGTAACATCGCCTGTCTCTGTCCTTGCCTCAGCTCATCTGCTGCTGAAGCCCTCATCCATGCCTTTGTTACTTCTAGACTTGACTATTCCAATGCACTCCTGGCTAGTCTCGCACATTCTACCCTTTGTAACCCTCCAGAATTGGCCTGGAATCTCCAGGAATGAAAGATTAATCTCCGGGGGACACTGCCGCGAGCAACATCTGGGTGTAATGTATGCTGGTAATGTGTAGTGTGATTGTTAAATCTTTTGTTAATAAACCAACTAGTTCTTAATGGCAATGTGTTGCTCTGAATTTTTAAGCAAAGAACCCATGAAGCAAATACATTACACAAATCACAGGGGCATATGCGCGCTCTCATTATCTTTGACAGATTCCGTAGATTAGTTATAATACACTACAATGTCCGAAATCCTAGAGTAGATAGTCGAGTCCTGCGTTAAAGCATTAAACACTGTCCAGATCGGTGATTGGAGCGTGGTACAGCAGGAGCCGTGAGGTTGGGGCGAAGGAACGCTGAGAGATTGCAGAGGATGTGATCGGGGCTCAGGAGAGGCAGGAGTTTGGGGCCAGAAATGGAGAGGGCCCAGGGGCTGCACGGGCCAGCCCTCACGGCAATGTGTGTGCGTGCTAGATCCATGGAGCAAAGCAGGTCTCCAGTCGTCTTGGGTAATCCTTGCCACTGGACGAAGACCTAGCTCTGTCAAGCCCATGTGGTGGCTGATGTGCAACGGCAACCACGCGTTAAAAAAATCCACGCACAGGCATCTTCCACCATTCAACATGTTGTTCGTGACTTGGAATATCAGGACCTTCATTGAAACACCTGTGAAATCATCCCTTTTTGGCGTGGAAGCAAGTCATCCTCGATACGAAGGACCGCCTACGATGATGATATTCACAGATCTAGCCTCCACAGTTCTCTGGGGTAGAGAATTCCAAAGGTTCACAACCTTCTGAGAGAAGAAATTCCTCCTCATCTCAGTTCTAAATAGGCAACCCCTTATTCTGAAGCTGTGCCCCCTAGTTCTAGATTCCCCCATGAGGGGAAATATCCTCTCTGCATCTACCCTGTCAAGCCCCCTCAGAATCTTATGTTTCAATAAGATCACCTCTCATTCTTCTAAACTCCGAGTATAGGCCTAACCTGCTCAACCTTTTTCATATGATAACCCCCTCATCTCAGGAATCAACCTTGTGAACCCTTCTCTGAACTGCCTCCAATGCAAGTATATCGTTCCTTAAATAAGACCAAAACTGTATACAGTACTCCAGGTGTGGGTCTTACCAGCGCCATGTACAGTTGTAGTAGGATTTCTCTGCTTTTATACTCTATCCCCCTTGCAATAAAGTCCAACATTCCATTTGCCTTCCTGATTACTTGCTGTACCTGCATACTCACGTTTTGCGTTTCATGCACAAGAACCCCAGATCCCTCTGTACTGCAGCATTTTGTAAACACTCCCCATTTAAATAATTTGCTTTTTTATTTTTCCTACCAAAATGGATAACCTCACATTTTCCCACATTATAGTCCATCTGCCGAATTTTTGTCCACTCACTGAGCCTATCTATATCCCTTTGTAGATTCTTTGCATTATCCTCACAACTTGCTTTCCCACCCATCTTTGTATCAGCAGCAAATTTGGCTACATTACACTCAGTCCCTTCATCCAAGTCATGAATATAAATTGTAAATAATAGAGGCCCAGCACTGATCCAATTGGCACCCCACTAGTCACTGTTTGCTGACCTGAAAATGACCCATTTATCCCGACTCTCTCTTTTCTGTTAGTTAGCCAATCCTCTATCCACGCTAATATCTTACCTCCAACCCTGTGAACTTTTATCTTGTGTAGTAACCTTTTGTATGGCACCTTATCAAATGGTTTCTGGAAATCCAAATATACGACATCAACTAGTTCTCCTTTATCCACTCTACTCGTTACATCCTCAAAGAACTCCAGCAGATTTGTCAAACATGATTTGCTCTTCATAAAACCATGCTGACTCTGTTTGACTTCATTATGATATTCTAAATGTCCTGCTACTACTACCTTAAATGATGGACTCCAGCATTTTCCCAATGATAGATGTTAGGCTAACTGGTCTATAATTTCCTGCTTTCTGACTCCCTCCTTTCTTAAATAGAGGTGTTCCATTTGCTGTTTTCCAGTCTGCTGGGACCTCCACAGGGAATTTTGGTAGATTACAGCCAATGCATCCACTATCTCTGCAGCCACTTCATTTAAGACCTTAGGATGCATCAGGTCCAGGGGACTTGTCCACCTTTAGTCCCATTAGTTTGCCTAGCACTTTATCCCTGTGATACGATTGTTGTAAGCCCCCCACAACTAGCTCCTTATTATTGGGATGTTTTTGGTATCCTCCCCCCGTGAACCGATACAAAATATTTGTTCAAAGTCTGCCATTTCCCTGTTTCCCATTATTAACTCCCCAGTCCCCTCCTCTAAGGGACCAACGTATACTTTAGCTACTCGTTTCCTTTTTATATACCTGTAGAACCTCTTACTGTCTGTTTTTATATTTCTTGCTAGTTTACTCTCATATGCTATCTTCTCTGTCTTTATCATTGTTTTAGTCACCCTTTGCTGGATTCTAAAAATGTCCCAATCTTCTGTCCTTCGTAACATTGTATGCCTTTGTTTTCAATCTGAAACCATCCTTTACTTCCTTAGTTAGCCATGGATGGTTCATCTTTCTCTTAGCATCTTTATTTCTCACTGGAATAAATCTTTGCTGAGAGTTATGAAATATCTACTTAAATGTTTGTCACTGCATTTCTACAGTCTTACCCTGTAATATATTTTTCCCAGTCCACTTTAACCAACTCTGCCTTTATACCTTTGTAATTACCTTTATTTAAGTTCAGGACACGAGTTTGAGAGCTAGCTTTCTCACCCTCAAACTGAATTTGAAATTCTACCATGTTATGATCTCTCGTCGCAAGTGGAGCCTTCACTACAAGATCATTAATTAATCCTCTCATTACACATTACCAGATCTAAAATAGTTTACTCCCTGGTTGGGTCCACAATGTATTGTTGCATGAAACCATCCCGCATACACTCTATGAACTCTTCATCAAGGTTACCATTGCCAATTTGGTTTGTCCAATCAATATGAAGATTAAAATCGCCCATGATTATTGCTGTACCTTTCTTACAAGCCTCCTTTATTTCTTGATTTATACTGTCCCAGAGCAGCTACTGTTTGTGGGCCTGTAGACCATTCCCACCAGTGACTTCTTTCCCTTATTATTTCTTACCTCCACCCAATCTGATTCTACATCTTGATCTTCTGAGCCAATTTCATCTCTCATCACTGCACTGATCACATCCTTTATGAACAGAGCTAACCCACCTCCTTTTCCCCTGAAAATTCCGTTCCCAGCCTTGGTCACCTTGCAACCACGTCACTGTAATGGCAATCAGATTATACCCATTTATTTCTATTTGTGCCGTCAACTCATCTATCTTGTTACAAATGCTTTGTGCATTCAGATATAGAGCTTTTAATTTTGTCTTATTGGTATACACTCTGTCCCTACTTGTCCCACTCTGGTTATTACCCCTATAGTTACCCTGCACTTTTGTCTTCTCCTTTCGCTTTGACTTTAAATTTCCGCTCACTGGATCTTCAACTGTATGAAACACTGGTTAGGCCGCAGCTGGAGTATTGCGTGCAGTTCTGGTCACCACATTACAGGAAAGATGTGATTGCACTGGAAAGGGTGCAGAGGAAATTTACAAGCCTAGAATGGAGAATTTTTGCCATGAGGAAAGATTGGAGATGCTGGGTCTGTTTTCTTTGGAACAGGGGCGGCTGAGGGGAGACCTGATTGAGCTGTATAAAATTATGAGGGGCCTGGATAGAGTGGATAGGAAGGACATGTTTCTCTTCGCAGAGGGGTCAACAACCAGGGGACATAGACTTAACGTAATTGGGGGCAGGTTTAGAGGAGATACAAGGGGAAATTTCTTCACCCAGATGGTGGTGGGACTCTCTGCCTGAAAGGGTGGTAGAAGCAGAAACCATCGCCACATTTAAAAAGTACCTGGATATGCATTTAAATTGCCGTAACCTACAGGATCTGGAAAGTGAGATTAGGTTGTATAGCTCTTGGTCAGCCGGCAAGGACCCCATGAGCTGAAATGGCCTCCTTCCGTGCTATAAATTTCTATGATTCTATGAGGTACTATCTGTAGTCAGTGTACCATGTGATTTATACCAATGGCACGTTAGGTAAAAATACCTTGTGGTTCGCATTATTGCCCACGAGACGCGAGATTTTTTAAACCTTAAAAGGTACTTTACATTCAAATACTCCCACTACTGTCTTTTGAAGCCAAGAGAAGTTTGCAATTTTAGCCCCTGCAGCTGGATCAGAGGTTAGATATGAATCTAATCATGGAGTGCAAAGAATGCGAGCATTTAACTCTTGACAGCCAATTAGGGCCTATCTGCTAAACAACCAGCTACTCACAACGGACCAACAGATACTGGCCCCAAATTTCCACATGATTTGCTCCTGATTTTTTTAGGAGCAACTGGTGTCAAACGGAGTATCTTAGAAATGGGAATTCTCCACATTTAGTTTGCTTCAATTCTAGTCAGGTAGAACAGTTTCACTTTGGAACAGAATTTTTTCTCAAAAGGGAGCGTGTCCGGCCACTTATGCCGGATTTCAAAGTTTCGTGAGTGAAAACTTACTCCAAACTAACTTAGAATGGAGTAAGTGAAGATTTTTGTACGCTCGAAAAAACCTTATCTACACTTTAGAAAATCAGGCGTAGGTTACAAATTAGGCGTAGGGAACGAGGTGGGGGAGGTAGGGGGGGAAGGGAAGTCATTAAATTCTACAATCAATCCTTAGTTATACTTATACAAATATTATACAAATAAATCCAACCTGAATAAAAATTTATAAGCAAAGAAAAGATTAAATAAACCATGTTCCTACCTGTGTGAAAGTGCTTCAGGCAGGCCTTTCATGTTGGAGACAGGCAGCGGTGTGGCGTCAGTGTCTCGACGGCAGCGGCAGCAAGCTTCGAGCTGAGCTGCAGTGCTTGAGGCAGGCCTTCATTCTCTTCGTGGCTGGCCGCAAAGCAGCAGCACCGGACGGACCTGAGGCCATTCGGCCATGAGATATCAGCGGCATCAGTGGCTGGCCGGTAGCCGAAGAATCAGCAGACCAATGTGAGGCCATTCGGCCATGAGATATCAGCGGCGTCAGTGGCTGGCCGGCAGCCGAAGAATCAACGCAGGACACACGCAGCTCATTAGGTTCTTGAGGCCATTCGGCCAGGCTTTAGGGGCGGAGTCAGTGGCTGGCCGGCAGCCAAAGAATCAGCAGCGGACGGACATGAGGCCATTCTGCCATAGGATATCAGCGACGTCAGTGGCTGGCCGGCAGCCGAAGATACAGTAGCAGCCTTCGAGCTGTGAGGGGGACTGTTTTATATTTAAATTTGCAGAATGGGTGCTGGATTGTCAACACCACGTATTATTGCAAAGTTGAATTGGCACTCTTATTTCTCCAAACACACAGCACCAGTTCTGCAAGTTTAGCAGTGAAAAGCTGAACTCACTGATTTCAGGTGATTTATTCAGCAGTGCTGCTAAAAGCACTCCCTCACACACAGAAATATCAAAAAAAATTAAATTACAAGCCTTTGCAGTGGTCCAAGAAACAAATCTTCACTTTTTCTGCAGTATTTTTAAAAATGGCCGAGTGCCAATGTTTGTGAGACTTCGCGTGCGCGCACGCTCCAACGCGCACGCGCAGGGTTGCCGGCACCACGAAGGCTAATTTAAATTGTACCCGCCCCCTACTGCTTAGAAAATCGGCGCGAGTGTTAGGCTCCGCCCACTGCTGCGAAGAGCATGCCGTGCCAAGCAGACATCGAGCTCCCAGAATATCGGATTTTTTTTTAGGCGCAGTTTTCGCCGCAAAAAACAGGCGCCCAGCTCGGAGGTGCGCCGTTTTCGCCGCGGCACGAAACTTGGGGCCACTGTGTCTACATTCTTCTTTCAATGCAGGCTAACCAAGTTATAACACAGACTCAGCTTTGGGCTACAAATTAAACACCTTTAAAAAAAATCCTTGATCATAAAGTTAAACAACTCCAGAGCTCCAATCTCTGCCTCCACTGCAACTGTTTGGTAGATAACACAAATGGCAGGATTTAACGAGTTTAGCAGCAAAGCATGATTAAAACTTAAAAATAAACCGTGAAAAACTGCATCATGCATGTTCGCAAAATAGAACTAAAGGCATTTTCCCATTTCTGTAGATTCTCTGTCGTCTTGGATGATTGATCTACAAGTACAAGAAAGCTCAGACGTGGCTTGAGAAATGGTGCAGAAGGGAGGGGTTCAAATTCCTGGGACTTTGGAACCGGTTCTGGGGGAGGTGGGACCAGAACAAACCGGACAGTCTGCACCTGGACAGGATCGGAACCAATGTCCGAGGGGGAAATGTTTGCTCGTGCTGTTGGGGAGGAGTTAAACTAATATGGCAGGGGGGGTGGGAACCTATGCAGGGAGACAGAGGGAAATAGAAGGGGGGCAGAAGCAAAAGATAGAAAGGAGAATAGTAAGTGGAGGGCAGAGAAACCCAAGGCAAAAAGCAAAAAGGCCACATTACAGCAAGATTCAAAAGGGGCAAAGTGTGTTAAAAAGACAAGCCTGAAGTCTCTGTGCCTCAATGCGAGGAGTATTCGGAATAAGGTGGATGAATTAACTGCGCAGATAGCAGTTAACGGATATGATGTTTTTGGCATCACGGAGACATGGCTGCAGGGTGACCAAGTCTGGGAACTCAACATCCAGGGGTATTCAGCATTTAGGAAGGATAGACAGAAAGGAAAAGGAGGCGGGGTGGCGTTGCTGGTTAAAGAGGAAATTAATGCAATAGTAAGGAAGGACATTAGCCTGGATGATGTGGAATCGGTATGGGTGGAGCTGCGGAATTCCAAAGGGCAGAAAACGCTAGTGAGAGTTGTGTACAGGCCACCAAACAGTAGTAGTGAGGTTGGGGACAGCATCAAACAAGAAATAAGGGACGTGTGCAATAAAAGGTACAGCAGTAATCATGGGCGACTTTAATCTACATATAGATTGGGCTCACCTAACTGGTAAGCAAACAGGTGGAGGAGGATTTCCTGGAGTGTATTGGGGATAGTTTTCCAGACCAATATGTCGAGGAACCAACTAGAGAGCTGGCCATCCTAGACTGGGTGATGTGTAATGAGAAGGGACTAATTAGCAATCTTGTGCGAGGCCCTTTGGGGAAAAGTGAGGCGAGGTGCGAATTGGCTAGAATAGACTGGCAGAGGATAGTTAAAGGGTTGACGGTGGATAGGCAATGGCAAATATTTAAAGGTCACATGGATGAACTTCAGCAATTGTACATCCCTGTTTGGAGTAAAAATAAAACTGGCTCAACCATGGCTAACAAGGGAAATTAAGGATAGTGTTAAAACCAAGGAAGAGGCATATAAATTGGCTAGAAAAAGCAACAAACCTGAGGACTGGGAGAAATTTAAAATTCAACAGAGGACTAAGGGTTTAATTAAGAGGGGGAAAATAGAGTACGAGAGGAAGCTTGCAGGGAACATAAAAACTGACTGCAAAAGCTTCTATAAATATGTGAAGAGAAAAAGATTAGCAAAGACAAATGTAGGTCCCTTGCAGTCGGATTCAGGTAAATTTATAATGAGGAACAAAGAAATGGCAGACCAATTGAACCAATACTTCGGTTCTGTCTTCACAAAGGAAGATATAAATAACCTTCCGAATGTACTAGGGGACAGTGGGTCTAGTGAGAATGAGGAACTGAAAGATATCCTTATTAGGCGGGAAATTGTATTAGGGAAATTGATAGGATTAAAGGCCAATAAATCCCCGGGTCCTGATAGTCTGCATCTCAGAGTACTTAAGGAAGTGGCCCTAGAAATAGTGGATGCATTAGCAATCATTTTCCAACAATCTATCGACTCTGGATCAGTTCCTATGGACTGGAGGATAGCTAATGTAACACCACTTTTTAAAAAAGGAGGGAGAGAGAAAGCGGGTAATTATAGACCGGTTAGCCTGACATCAGTAGTGGGAAAATGTTGGAATCAATCATTAAGTATGAAATAGCAGCGCATTTGGAAAGCAGTGACAGGATCAGACCAAGTCAGCATGGATTTATGAAAGGGAAATCATGCTTGACGAATCTTCTGGAATTTTTAGAGGATGCAACTAGTAGAGTGGACAAGGGAAAACCAGTGGATGTGATGTATTTGGACTTTCAAAAGGCTTTTGACAAGGTCCCGCACAAAAAAGTGGTGTACAAAATCAAAGCTCATGGTATTGAGGGTAATGGACTGACGTGGATAGAGAACTGGTTGGCAGACAGGAAGCAGAGAGTCGGGATAAACGGGTCCTTTTCAGAATGGCAGGCAGTTACTAGTGGGGTGCCGCAGGGCTCAGTGCTGGGACCCCAGCTCTTTACAATATACATTAACGATTTGGATGAAGGAATAGAGTGAAATATCTCCAAGTTTGCGGATGACACTAAACTGGGTGGCGGTGAGAGCTGTGAGGAGGACGCTAAGAGGCTGCAGAGTGACTTGGACAGATTAGGTGAGTGGGCAAATGCATGGCAGATGCAGTATAATGTGGATAAATGTGAGGTTATCCATTTTGGGGGGCAAAAACACGAAGGCAGATTATCTGAATGGCGGCCGACTAGAAAAAGGGGAGGTGCAACGAAACCTGGGTGTCATGGTTCATCAGTCACTGAAAGTGGGCATGCAGGTACAGCAGGTGGTAAAGAAGGCAAATGGTATGTTGGCCTTCATAGCTAGGGGATTTGAATATAGGAGCAGGGAGGTCTTACTGCAGTTGTACAGGGCCTTAGTGAGGCCTCACCTGGAATATTGTGTTCAGTTTTGGTCTCCTAATCTGAGAAAGGATGTTCTTGCTATTGAGGGAGTGCAGCGAAGGTTCACCAGACTGATTCCAGGGATGGCTGGGCTGTCATATAAGGAGAGACTGGATCAACTGGGCCTTTATTCATTGGCGTTTAGAAGGATGAGAGGGGATCTCATAGAAACACATAAGATTCTGACGGGGCTGGACAGGTTAGATGCGGGAAGTATGTTCTTGATGTTGGGGAAATCCAGAACCAGGGGACATAGTCTTAGGATAAGGGGTAGGCCATTTAGGACTGAGATGAGAAGAAACTTCTTCACTCAGAGTTGTTGACCTGTGGAACTCCCTGCCGCAGAGTTGTTGTTGATGCCAGTTCATTGGATATGTTCAAGAGGGAGTTAGATATGGCCCTTACGGTTAAGGGGATCAAGGGGGATGGAGAGAAAGCAGGAAAGGGGTACTGAAGGAATGATCAGCCATGGTCTTATTGAATGGCGGTGCAGGCTCGAAGGTCCGAATGGCCTACTCCTGCACCTATTTTCTAGAAACCCACTTAATAATGAAAGCAGGCTGTACCATTTTCAAGACATTCAAAATCATGATGGTAGCCTGCAGATGCGCTGAAATTGACTCAGCGCATTTGTTGCCGGATGTTGAGTTCCAGCAACCAACAGAAAATCCGAAGAGACAACAAAACCCATGCCCACACTGTCACCTTATTTACAAAACCAGGTAGTGATCATCATAGGCAGTCCCTCGAAATCGAGGAAGACTTGCTTCCACTCAAAGTGAGTTCTCAGGTGACTGTACAGTCCAATACGGGAATTACAGTCTCTGTCACAGGTGAGACAGACAGTGGTTGAAGGAAAGGGTGGGTGGGGTGTCTGGTTTCCCGCACGCTCCTTCCGCTGCCTGCGCTTGCTTTCTGCATGCTCTCGGCGATGATGCACTTCCTCCACTTAGGGCGGTCTTGGGCCAGGGATTCCCAGGTGCCAGTGGGGATGTTGCACTTAATCAAGGAGGCTTTGAGGGTGTCCTTGAAACATTTTCTCTGCCCACTTGGGGCTCACTTGCCGTGTCGGAGATCAGAGTAGAACACTTGCTTTGGGAGTCTCGTGCCGGGCGTGCGGACGATGTGGCCCGCCCAACGGAGCTGGTTGAGTGCGGTCAGTGCTTCGATGCCAATAGTGCTTTGCCGTCATACTTATTTATAAAACCAGGTAGTGATGCCAACTGAATGGGAACTGCACAACCATAATTCAAAGCCCCTTAAAAGCAGTTCATTCATATTTCAGAACTTTAAAGTAAAATTTCTGTGTGGAATAGAGGGGCATCTGAAGTTACACCATTGACAGCTAATGTGATTGTCAATAATTTAATCCAGATAAAGACTTTTATTCATATAGTGCCTTTCACATCCTTAGCAAGTTGAAGTGTTGTTTTATCAAATACAGCAGCCAGTTTGCAGAATTAGGTAGATGTGCAATCTGGCTGCTGCATTTGCCTATAAAATAACACTTCAACATCTTAAAGAAGCGAAAGGTGGTTAACTCCAAATAGCCAGGTGTTAAACTTTGGGCTCCACCTGTGCGTTCACAGCTAGTCTGCAGTTTCCAGTCTTTTATAAATCAAAAATCGACATCTTTATTTTTTGCCACACATGGATAAAGCTCAGCCCAAGTTAAACAAGTGATCTTGAATCATGATAAATCGCTTATTGAAGAAAATGTGAATTGCCGGAAATATAACAAAGCTATTCCCCCACCTGTGGCCCTGGCAATCAGTCTTCGTTGCAATTAAATTTTGTATTTACTGGTTAGTTCTAGAAAGAGGCGCATTGGTCACAATCTTTCAATCCTCATTGGATACATTAGTAGGGCCTGAGGTCTGGAGGGTTGCTATACCACTATTCAAGAAAGGGGAGAGAGATAAACCAGGAAACACAGGCCAGTCAGCTGTGGTGAGAAAGTTATTGGAAGCCATCAGGGACAAAGTAAACTTTCAATTGTAAAGGCCTGGGTTAATCAAGGAAAGCCAGCATGGATTTGTTAATGGCAAATCATGTCTGACTAGCTTGACTGAATTCTTTGATGAGGAAACAGAAAAGATTTAACAAGGTAGTATAGATGTATATATGGTCTGTCAGAAGTATGACATGAAAATAAGAAGAATGTTTGACATTAAAATAAGGAGCTAAATTATACGGGTCTGCCCTGGTCCAATTACCCTTGAACCCTGCTTCCCCTGGAGTCTACACTTGGTAAGGACCATGCTGTAAACATAGCAGATAGGAAAGTGATTAACAAAATGAAAATTCCCTCAAACACGCACACACAGGATTGAATTTGTATGTGCTGTCCTAGTGGAATATTAATCAATACCTAAAAATATGTATAATCACAATGGAGAGAATAATAAACAGTGAGGGGCAATGCTGACCGAGCATGTACACAATTAAGCTCAGTGAGAATGATCTGGGCCATGTCAGCACTCAACTTTGTGAGGTAACATGAGCTAAGAAACTGCATCAGCTTATGTCAAGAAGTTTAAAACTATTTTTGGGGCTTGGTGAGGACTGGGGGCCGGGGGGGGGGGGGGGTAAAGTCCTCTGGTTTCTAAGAAGGTAAAGTGGAATCCCGAATGATTCTCTTCTTCTGTGCTGTTCCAGAGTGCGTGTATCTCATTTTTGCTCAGGTTACACATTCCCATACACAGGACTCACGTCACACTCGCAGTTTGCTTAAATATCATGATCTTTACATGAATTAATGCAGCGGTTAGATTTGATTTCCAGGTCCTCCTATTTGTTCCGGGGCCTGTCCAACTACTTTTTTGGGGAGTAACTGCTGACACGCGCTGCTTGGGCTGAACAGCCTCTTCCTGAGCTGCTCACTTTTCTTATACACTTGAAGATTAAGAATCCAGCCAGTTCAACACTCAATCATTTCAGCAGCAATTAATCCTACTTTCCACTCATTGGAGTCTCTGCGGTCCACAGTGATGGTTATGGCCCTCTCCACTGGTCCATGTCCATTCTCCGCCACACACCGATAGTCTCCAGCGACCCTGGATGTTACATGAGAAAACCTCCAACCACAGCTCATTGTTCCAACTTCTCCTGTTCATTGTGACACATGATTTTATATTATCATAATACAATATGCAGGCCCTGACCTGCGGGAGAACACCAGCGGCAGGTCGGGTCATAAAAGGAGCGGCGTGGAGGCCCCGACCTGCGGGAGAACACCAGCGGCAGGTCGGGGCCATAAAAGGAGCGGAGGCGCGGCGGCCCTGGAACAACGTGGAGGCATACTACTTCAGGGAGCAGCAAGAGCTGGTGCAGGAGGGCGACGGCAGCGAAGAGTGACGTCATCAAGGTCCAAGTCGGTGGTTGGAGCGTGGGCGGATACAGCAGGAGCGGTGAGGTCAGGGCGAAGGAGCGGCAAGAGACTGTGGAGGGATGTGATCAGGGCCCAGGGAGGAATGAGTTGAGGGCCAGCCCACACTGAGACGTGTGTGCGCACTAGTTCCGTGCAGCAGAGCTGGTCTCTAATCGTCTTGGGTAATCCTTGCCACCGGACCAAGACCTAGCTCTGTTAAGCCAGTGTGGTGGCTGGGGTGCAACGGCCACCACACGTTAAAAAAAATTCATGCACAGGCATCTTCCACCCTTGAGGATGCAGTTCGGGTCGTTCATTAAAACACCTGTGAACTCATCCTTTTTTGATGTGGAAGCAAGTCATCCTCGTTTCGAGGGACTGCCTATGATTATCATCTGTCAGAAGGCATTCGGCAAAGTGCCACAGAGGAGGCTTATTAAAAAAATGGAAGGCCATGGAATTAAGGGGAAAGTGGCAGTATGAATACAAAATTGTAGCTATACCTTTGGACAGAACATCAATCAAGAAATAGTAGGAGCTTGTAGCAAAGGTAAGGCAATAATCTTCATAAAGACTGGACAAATCAAAAATTGTCAAAGGTAGCCTGGAGAGAAGTTCATGGAATGCATTCGGGACAGTTTCCTAGAACAATACATCATGGAAGCAACCAGGGAACAGGCTATTTTAGATCTTGTGTTGTTTAATGAGACAGGTTTAATTAGCAATATCATAGTAAAGGATCCTCTGGGGCAGAGTGATCATAATACGATAGAATTACATTTAAGTGACTTGCCCAAATCTGAAACTAGAGTCTTAAACTTAAATAAAGCCAATTACATAGGTATGAAGGGCGAGTTGGCTAAGGTAAATTGAAACAATAGATTCAAAGGTATGGCAGTAGATAAGCGTGGCTAGTATTTAAAGAAATTTCATAATTCTCAACAAAAATACATTCCATTGAGAAACAAAATCTCCACAGGAAAAGTGATCCATCCGTGGCTAACTAAAGAAGTAAATGATAGCGTTAGATTGAAAGAAGAGCTTATAATGTTGCGAAGAATAGTAGTAAGCCTGAGGATTGAGAGAGTTTCAGAAACCAGCAAAGGATAACCAAAAAATTGATAAGGGAAAAAAAAAAGAGAGAGACTATGAGAGAAAACTTCAAGAAATATAAACAGATTCTAAGAGCTTCTACAATTATATCAGAAGGGAGAGTAGCAAAAATAAACATTGGTCCCTTAGTGGATGAGGCAGGAGAAATTATTATGGGGAATAAGGAAATGGTAGAAACATTAAATATTTTGTATCTGTCTTCACAGTAGAAGATGCAAAAAGCATACCTAAAATGGTAGGGAACCAAATGTCTAATGAGGGTGAGGAACTTAAGGTAATTAATGTAAGTAGAGAAAAAGTACTAGAGAAACTAATGGGACAATAGCCGATAAATCCCCTGGACCCCGACAGCCGACATCCTCGGGTTCTAAAAGAGGTGGCTGCAGAAATAGTGGATGCATTGATTTTGATCTTTCGAGCATGGTGGATAGAGGTGTACCGATGGATGTGGTGTATTTAGATTTCCAAAAGGCATTCGATAAGGTGCCACACAAAAGGTTACTGCAGAAGATAAAGGTACGCTGAGTCAGAGGAAATGTATTAGCATGGATAGAGAATTGGCTGGCTAACAGAAAGCAGAGAGTCGGGATAAATGGGTCCTTTTCCGGTTGGAAATCAGTGGTTAGTGGTGTGCCACAGGGATCGGTACTGGGACCACAACTGTTTACAATATACATAGATGACCTGGAAGAGGGGACAGAGTGTAGTGCAACAAAATTTGCAGATGACACTAAGATTAGTGGGAAAGCAGGTTGTGTAGAGGATGCAGAAGCTGCAAGGAGATTTGGATAGGGCTAAGGTTTGGCAGATGGAATACAATGTCAGAAAGTGTGAGGTCATCCATCTTGGGGAAAAAAAACAGTAAAAGGGAATATTATTTAAATGGGGAGAAATTACAACATGCTGTGGTGCAGAGGGACCTGGGGGTCCTTATCCCAAAAGGTTAGTTTGCAGGTGCAGCAGGTAATCAGGAAGGCAAATGGAATGTTGGCCTTCATTGCGAAAGGGATGGAGTACAAACGCAGGGAGTTTTTGCTGCAACTGTATAAGGTATTGGTAAGGCCGCACCTGGAGTACTGCGTGCAGTTTTGGTCACCTTACTTAAGGAAGGATATACTAGCTTTGGAAGGGGTACAGAGACGATTCACTAGGCTGATTCGAGAAATGAGGGGGTTACCTTATGATGATAGATTGAGTAGACTGGGTCTTTACTCGTTGGAGTTCAGAAGGATGAGGGGTGATCTTATAGAAACATTTAAAATCATGAAAGGGACAGACAAGATAGAGGCAGAGAGGTTGTTTCCATTGGTGGGGGAGACTAGAACTAGGGGGCACAGCCTCAAAATACGGAGGAGCCAATTTAAAACCGAGTTGAGAAAGAATTTCTTCTCCCAGAGGGTTGTGAATCTGTGGAATTCTCTGCTCAAGGAAGCAGTTGAGGCTGGCTCATTGAATGTTTTCAAGTCAAAGATAGATAGATTTTTAAGCAATAAGGGAATTAAGGGTTACGGGGAGAGGACGGGTAAGTGGAGCTGAGTCCACGACCAGATCAGCCATGATCTTATTGAATGGCGGAGCAGGCTCGAGGGGCTAGATGGCCTACTTCTGTTCCTAAATCTTATGTTCTTATGTTGTTAAAATTCCCTAGATTTTAGAACTGTCCCAGCGGATTGGAAGGTAGAAAATCTAACACCGCTATTCAAGAAAGGAGGGAGAGACACACACAAACAGGGAACTACAGACCAGTTAACCTGACAGTCGTCAGGAAAATGCTGAAATCCAATGTTAAGGAAGTGGTATCAGGGCACTTAGAAAATCATAACATGATTAGGCAGAGTCAACATGGTTTTATGAAAGGGAAATTGTGTTTGACAAATTTACTAGCATTTTTTGAGGATGTAACTAGGTTAGATAAAGGGGAACCAGTGGATGTAGTATATTTGGATTTCCAAAAGGCATTCGATAAGGTGTCATATAAAAGTTTATTACACAAGATAAGGGATCATGGGATTGGAAGTAATGTATTAGCATGGATAGAGGATTGGTTAACGGATAGAAAACAAAGAGTATGGATAAGTGGGTCTTTTTCAGGTTGGCAGGCTGTAACTAGTGGGGTGCCACAAGGATCAGTGCTGGGGCCTCAGCTATTTACAATCTATATTAGTGATCTAGATGAAGGGACAGAGTGTAATGTATCCAAGTTTGCTGATGATGCAAAGCTAGGTGGGACAGTAAGCTGAGAGAACACAAAGCCTCTGCAAAGGGATATAGATAAAACTAAGTGAGTGGGCAGTAAGGTGGCAGATGGAATATAATGTGGGGAAATGTGTGTTTATTCATTTTGGCAGGTAGAATAGAAAAACAGAATATTTTTTAAATGATGAGAAACTTTTAAATGTTGGTGTTCAGAGAGATTTGGGTGTTCTTGTGCAAGGAACACAGAAAGTTAGCATGAAGGTACAACAAGAAATAAGGATGGCAAATGGCATGCTGTCCTTTATTGCAAAGGGGTTGGAGTGTAAGAGTAAAGAAGTCTTGCTACAATTGTACAGGGCCCTGGTGAGACCACACCTGGAGTACTGTGCAGAGTTTTGGTCTCCTTATCTAAGGAAGGGTATACTGTTGGAGGCAGTGCAACAAAGGTTCACAAGATAGATTCCTAGGATGAGAGGGTTGTTCTATGATGAGAGATTGTGTAGATTGGGCCTATACGCTCTGGAGTTTAGATGAATGAGACATGATCTCATTGAAACATACAAGATTCTGCAGGGGATTGACAGGGTAGATGCTGAGAGGTTGTTTCCCCTTCATGGAGTGTCTAGAACTAGGGGACAGTCTCAGGATAAGGGGTTGGCCATTTTAGACAGAGATGAGGAAGAATTTCTTCAGTCAGAGGGTTGTGAATCGTTGCATTCTCTGCCCCAGAGGGCTGTGGATGCTGAATCTCTGAATATATTCAAGGCTGAGAGACAGATTTTTGAAGTCGAGGGGAATCAAGGGTTATGGAGATGGGGCAGGAAAGTGCAGTTGAGGTCGATGATCAGCCATGATCTTACTGAATGGCGGAGTAGGCTCTAGGGGCCATATGGCCTACTTCTTATGGCCGATGTCCTATTTCTTATGTTCTTATGAAATTGTCTGACAGGAAGCAGTTGTGGATGGATGTTTTTCAGACTGGGAGGTGGTTTGCGGTGGTGTTCCCCAAGGGTCAGTTTTGGATCCATTACTCTTGTTTTTATAAACGACCGAGACTTGGTTGTAGTGGATGGTGATGAGGATAGGTAATGGGTTTCAGGATAGTTAATGGGTTTCAGGATAGAAAGATAGGAAGAGGAGTAGGCCATTCAGCCCCTCGAGCCTGTTCTACCATTCAATGGCTGATCTGTGTCCCAACTCCATATACCCACCTTTGGCCCATATCCCTTAATATCTTTGATTAAAATTAACAGTCGATTTAGCAGCAATTGCCGTTTGCGGAAGAGTTCCAAACTTCTACCATCCTTTGGGCTGGATTTTCGGGTTTCCTTGTTTTTGGGCGAAAACGTAAGCGGTGTGAAAATTACCGTTTGCTGTGTTACCGATTTCAGGCCTAACTTTCGGCACTTGGTGTCTGTATCAGGGGTGCATCGTAAAAGGGAGGCATTGCACAATTACTCGGGGCGCAAAAACGCGATCCGCGCCTACTTTAGTTCAGGGCCTGGAGCACTGCGAGGTGCGCCTTGGGAGGGAGGAAAAACATTAAACATTACCAAGACCTTTACCTAACAAATCGCTGCAAAAAATTAAACTCCACTTACCTTTTTTCAGGTTTTCCAACTTACTGCTGCTGGAAGGGCTGCACCACCAGGTTTTACCTGGCTGTCTTCTGAGCGAGGCGTCTGGGCCGGGTGAGTGCCGAAACTCAGACAGTAGCACAATCCGAGTCATTATACGTCTGGCACAGCTCTCTCCGGCGATGCTTCCAAGTGCTGCCGCAAAAAGGTACCAATGATTGTGACCGGGATTTGCAACAGGGTTTTCGCCGTGGAGAGTCAAAATGCGGCGAAAATCGGGTCGCAAAACACCCGAAAATCCAGCTGTATGTGGTCGAAGTGTTTCCGAATTTCACTCCTGAAAGGTCTGGCACTCATTTTTAGACTATGCCCCCCATCCTCGAATTCCCCGACCGTGGAAATAGTTTATCTCTATCTACCCTCTCTGTTCCCCTTAATATCTTAGAAACATGGAACATAGAAATTTATAGCGCGGAAGGAGGCCATTTCTGTCCATCGTGTCTGCACCGGCCAACAAAGAGCCACACGACCTTCGGTCAGCAACCCTGAAGCTTACATGTAAACCTTTGAACAATGGCGGACAGGTAAAGAGCATCCAGCCCAACCAGTCCGCCCCACGCATCGCAACATTGTACACTCCACCCCAACTGGAGCCATACGATCTCCTGGGAGAGGCAAGAGATATCGGGCCCAAGTTTCGAGCCGCGCCTAGAACAGCGCAGTCCCGACCTGGACGCCCATTTTTCGCGCCACAAAGTGCACCTAAAAAAAACTTCCAGATTCTCCAGCTCCCTGTAGGTCGTTTGCAGCTCGGCGCAGCACAGCACGAGCTGCAGGGGGCGGAGCCAGGTCCCTGCTCAGAAAACAGTGCCGGGACCTCTGCACATGCGCGCTACAGTGGGCACACGCAAGTGCAGTAGCTCCAGGCGCCCAAAACTGTGTGGGAGGGGCCGAAGCACGCAGCCCCTAGCCCTGGCCGAATGGCATGAATAAGGCTGCTCCCACGGCCAGCTCCTGCTTCCTCCCGACCAGACTCCCGCTTCCCCCCTCCCGCCCCCGACCCACATCCCGCCTCCGGACCCGACTCCCGCTTCCCGCCCGCCGCTCCTCCCCCGACACAGACACGACTCCCGCTTCCCCCCCGGACTGGACACGACCCGACCTCCCTCCCCCCCACCTGACCTTCCTCTCCCCGACCCGAACCAAACCGACCTCCCTCCCAGCAACCACCCCCCGACCCGACCAAACGCCACCTACCTGTGAATCTGGTGCTGGGGACGGGCCCTGCCCAAAGTCTTGGGCCCGGCCCGTTCAGCCTCCCTCCCCCATCTCCTTTCTCCCCCTCCCCTCCCCTCCCATCTCTTTTCTCCCCCGCCCCTCCCCTCCCTTCTCCCCACCCTCCCATCTCCCCCCCTCCCCTCCTCCCTCGCCCCCCTCCCATCCCATCTCCCTTCTCCCCCCCCTCCCATCCCATCCCCCCCCCCCCATCTCCCTTCTCCCCCCCCTCCCATCTCCCTTCTCCCCTCCCCTCCCATCTCTTTTCTCCCCCCCCCCCTCCCATCTCCCTTCTCCCCACCCTCCCATCTCCCCCCCTCCCATCTCCCTTCTCCCCCCCCTCCCATCCCATCTCCCTTCTCCCCCCCCCTCCCATCCCATCTCCCTTCTCCCCCCCCTCCCATCCCATCTCCCTTCTCCCCCCCCTCCCATCCCATCTCCCTTCTCCCCCCCCTCCCATCTCCCTTCTCCCCCCCTCCCATCTCCCTTCTCCCCCCCCTCCCATCTCCCTTCTCCCCCCCCTCCCATCTCCCTTCTCCCCCCCCTCCCATCTCCCCCCCCCTCCCATCTCCCTTCTCCCCCCCCTCCCATCTCCCTTCTCCCCCCCCTCCCATCTCCCTTCTCCCCCCCCTCCCATCTCCCTTCTCCCCCCCCCCCATCTCCCTTCTCCCCCCCCTCCCATCTCCCTTCTCCCCCCCCTCCCATCTCCCTTCTCCCCCCCCCTCCCATCTCCCTTCTCCCCCCCCCTCCCATCTCCCTTCTCCCCCCCCTCCCATCTCCCTTCTCCCCCCCCTCCCATCTCCCTCCCCTCCCATCTCCCTTTCGCCCCCCCCCTCTCCCATCTCCCTCTCCCATCTCCCTTCACCCCCCCTCTCCCATCTCCCTTCACCCCCCCTCTCCCATCTCCCTTCACCCCCCCTCTACCATCTCCCTTCACCCCCCCCTCTCCCATCTCCTTTCCCCCCCCCCTCTCCCATCTCCTTTCCCCCCCCCCCTCTCCCATCTCCTTTCCCCCCCCCCTCTCCCATCTCCTTTCCCCCCCCCTCTCCCATCTCCTTTCCCCCCCCCCTCTCCCATCTCCTTTTCCCCCCCCCCTCTCCCATCTCCTTTCCCCCCCCCCTCTCCCATCTCCTTTCCCCCCCCCCTCTCCCATCTCCTTCCCCCCCCCCCTCTCCCATCTCCTTTCCCCCCCCCCTCTCCCATCTCCTTTCCCCCCCCCTCTCC